>NC_135486.1:67294271-67603744 GCF_052094955.1 Ictidomys tridecemlineatus | reverse complement strand
CTTATTATAATGCTAAAGTAAACACAGCAGAGAGAAGTTGAATATAGAAATGATAAACACAGACTCCTCATTATTGTTTTACAATGCCCCATTTTATACATAAAACTTCTATTTGGCATCCCATTGTATGTCTATAAAGTGGGACAGTACAAAATACCTCAGAGCCTGAATTATTTGATAAATGTGGCTAGAGTATTGGCTTTATGAAAAATATGTAATCATACTATTCAAAAGAGAATTCTAGTTGGGTTAAAGAGACAAAGGGGAAAATCAAACTATAGAGAAGGAAATGGTGAAAAATGTTTATCTGCTTTCCACATGAGAAAAGCCTACTGAGTTTAACTAAATAAATAAAACCTGATTTCAAACAGGACTTGGTCATACAATGTGTCAGTGACTGAATCGCCCAAGAAGGACACACAACTCAAGTACCAGAATGGCACTGGGAAAATGCTAACGGCAGAAAGGGGTCTGAGCAATCCAGAACTTTCCACATGGCAATGTAGCCCTTTTCCCCTTGGCTATTAATAAAGAAAGGAAAAATGAAACTTCCATTGGATGACACTTTTAAGTAGCATATTAGCAAAGATTGGTTTTTAAAAATGTTCAATCCTGTGATGTTAGGGGAATTTTAATAAAACTTCTGTTACAGGAATTTTGACAACTCAACCTCGAAAGGTAATAATTTCAAAAATCAATCTGTCTCTGTGTGGGATTTAGCAGGGTCTTCTTGTACCTCACAAACTATTTGAGCTAAAATATACTTATCTTGGGGCAGGCCATTCCCTGTTTGTAAGTCTATGGAGGCTTTATATGGAATCCTTCATTATTTCTGAAAGCAAAAGGTCAGAGGTCAAATACATAGCCAATTCTTTTTCACTGAAGTTGCCAAGGTAACTTTTTACCACGGGAAATTTGGGGAAGATTATTTTATTCTGTGTATGACTTCTCATAATATGTAAACACCAAAAAAATAAAATTGTGGGGGTGAGGGGTAACGGCATAAAGAAAAAAAAAATACCTCCCTTGTGATTTTCACAAAACAATGTGCATATGAGTAAAAGTTCAAAGTGGAGAAGGAGTCAGCAGAACCCAAGCCATTCAGGCAGAAGAAGACGCTGTGCTTTCGTCCCTGGGTCTTGTGCTGGACCACACCAGGCGCGCTACACCCCTCACAGGAAGACCAATGGCAAGACCTTGGGCAGTAGGGGATGCGCCTTTAACCCAACACTCAGGACATAGCCCTTCAAACTCCTGGTTCTCAGGTGAGGAAGAGAGGCTCAGAGGTTGTCTTGTCGTTTGTGCTGCGGTCCCCTGGGACCCTTAGAGCTTCCTCCTGCTTCATGCACAGCCCAAACCGCCCTTTGCCCACGCCCATCACATGCTCTAGTTTTCTCAGTCAATCAAAGGAAGCCAGGGAGTGATGCAGCCCACCCCTGGCCCTCAGGCTTGCCTTGCACAGACCTTCACTCAGCCCAGAGCGGGGCTGATCTGTGTCTTTTCGCCTTTCCTTGAGTGGATCCCGGATCCCCAGTGGCTTCTTCTCTTGTTGGTGGCTAAGTGCTTTCTCCCTATAAAATTGCCTTCTCTGGCTTCCTGTGGTCCTAACCGGGACAGATCCTGCTCCTCTCGCTCTCCACTGTCTGTGTCTCCTCCAGGTTCCTGATGTTCACCCTGACTCTGAGCAGGAGCTTGAATCCTCGGCTTCCTTAGAAGTCTCTCCTGTACCCATCACCGTGTCAGACAAGGCGTGGGCACTTTCTCTAAGTGGACCTCGTTTCTCTTCCACGGCCGTTTACTTACTTTTCTTCTCTTTCCTTCACCTCCAAGTGGCCAGCCCCCTCGGGGCTCTGTCTGACCCTAGCCCATCCCGTGGAGTTCATTTCTGCTAATTCTCAAGGTTCAGCGTCTCCTACACTCTTGTGCTTTACAGAGAGAGCCCTGCGCACTTGTGAGTCAAAACTACATCCTTTCTAATTTCTTACAAAATAGAAATAAGTATATAACATCTGATTTCTCCCACACAGGTAACATCCCCTTCTTCCACCCTCCCATTTTAACCGGTATTAGCTGCAGAGAGTTTGCTGTGTCGATTATTTGCAAGCTATCGCTTTGGTGATAGGAGAACGCACATTTGGAATCCAGTAATGTTTTTTGATTAATGCCCCCCGCCTCCCTGAAGTTTCTGAGGGTTCAAACCATTTCCGGATTCCAGCTGAATAAGTATTTTGCTGTTCCACTTAGATTTCAAAGAAATTCACTGCCTGTCTGAAGTGCTATAAAATGTTAGCGGTATGAATTTAATAACAATGAAAAAGGCATCCAAGTGCAGAATACTGATGGGATTTGGGTAAGATTAAATAAGGAAATAAACCCACTGTAAGGCTAAAGTACTTCGCATATTGTTGATGCTCCATGAATATCTTTCCTCTTTTCATGGCAGTGCTACTGATGATACTATCGTACATGCTTCCTGAGGGTATATGTAAATACATAACACATGCATTTGCCTAACTAACACACATTTAGATTCAGAACTTTAAAGGGTATACATTCAGCATTTACTAACCATGCATCTGCAGGGAACATTTATTTGTGATGTTATTTTTGAAAACATGGATTAATATTATAAGGGTAATTTAAATAAACCAATTCAAGTCTTCTGTCATACACTAATTTTAAGCTCTAATTTTAATACCTTTATGTAGTTAGTGGCTTACCCTTTATAAACTAAATGCTTATGACATTTCATTTTGTTTTGAATTTCAAATACCTATGCATAGCAGAGAAAGTCAAAACTCCTAAACATGAAATTTATATTCACACTAAGCAATTCCTTTTGCTTTCTATTTGTTTAGAAAAACAACTGTACACTAAATAGATTCCTTAAAATTCATACAATTTTCAATTTATCTAATAGGAATTGAAGGAATATTTATGCATTAATAAATTTGTAATTGTATGTACCTCTTTCCATTAATTATTGTTTGTTATCTTTATAGCATGTCCTCAAAGATATCATTATTAATATAAATATTAAAAATAAAAGTGATAGATGAAATTCTGTTAAAATTGGATTTGGTTATTCCAGTCCTAGACTTTTTCTCCAAATATCAAATCCCTGATCCCTGTCTTATAATCTAGGCATCCATGTGTACCTCATAAGAATTCCACTCACACTCATAAAGGCGCATATATATATATATATATATATATGGATAATTGATAAATTAATTTTGGCCTTTGTATTTTTAATATATTTCACTATCATATGTTTTATGACTTACATATATATACATATATGTATATTTTTAAAATCACCTAATGGCTATAACTTTAGAAAGAATATATTGCATCTCACACATGTATGTTTGTAATTTGAAGATAATTTTGAAAAATATATATATACCTACAATCTTTTTCACACATAGTGTACTACTGGGATATATTGTTATGCTTTATAATTTGCTATGCTCTATTACTTATAACAAACCCAAAGCAGTTCCCATTTGATTAATCTGTAAGGATTCTTGAATTTCTTCATTAAAAATAAAAATCAACTTTTATAGACTGTGACTATAGACTAATGTTTGTCTTAAGGGGAAAAGATAAGGAAACTCAAAAGAAATATGGCCAGTCATTTAAAATGGAGGAGTCCTTTCTTTCAGGTTATTAAAAACACTTTGATTATCTCCTTCCTGGGCTGTTTTACTCAATACCTGGAAATTGACCCTTTCTAAGCCAGTGTTTTGAGGACATAACCGCTTTCCTGCTCACTGTTTTCTTCTTACCTCTCTATGAACATTTCTAATGTAATCAAAGATGTAATTTCAAAAGTAGACTATTTGAAACCTACATCAAAATTTGGAGCTGCCTTTGAGTGGATTACTTTTCCCTCTCCCAGCTCAAGTATTTCACTGATGGGTGACCCCAGTGAAGAAGGTCCTTGCCTCTCCAGTGTCTCATGCCACCTGTGCTTCCTCTCTGTGATGTTTAAAGAGTTGGGGGAGATGAAGATCATGTATGGACTCATATGTGCTCTTTAGACATGACAGGTGGCTCTCACAGTGCTGCTTGCTATCTCTGCTGCAGCCTGTCAATCACTAGCAACACACCAATCCCTAGGGATGAGCATCCTGTGTTACTTCTGGAGCTACTGCCATCCTGGCAGTGAACTAGAACCATACTCCATCTTTCACCACAGAGGATTTATCTGAGAAACTGAACGCCTTGCTGCCAAAAGAATCTGCAGACTGATGCCACCCTGCTACCAAGACCATTCCCAAAGCTGAAAGAGAGTCCTTCCAGATACAGAACCAATGAATTAAAGCTCCTTCTCTGCTGCCTTCTGAGTTTCCCTGGTGCCTCTTGTTGGCTTCACCCAATGGAAATCCTAAGGCAGTGTGATCTGGGGAGTAAAAACATGTGGGATCCACTTCCTGACCACACAGGACTCAGTACATAATGGATTCTGAACTGAGCAACAATGGACAGCCACTCTACACCTACTGGACACCTACATCTACTCTCACATACTCAGTATCCAGATCTGAACTTACTTTAACTACATGATATATTCACCTAGCACATGAACACACTCATTTAGAAGCACTGACTCTCTCAAAAGGGCAGATACATTATCCATTTCTTAGTGATATTTATAGTATCTGTCTTTTAGCATCTTTATTCTTCCATTTGAGTTCAGCTAAAATGCCACTTGAATATTATTTAATCTTCGTTTTCGCTCCTCTTTCTGTATCAAGCTTAAGAAAGCCTGAGAAATGAATCATTAATTTTTTTTCTTTAACAATGATAGTTGTTAAATTATATTCCTGTGCTCTATTATAAGACACTTACTAACCTTCTGTGTTTTTTTTTTTTGTTGTTTTTTTGATCTGTACAGAGTTTAGGAACTCTCAGGAAACACCTCCAGTCTATGAGTCAGCCATTGACATTACATGGGAAAGGTGTGAGTGATGTTTATGTCACATAGGGAGGGTGGAAACCATAACTGCTCTGAAGATACTAATTTCAATGTCTGGCTGGCCATATTGGGTTCAGTCATTGGCTACTTCAATTGCAAGCATTTATGGAATCACATTATCTGAAGTGGTGAGATAATGTTGGTTGAAGAGAAGTTTAGGCTATGCATGAACATGGTTATTCTCCCAGCACAAGGCAATGTCCTCCATAATGCTGACCTCCTCAGAATCCTTGTCCACTCCACCAACTCCTTAGTAATTGAATGATTTTTAAGTAAAGCAGGTTTCTTGAATCTTTGCTCTGACTTGACCTCTTGGACAATGCATTTATCTTATAAATGTTATAAAAACCTGAAAATCTGAGGATGATTTGACCAACACTTGAAAGCCAACTGGCAAGGTGATTGCTATTTACTTCAACATTTGTTGTTACAACATGGGACTTTAGTAATGAGAAAGTTAAGTGTAATGTGGGTAATGCTTAACAACTAGAAAAGGTAAGAAAATCACATGGCTGTATGGTATATTTCTATTATTTAAGCATCTTGAATGCTGCTTAGAACATAAATAAATAATGCAATTAATTCCAACAATTCTGTTATTAAGAATTTAATTCATATTTATTCAATTTTTTAATGTTAAATTTTTCTGCAGAAAAAAATTATAATAATAGAGTTTCCTATTATGCAATTAAAATCATAGTGTAAATAATTTGGTGTGCTATTCTACTCAAAGAGTTTCAGAGATGATTATAGGTTTCTCAGTCAATACAGTGACCATCTCAAACTGCACAACACTAACATATTAGCCAAAGTGCATTTATTATAGCTTTTTACCAACCCATGCGACTCTGATTTAAAGTCATGCATTCTAATGTGTTTTGACAAGTAAATTGCTTGCCTTTTTTCCATGATAGCCAACCATATAAATAATGCATGCATAGTAATAGCTGGAGCAATAATGTAAAAGTCAACCATGAAGCACATGCAGCATGTTAATGATGAAAGTGCTTTAGCTTTTGAAGAAGCCAGCCACAGCCCTCAGAAATCCTGCACACCTGAGACCATATATTTTCCCCACAATATTACTAAGCTCATATCTTTAGTGCTTTCTCTGTCCACCATACCTTTTCAATTTAAGACCTGTCTACACGTTTCTTAGAAAATATCAAAATTTCTGATATGTCTCCGACTTGAAAAAAAATTCACATGACTTGGAGATATTTTATAAACATAATGGTGTGGAACAGCATCCTAACCTTGATAATTAATGTCATTGTCTAGAAGATAGTTTTATCCTAAACTGAGTTCTTTTTCCAGCAAGTCTCTCACAATTAGATACCAAAACATAAAATGAAGCCAAATAAAAATTGTCAATAATTATTCTTCCCTGTATCATTTTGAGTAATTTAGGGTGCACATTTCTTCCTCCTTATATTTCTAACTTTGTCTTGAATTTCACCTTCTAGATTTAATTAGAATCTAAAGGACCACACACAGACACACTCCTGCTAACCATCATGACTGTCATCGCCACTTCATTGTCTCCACCACTGTCGTCATCATCATGATACATCACCACCCTAATCATCACCATCATCATCAGTGTGGGTGTTATTGTGTCAAAGGGAAATCAACCCATAGATAATCCTACATCTTTTTCTTTGCTAATCCTTGCATTTGTAGTATCTCTAGCCCAAGAGAAAGCATCATGCCGTGTTTGTGGACACATTGTAGTACTCTTTTGCTCTTATTATTTATTTATCTTGGAGCAGTAATGTGTGACAGAATATATTCAAATCTACCAAATTTCCCAGTCTATGAAGTTAAATGAGGCCAGGTCTTAAAACAGATAAAATAATGTTAGTCTAAAGCTAAATGCAAATGTTTTGACTCTTGTTCCATGGTGACAGAAAGCCCTGCAGCCCTTTTTTAAAAATTTGAAACACAAGATGAAAATGGTCTGAATCCAGAGTCACTCAGAATCATTGGACCTGTGGTAGATTTTCTGTAAGTCAATAATAAATTTGAATGCATTTAAGTTCCAGGAGAAAAGAGTTTGTGTGCAAAAAAAAAAAACCCGTATTTTTTGTTGAGTAAATCATGAGTAACCTTGTCATTTGAGTCCCTGTTAAGTATTCTCCTACTTGTGTCTAAAGCCATATTCACATGTACTCACTAGAAAGGACACTAGTCATTATAAAGAGTGCTTTACTTGGGAAATCCTAAGAAATGGTTTTATTTGTACATTTTCCCCTGCTATTACAATAATCACAATCATTACTCATGCTTATTAGTCTTTATATACTGTTTAAAGTAATTCTTCAAATTAACCCAGTGTTTATATGAAAGAGGAGGAAACTGGGGTATAAGTACTTTGAATGCTGAAGCAAAGACCTCATGGAAAGTTATGTATAGATCATAGCTCCTGAATCTCATTCCAACACCTGTTCAAAGCTTCCTAATTTCCCCATGCTGCCTCTAAACTATGACTTCCATACTTCTCATATGTTTTTTAAATTTATTTTTAGTTATGGACAGACATAATACCTTTATTTCATTTATTTCTTTTTGATGTGGTGCTGAGAAGTGAACCCTGTTCCTCATATGTGCTAGGCAAGCGCTCCCCCACTGAGCTACAACCCCAGCCCTCATACCTCTCATTATTTTAAAAACATAATTTCCACTTCTAAAAAATGAAAACTAAGACTTTTACATTTCCTTCCACCATATACAATGCTTGGAAACCATCATGCCCATCCTCTCAAGAAGAAAAGAAAAATACCAAACAAACTCAAACTGAACCACTCTTCTTAAATCAGAGAATGGAGGTCTCAGTGCAAAGGCAGCCTCCCAAATGGAAAAGACAGATAGTGGATACAGGAATCACAATGGGGTAAAGCAAAGTCCAGAAACAGAAACATCTGTGCAGCTTATGTAGGAAAATATAAACCTTAACTGAAAAATTGTTGGATAGACAAGTGTGAGTAAAAAATGAAAAACAGAACCAAACGAAAACTCCAGAGAGGTTTGAAAAGTCTATGGACTTCTGTGAGCTTTTCCTCCAGGAGCCCCACTATCGTCTCAAGGTGAAGACTGGGAAAAATTCCCTTTACTTCCAGCAGGGGGACATGAAAAGCTATCATTCTGAAAATGTCCAGAGTACCCTGCTCTTATTAACAAGGTGGTCCTTCAGGAGAAACCATTTATGATACTTTAACCTACAAGGAATTTACTGGAACCCAGTGACCAGGAAAAAAGGAAATATCATACTCCAGCCCTGTCTAGGCTTTCTGTCATCCTTAAGAGAGAGAGAAATAAGAAGCCCTTGCAAAGGTCATGTCCCAGGCACACCTGCCAACTAAAAGACCAACATTTAATCATGAAACTACAGAACTTTCCTGTACACACTCGTCCCTACATTGCCGTATACATCAGTTTATTTATCCAGGGCACCATAATTAGCTTCGGCAAAAATTACAATGCAGACTTAAAAGTGAAAAGAAATATTTAAGGAGACAGTGTGAACACCAGAAGCAGTCTCAGATACAGCAGGAGCGTGGAATAACCAGAGCTCAAATGATAAAGATTCTATTGGAAAGAAGTAGATCCATCATAAGGACAGATAATGTGAGCAGGCAGATGGAAATCTCAGGAAGAATAAAACAGGCATTGGAGAAACAAAAACATTCTAATAGAAATTCCCAGTATCTTTGAAGATTCAGGAGTAGCTTAGAGATGGCTGAGTAAGCTTGAAGTCATATCAATATAATATCTGAAAACAGGAGAATGAAAGAGAAAAAAAACTAGAAAATTTGAATAAAATAAAATATCCAACAATTGTCGAATAAATAAAAAGATATCACTTTAATGGAAATAACATAAGAAAAAATAAAAAATATATTTTAAGCAAAAAATATAAACAGTTTCTCAAGATTAATGTCAGAAAACAAATCGTAGAACCAGGAGCCTCAAAGAACACTGCATGAGATAAATGCTAAAAAATCCATGCCCAGGATTATATTTCAAACACAGAAATTCAAAGACAAAGACTATATGTTTTGAACATGAAATCCACTTGAAATAAAAACATACAACAAATTATTAAAAATCACAATAATTATTTAAATAAATATTCTAAACTCCCAGGTAGGAAAGAAAAGAAAAGAAGAAATTAAACACAAAATAGGCAGAAGAAAGAAATATTTAAAATTGCAGGAAGCCATCTGTGAAATACACGAGAATCTTCTCTCAGCATGGTAGTCAGGGAGAGAAAGGCCTGGCATTGGGAACTTTTCCATGGTTGGCATTGGGAACTTTCCATGATATTCCCACGGCAATAGAAAATGGCCCAATTCACATGGCATTCCCCTTTGCTTTACTAGGAATGTTCCTAATAGGTAGTGCACTGAGAAAAGAAAAGGAAATTCACTTGTAGATTCACTTGGATAAAAGAAATAAAACTGTTCCCAGATTATAGGATGTCCATGGAGAAATTCCCCAGATATTGACCAAAAAACTCCTGGAAGCGATAAACTATTATAGCAACGTTGCAGGATATATGTTCCAGAAGGAGCACTAGTCAATCACCTGCCTGTATACCAGCAATGAACAGGTGGAATTTGAAATTAAAAACACAGTAGCATTTACATTAACATGCCCACAAATGAAATGCTTCTATTTAAATCTAACAAAATTTAGTCATGATTAGTGTAAGGTAAACAATACAACTCTGTTTAAAATTTTTAAGAAATTAAGAAAAAAGAAAGATATTTCACAAGTATGAAGAGAAACTCAGAATTGTTAAGATGTCCGTTTTTCCCAATTTAATCCACAGATTCAATGCAACTCCAATCAAGATTTTAAAGTTTCACCCATCAATGTGAATAATTATTACTTTTCAACTAATTTTTAATTAAATTATTGTAATTGTATCTTTTTAAGTCTCAGAAAATTAAATTGTAGTCATTGACAAGCTGCTTCTAAAATTTAAATAAAAAGCATAGACACTGAATTACCCACATAATATTGGAGAAAACAAAGACAAGAAATGAGCACCATCAACCTTAAGATGCAGTAATCAAGACAGTGTAGCATTAGTAAAAAAAAAAAAAAAAAAAAAAAAAAAAAAAAGATAATGCAGCCAAAAAAAAAATGACCCAGAAGTAGATTCACAGAGACACAGTCAAAAAATTTTAGCAAAAGAGGGATAACATTCAATGGGGAAAAAAAATGGTCTTTTCAATAGATGGTGCTGGGAAAACTGAACATCAACATACAAATGTTTTAAAAAAAGATTCTAGAAATATCTCATACCCCTCACAAAATTTAACTCAAAAGACAATGTAGGCATAAATGCAAACCCCAAAGGATAAAACTTTCTAGATAATGTGGGGAAAAATCCAAATGACTTTGGGTTAGATGATAGCTTTTTAGGTACAAACAGCAAAGGCAAAATTAGTAAAAGAAAAAAAGACTCCAAAGTTGTACTGAATGAAAAGTAAAAGCATTCTGCTTTGTGAAAGATAATGTTAAAAGAAACAGAAGATAAGCCAGCGATAGGAAGAACTATTTGCAAAACATATCTCATAAAAGACTCAGATTATTTGAAGAAACTTAAATCTCAACAATAATAAATGAACAGCATAGTTTTAAAAATGGAAGGAGATCTAAACCGACACATCACTGAGTGTGATGTACAGATTAAAAATAAAAACATGAAAATGTGCTCAACATCAAAGTCTAAGAATTGCAAATTAATGCAATAATGAGATACTACTCATACATATCAGAATGGTGAGAGTCCAGCACAGAGGAAGCCAAATGCAGAAAGGATTAGACGTACCAGGAGCACTGGAAGGCAGTTTAACATTTCTTACAAAATTAAAGGTGCACTAATCACACAATCCTGATTCACCCTCCTTGCTAAATGCCCAAATGATTCAAAAACTTATATTTACACAAAACTTCATATTCACATAAAAACACAAATGTTTATAAGCAGCTTAATGTGTTAATGCCAAAACTTGGAATCAATCACGATGTCCTTTGATTTGTGAGTGGATAAACAAACCAGTGCAAATTTATACAACATTATATTATTCATCAGTAAAATTAAGTGAACTATGAAGCCACGAGAAGATGCATATTTAAGGTGAAAGATGCCAATTTGAAAAAAATAAGCTGATTCCAACTCCATGGCATTCTGGAATGCAGAACTATGAAGACAGTAAAAAGATCCAGGGAAGGGAGAGATAAAGTTAGGTAGAGCACAGAAGATTTTTAGACAGTGAAAATATTCTGTGTGACAGTATTACTGTAAGACACACACTATTACACATTCTCCAAACCTACTGAATGTATAATCATCAAGACTGAACTCTCATGCTAACTGTGGACTTTCTGTGATAATGATGTGTCAAAGTTGTTTCATTGATTCTAATGATTGTACTCCCCTGGGAGATGTTGATGGTGAGGGAAAGGGTCTATATGTGTGTGTGGGGGGAGTTATACCCAGAAATTTTTATATGTTCAATTGTTCTGTGAACCTAAACATGCTCTAAAAATTTAAGTCCATTAAATATAAAGCTAAAGTAGAAAGCTTCAGTAAATCTAGCTTTTTTAAAACAATGAACAAAACACACTTTCTATATTCATAATTAGATTACATTGACCTGCAAGAAAAGCAATACATTTTGATAACAGCTGGGCTTTTCAGAAACTAAAATGCCCCTCTGATAAGTATCTGACTTTGATTTTTATTATTTTTTTCTTATTTTTCTAACAAGCGCTATGTCTTACAAAATATAGCTCATGAAACTATAGCTTCTATCATTTGCACAGCATGCTGTGCTACATTACATAATGATACTGAAGCTAAATCTATCTACAATCTGTTGTTTTAATAACAGCAAAATGCATTAAGCAAATGGACTAAAATGGAATTATAGCTGCAGATGCTCATTTTTTACTTCTTTTTATTTTGTATCTTATTATAATATTGGGCTGCCAGTGATCTTCTCTGGTCAGGTTTATCAACTAGTAATAATAAGTATGCATTTTACATGTCCATATCTGTCTACCAAGCTGTATTATTAAATTATCTGAATTTCTCCATTTGGTATTTTAAGACAATAAGAAACTAACTCTTGACCTTATCAGCTAATTTCCTCCTGAATAATACTGTTGAATCTAAACAAAATTAGTCAAGGGTGAATTTTAAATAAATGTATCTCTAACCTATTTCATCCAATAAAACGTGGGCCATTTATGTTTTATTCTAATAGACAAGAATATTATTATGAATCTGTCTTTCATAAATCACATGATTCCAAATAAAGTTAATATAAATTATCTAACATTCATCAATGGTCAAACTTATACAGTTGCTCACACTAACTTTGAAGGGTTCTTCATAGAATCTAAACATTGTTGAATGACAAGAAATATATATCCATACTTTCACAAAATATTTTTGAGTAAATAAAAAAAACATGAGATAAACAAGTTCTTTTGAATTAATGTTGTACAAAATGTATGCCAGAGGATATTTGGAATTACAACAAAATCTTATGAGCATTACTGAATGGTTTAACCTTTAATTCATTAATTTTTATGATGATGATTCAAGATTGTAATCATTTAAAGATAATTTATCATAAATTTCATAACAAAATAATATATATTCATTGGAAAAAGGAAATATAAATAGCAGATAAAAATTAAATGTATTGTTCTACTGTTGAGATAATACTTTGGTTTCTATTACTCCACATTTATTTAAACATATGTTAAAAACCACATCTGGTGCAGCAGTTGTAACTCATTGGCAAGGCACTTGCCTAGCATGTGTGAGGCACAGGGTTTGATCTTCAGCACCATATAAAAATAAATAAATAAAGTAAAGATATAAAAGATAAAATAACATTTTTTTAAAAAATCTACATCTTATTAAATATACAAAAATATTCTTCCATCTTATAATTTGAAACTACCAAATTTTATTTTATTTTTTTTTAGATTTTTTTTATTGATTGTTCAAAACATTACAGAGCTCATGATATATCATCTTTCATACATTTGACTCAATTAGGTTTTGAACTCCCATTTTTATCCCAAATACAGATTGCAGAATCACATCTGTTACATACTCACATTTTTACATAATGATATATTAGTGACTGTTGTATTCTGCTACCATTCCTATCCTCTACTATCCCCCCTCCCCTCCCCTCCCCTCCCATCTTCCCTCTCTACCTCCTCTGCTGTTAACTGGTCATTTGTAGCGCTGGTACAAACAGATTGCTTCCAGTTTTGCCCTGTTAGAAATAATGACTAGTTGATCAGCCTTGACTAAGTCTCTTTATATCTCTCTGTCTGTCTCTAGGATAACTTTCAGTTTGGATTCCAGTGAACCAATTGAGCAGACATAGTTTTAATGTTCTGTTAAGTTGTGGTAGTGGTTTTTTTAATTAGACATATTTCCCAGAATTTCCTTTCCTGTGTGATTTTGGTGGAGGATTGTCCAAAACAGAAAGCTACATGAGATTTAAAAGTAGAGTGAAGGCATTTTTCTCTGGTCGTTGTAAGGGTGAGATTCAGTAAGAGATAGACACAATCTCTAGTTTGTCTGTAGCCTGCCCCTTTTGGAATGCAGATCTCTTCTGGCCACAGGCTGATTGACCAACAAATGCAGGCTCAGTCTTTACCATCAATTCCATCACAATCCTGGCCTGACTTCCTGGTTTTCCTATAAACTCTGAACTTCTGTGCATGCCCATGCTTCAGGAAGACTGACTCAGGGTTACACTCTGCTCTGTGATTTCCACTTCAAGACCTTGTATCTCCAATTTCTCCCACAATTGTTTTAACTTCTAATTGCTATAATAAATCTCTTACTCATTTTGGCCATATTTCCCTAATTAGTGAGCGGCACACTAAGTTGCTATGGCAACGACATCTCAGTCAATTCATAAGAGAATGGCTTTGGGACAGGACCCAAGTAGAGTTTGAAGAGTAGTGACAGAATTGCTGGTGGATTCAAGGATAGTAGTGAGCACAAACTCATTGGAAGGCTGAGAAAGGTAACCTCTGCTGGCACTCATCTGAGGCCACTGAAAGATAAATATTAGACCGAATTCAAGGAACTTTCTAAGGGGTTTGCCAGAAAGAATATTAAAAGTGGCAATTAGTTGTACTCAACTGTCTACAAGAAAATACAGAATGAGAAAATAAGCCAAATAAGCTACTGATCACTTTCTAAGCATAGTTAGAGGAAAACAATTCCAACTTAGAACTTCCTGGTTTAAGACTATTTTTTTTCATCCTCATCTTTTCAGCTGGCATGAGCATGTCAAAGTTAGAAATAGCCTAAATGCCAAGATTAAATTGAAAATTCCCCAGAATATGAGTCAAATATAGCTACAAAAATATCTATAAACCTAAACATCTTTTGAATGTCTAAGAAATGTTAAAATTATTCCTGTGACCTTTCTCCTGGACCGAGGGTCTTGTAGGAATGATGCAGTCCAGAGAAAAGCTGTAGATTAAAAGTTGTATATTAAAAGCCTAAAAGAAAGAATCAATCTAAAATGAGAAACTCCTAGGTCCCCAAGCTGAGAGTCATTTCCTCTGAAGGAAAAAATAGTTTATACCTTGGAAACAAAACCCAGATAACAGATCCAAAAGCCCAAGCAGAGTCCACTCTCAGGTAGTAGTAGAAGGGAGCCCAGTTGAGGACAGAGCAAGGAGACACTATGGTTTAGAAAGTGGATTATCACCTAGACAGCAAAAACCTTAAGTACCTGATACTAGACTTCCGAGGCTCCAGAATGTGAAAATTAAAAATTTTTATATAAATTAGAAGCCACCAAGTTATGACACTTGTCTATATTGGCCCAAATAGACTAAGATAGAAGCCTGCTGTGAACTCTGCCCCTTAATTAATAATATTGTATCAACATTGATTCATTAATAGTAACAAAAGTATCACACTAACAAAAGATGCACTATATATCCTATACCGATACAAACATCTATATATTGTGTAGATGTTAACATCTAGTTTATAACTTGTAGATGTTCATATCTATACAATCTATGCAAATTGTTCTCAATGCCAAAGAAAAAATAGCCATCACAGATCTAATTTCTATATATGTATATGTGTATATATATGTATATATGACATATATATATAATATAGAAATCATAATTGAGAAAATGTCCAGATGTGTGAAAGTATGAGTTATTTTTGCTAAATTATTTTAAGAGATTTGAGCTTTAAAAACTGATATTAGAATATTAATCTACTAAAAATTACCAAATTAAAGTCATATTATTTGCCAAATTATGAAGTATCCACCTAACTGGTATGATCATTAATGTTTATGCATATAAATAACATGCAATTTATTTAGTTTCTGAGAGAATACAAGCTATATAAGCTTTCTGATGTAGACACATTTAAGCACTAAGCAAGTAATTCTTAATGATAAAAAACAGATTGAAGACCTTGGAAACAGAATGTTGATAAAATAATAATCTTGAAAATAGTACTTATTCTACTAAATTGTTTATTAGCATTTTCTATTAATAATATCTATCACATTCTTATTAGCTCTGAAACTATGCAATAATTCTACTGTACTCATGTATTCTTTAATAAATACTTCTTTACTGATCTCCTATGTGTTCTAAGCTGCACACGAGGATATAAGTATATAAAAAATGCATTTATAAGTTTTAGTTACATATATATGTGGAACATGTCTATACACTAAGAGAAAATAGGCATATTTTAGATTGAATAGTAAAGCTGATTTGATGTAACAATGAAAACTTGCAGAAATTTTGTAGCTCACTTTTAACAATGCCCTAACTATTTTTGGAGTGTATATTCCCCAAGCTTTGGAACACTTTTCACACCTCCTACACATCTGGCATGAACAATTAGTTTGAAATGAGTGGCAGTGTACACTCATATAAATAGAGGTCTTCAAGCTCCATTTTTTAAAAGTGCTACTGTAATTTACAATGGCATCGTTTTAATTTTGACATCTTAATACTGTCTCCATAGGTTTGCTTTGACAATGTTTTGTTGTGTTTTGACACTGTTGGTAGTTTTATTTCAAAGCCTTGGAATTTTAATTCTTTGTTTCACATCTGAGGCACAATGGCAATTAATTAAAAGATTTTTCCTACTTTTGGAATGGAGAAAAGTACTCTGAAATATGATTGATGATTTTTACTTCATTGGCATACAAAATATCATAGTTCACTTATATGACCCTGACATCTGTTTTTCCTTCCATTTATGGATAGCAAAAAAATAAGGATAAAGCAAATAATTTTAAAAGAGGTAGTTTCACTTCTTGTTTTATATGTGGAACAGTGAGCTTTCAAAAGTTGAAACTTGGTGAATAATGATCTCTAATTTTCCAAATATACGTCAATGAACTTATATAAGTGTTCAAAGTACATTTTAACGTGTTCGAAATTATCCTGTGCTTCAAAGAGATTATTTACTCTTGCAATGGTATTAGGATGGGGTGATCAGCATGATGCTGGTTACCAGTCCTGAATCATTGGTCATATGATGAAGCTCCCTGTCTGTGCATTCACATTATTAACTTTGGACTGGAGTCTTTCACCATTAAAAAGGACCATAAGTGTAATGACTAATTCTATGTGCAGTAAAAATTAACCTAATGTTTAAATCTGCCTATCAAGTCCTCTTTTTCCTTCTGAATCACCAAAGGATCATGCCTCATTTTAGAAAATATTATATATGTGTTTATCAAATCAGATTAGACATGTTGGCAACCTATAGAACCATGTGAAATATATTTTATTGATAATATGAAATAAAGTTTATATGAAAGCTGTTCTGGAATTCATACCTTTTCATATCTGGGCAAAACATTTCACAGATTTTTCAATGCTCAGTGTGATGGGTGTATATTGGGTGATTTTGGAGTCTCCAACCATCCTAACCTATCTTTTCTGAACATATATTTATACCAACAAACTTTAATGCTTAAAAATATCTGATTGTAATATCAAATGGTAATTTTATATGTCCACTTCCCTGAGTTGATGGATGCCCAAGTAGCTGGTGAAACATTATTTCTGAGTGTGTCTGTGATGGTATTTCTGGAAGACAATATCATTTGAATAAGTAGACTGAGTAAAGAAGATCTGCCCTCATCAATGCAGGTGAGCATCAGCTCTCTGCCAAGAGCCTAAAGAGAACAGGAAGTGGAGAAATGGTGAGCTCTCTCACTCCTGGAGCTTGAACACCCCTCTTCTCCCATTCATCGACTTCTAATTTCCCAGTTCTCAGATCTTTATTGATTCTCAGCAACTTTCTTGATTCTCTCGATTAGAGGTGACATATCATGGGATTTCTGAACCTTCATGAACACTTGTGCCAATTCCCACAATAAACATCTTTATGTATCTACTTATATTCTCCAGGAAAACTTATTTCTCCAGAGAACCTTAACTAACACATTATGTTAAATCATAGCTTTTTCCATAAGGTATTAAAGATACTATCAATTCAGCTCATCATACTGGACTGCGACATTCTGCCAACGAGAATATTCACTATTCCTTCAGATATGATGTCATCCACTGATTTAAATAAGCAGGACTTCTGCTCTTTGATTCAATATTTGATATGATTAAAGAGAGGGGACTCAGAGTTAAAGTTGTGACTCTTTACTGTCACATGCTGGTTATGACTGAACCCAAAGGGACATCAACGTGCACCTGAAGGTTATGACTCTACCACTGTTAAGCCACTGTGATGAACCATTCTTTAGCCCATGTTGCTCTATGTCAAATCATTTCAAGTCTTTCCCTCGCCATTCATTTCTGAATTATTAGGCCTTTTCTAATCTTGGGCTTATAATTCTACTGAATAGTTTAACACAGACACAGACACACACACAAACACACCCTCACAGAGTTAGAAATATCTGAAAAATTAAGCCACCATTAAGAGGACATTCTTGAGTTCTGCCAGGCATGGTCAAAATAAGGTGGAAATGGTCAAGCAAGACGTGATGGAGTTACATTAGTATTTCATCTGTCTACTGATTTTTCACTGGTGAGAGGCATAATTCTAAAGATGTGTATCAATGCCAGGTTTTCCGTAATGTGTATGTGCATTATTCTTAATTGTAATCATAATGTACACATATATTCATACTGGAGAATAATCAAACCAATCAAAACACAGAGAAGATAACTGGTCACTTTACACTGTCTAGAGGCAAGTGCTATTAACTCGTGCATTTCCTTGTTTGTTGCTTTCTATGCTTTCACTCATGCATATAAACATTTACACTCAGGTAATATTTGTACATAAATCAATTTTAAGGCCCATACTTTTTTTATAATCAGGAAAGTTGTCATCCTATGGATTTTAAAATAAGATTTTCAGTACTTCAGAAAAAATTTGGCAGCCATGAGGTTGAAGTGTGTATGTGTATAGTCAATCATGATTTTGCAATCCAAGATGTTACTCTCTAAGAAATTTACACTAATTAAGACATTTTAAAATTAAAGAAATTAATACTAATTAAAATAATTGACAGTCTTCCTTGGGCAACCCTACCAAGAAAAAAAATGATTTGTCATTTAAAAATGGTATTTCCATGTATTTGATTTTATAAAGCCAAATTTCTCATTAGAGATTATGATATCAAGTACCCACCTAGGAATATTCTTAAATCAAATTATTGCTATGTATACATGTGTTTGTGAAGCTGGCTCTTTGTCAAATGCTTGACTAACATTATTTATTTTATAACACTTGCATGTTTTTTCAAAGCATATTTATTGGGCATCCAGTCTAATGCAAGCAGGGTGCAAACCATGTATTTTCAGAGGAAAAATATTTTGTACCCATAAAGCAATGTATTATGACAACGTTAATTGTTCCCGTTTGGAAAACACCAATATGTGAAGGCACCATAAAAGTGTTACTTCCGAGTTCTCACTTAATAGAGATTACACACACATATGTTGCTCAAGATGGGCCGATTAAAAAAGGAACAATTTCTGAAGCATTTAGACATATGGTTTCCTTCCTTTTGTTTTGAGAATAAATTATAATATTTAGGCTGGCAGACAGATATAATTTTACATCAACCAATCAATCTGGAAATGTAATTTATGGTTATAAACCACATTACAACTTGGAGATAAAAGGAAATCCCTCAAAGTAAGATTTCTAATATACCTTTCACTGCAGCTGGGCTAGACAAACTTCAGTTCACCCATCACAAAACACATAGCTGTAGACAATGGGGTAAAATAAAACAGAGTGGGAAGGGTATGAGAAAGAGGAAGAGAACACAATTTTGTGTACAATTATCATTTCATGGGACAGTTTTGAAAACTCTTACTGTATCCTCCTGGGATAAAGGTACAGGTTTTCTATTATTTCGCTGCCAGTTTTGATCCATAGAAATATTTTACTACCACAATATGTATTTACTAGTTGTTGACCTAAGCTGTACATTTTTGTACTTATTCATGTTTCTAATTTAGTTCTTCTTCAATAAGTATTCTCAATGCTTTAATTGGGGAATAATTTCAATTATAACTTTCTGGAAGAAAGGGAAAAGCAGTTAGATTAGTTTTCTGGGGCTGCCATAACAAAATACCACACTCCAGTGGATTAAACAACAGACTTTTATTTTTTCAAGGTTCACAGGCAAGATCAAGGTGTGACTAGACTTGATTTTCCTAAGACATCTATCCTTGGCTTGTAGATAGTGATGTTCTCACTGTGTCTTCACATCTTCTTGCCTCTGGATGGCATAACTCTGTGTGTATAAAGAGTCTCTAAAATGGACACAATTCATAATTAGGGTCAACACTAATGACCTCATTTTAACTTAATTACCTCTTTGAAGGTTTTATCTCCAAATTCAGTCATATTTTCAGATACTCGGGTTTTGACATGTGAAGTTTGTTGGGGGGTGATAGAATTCATCCCCTAACAGCAATATATTTGGTACGGTAATTTTATTCTAGTTTGTATTTCAAAGATGAAAGCAACAAGTTTTTATATCTCACATTTCCTTCTATAATGAGACCTTATCACTTTCCTATCAAAAATGGATTTCATCCTTGAATCTGGGCAGATCTGTGACTTTTAACTACAATAGAACATGAAGTTGCAATGATAGCTATCTCTTGAGGCTAGGTCACAAGAAGCAATGGCACTGCCATCTTAATGATAGGAATTTCACAACTAGAACATGAGTCAGACTAGGAACTCTCTACACCTTTCAACCACCATGTTATGTGAAAACCAAGCCAGGTGGAGGAGTCCAGTGTAGATGTTCTGCTTAACAACCACTGTCTTCAGTCATACTGGCCCAAGATCCAGATAAGCGAGTGAACAGGAAAGTTTAAATGGTTCCAATCCCTCAAACCTAGAGCATGTGCTGTTGGCTTTCTTGACCGAGGGAGAAGGCCCAGAAGGAAATTGTTAATAAGACCCAAAGGGTCTCATGAACAGAGTCAGTCAATGCTTGGAAAGGCTTTAATGAGGACATCAGTGAAATTTTTCAAGGAAAGTTTGGAAAATGGTATTGGACCTAGAGGAAGGCCCACCCCCATTACATCATGGTGGAAAGTTGGCAGAAGTCATGTGAATTGACATGGAGTCAGTGAGCCCAATAAGTAAACTGTCTCCTCAATTCTTATGGCAAAATGCAAGAAGAAAGGTGAGCGACAGAATAGATTCAGTAAGAATTTTCCAGAAATATAAATTAGCCAGGATTTGATTAGTCTGAAAATTAAACAGTTTCTTTTTCTGTAGATCTCTCTCAAGGAAAGGGAGGACCTCAAGTCAAAGATCAATTCTTGGTTGCTGAAGAAGAAAACAAATCCTTGGGGTGAAAATGTGGCTAATGTTTTGACTGTAAATCCACTGAAATTCTTCCCTCTCGACCTTTTGAGAAAAGAGAATAGCCCTCTCCCATATTGAGAGCACACCTCCTAGGCACACTGTGTTATAATGCAGGCTTCTCAGAGCAGTAGAGTCCCTCAGCAGCTTCCCAAGGGGAAAAGAAGAACCCATTTTAAGGTCATGAATCTGGATTTTGTCTAATTAGAGTGAACCCCAGTACTAGATATCCAGTTTTCATAGAAATGTACTAACATAAGCTACACAGCCTGATCTGAAACAGAGATGGAAATAAATAGCACTCTTTTATGAGAGGAAGCAACTGACAAAGGGAAGCACAATAAACCTGGACCATTTCTTAAGAACAAGTAAGGACAACTCAGAGGTTGAACCTGAGCATACAGGTTGTTTCTCAGTCCACTAAATTTAGGGGTTATTTGGAACAAATCAATAAGCATTTTGCAAAGTACCAATCGATGATTCTGTTGTTAAGGATTTTGAGTAAAATGACTTCCTGAACTAACACTAATCTCTAGATGAAATGTGCCATACGACCCATACCAATGTATATCACTCACCACACACACACACACACACACACACAGGAACATGCATGCAAACATACCCATACATATATATACACACACCATACAGAAGTTTCTAGAACTATTTTTTAAAGGAAATCACTAGGTATTTTAAACAGATCAATAGCAAAACAATTCTGCAATCACAGAACACTACCAATATATCTGTCTTTTCTAGTAGGCATTTTGAGTAGATGAATAAATGACTTTTTTAAGAATTGTAAGTTGTTTTATATTTAATGAAGTAGAATTTCTTAGAGGCCTGCAAATGAAATATTTTTTGTATAAAATTATTTTTCATATAAATATGATCCTCAGTTTTTATTAACATATTTCTTCAAATATATTTTTTCACATTTTTTTAAGGTATGATTCATTCTATTCTGAAATCTTAGAGCAATTTTCCCCTTTTCATATTGGCATCCTGTAGCAGGTAAATGTATATGGGTAGAAACCACGTCTGCTTACCCTACAACAGTACTCAGGATATGGCAGAAAATCATGGAGTGTCAATAACAGCCTGCCTCACTCTAGGTTCTGTGGCAGGATTATTTTTTGTATGCCTAAGATGTGCAAATAATAATTCAGTAGTTTTAATGGTTTAATGTGGCAATGCAATTATCCAGCAGCACAATTCAACACAAGTCTATATTATTATCTATTTTTGTATAATCACTCAGCAAAACTTGACAGTTAGAATTACTGAGGAAAGTTGTGATAACTAGAATAATAATTCTTCAACATTATGCATTTTGGCATTGATTTTGATATGTGCACCTGCCAACAATTACTTTTCAGCCTAGAGAAAAGCTTCACTCTAATTATATGATCTATGGTTTAAAGAGGGCTCTTTGCCATCCCTTCATACCCCATCAGATCAAAATGTTCCCAAATTCACAGGCAAAGGTCCACAAATGCATATTTGGTTACAAGTTATACTACAATAGATAGTGTGTATATCACACATAGTAGATGCTCAGGAAAGATTTGCTAAATTCGTTATAAAATTACATTTTAATCTCCTGCATTCCTCTCCTGCTCAATATGCTTAGCTCACCATAATGAAGGAAAAGAATCATGTGAATATAAAACCACTCAAACTCTTCTCTTTCCTTTGTGTTTCTGGATTTATTTCATTCTGAGTCAGCAACTGTCCTATGCGGGATGTATCCTGAGCTCTGTTTCCATCAGAGCAAGTCCTCTCCTAGTGTAGAGGGGACATGGGCAATGCTCTCAGTTTTGACCAGCAAAAAGTAATGAGATTGCATTTGGCATATTGCCCAAGGTGGTGCTGTAGAAGTGGTATGTGATACCAGTTTGCTTTTCAGCAAATTTGCCCTTCTTATTTCTAAACAATCACATTACTGACTAACTTATCCTACCTTAAGTAAAATTCTCATAAATAGATTTTTAGTCTATGTTGGAAAGGAAAATCTTTTATTATCAATAGAATCAGTTAATATCGTGTACGCATCATCACTGTATCTTTAAATACTACAGGGATCTAGAAAATAGCTGACCTCTTGATAGAAAATGCTATAGGAATATATGAAACACTTAATGTAGGACATAGTTTAACTTTTGATAGCTAAAGGTAAGCATTCTTGATTTTAGTTTTTATACTAGTTTGAGTCTAGCTACACAGCAGATGTACAGTCAGCTTCAATAATGCATACATATTTGCTGGCTCCATAAGCAAGCTTTTCACCAAGGGTGGCTTGAATTCAATTTCCATCAACTCATTCATCCTTTGGGAAGATCATCAGGGTCTTGATAGGTGATAAAAATGTAAAGATTGGGAAAAAATGGCTTTCTGCTCTAGGTGCATAGGCACATAGGTAAACACCACTAGTCCTCACCATGAGCATGAAACATAGCCTGCATTAATCCTGGGAAGACTTGCTCATTCCACAACTTTATCTTGAACCTCTAGCATGTACTAAATAAGGGCTGTGGCAGTCAGTAACACAGAAAAGACCTTCTACATGAGTCCTTCGTCACAGGGGAACTCAGAAAGAGAGTACTGCTCCCTAGAGGGCATATGTTGAGAGACTTCCTGGTATTTCCTTAAATCTTTAAAGTGTCAGGTCCACCCACTTACATGTGTGATGGTTAATCTGGATTGTCAGCTTGATTAGATTGAGAGCCGCCTAGGAAGTGCTCAAGATTAGAAGATATCTGGGTGTGTAGGTGAGGGTATTTACAGAGATGATTGGCATGTGGGACAGCAAACAGGGGAGGGGAAGGACTGCCCTGAATGTGTGAGGCACTGCTCAATAGCCTGAGGACAAAGAGCATAAGAAGGGGAAAACCTGAGGAGAAGACTAACACTATTCTTCCTGAGCAGATGTATCTGTCATTCCTGCCGTATCCCCCATGGAAACTGGACTCAGCTCCTTTGTTCTTCCAATGTGGGCTCTTACCAGTGATGCCCCAGAGCCATGCAGGCCTTCAGCCTTGGACTGAGACTGCTTCATGGGTCCCTCTGGTTCTGAGGCTCCAATTTATTGGACTCAATGGCTTACTGGTTCCTCCACCTCTGCAGCCAGAAAAACCCCTAGTGGGACTCTCCAGCCTCAGACTCCTTAAGCCAAGCCATAAATCCCATGCATACACACATCCTGTTTGTTCTGTTCTTCTAGAGAACCCTGACTAACACACCATGCAAAAACAGAACATCACCTGAATATTAAAAAAAAAGAAGAGAGATTTGATGGATCTGGAATAAGGACTACTCAAGAGTGTGTGTCTAAGGCTTGAGATGAGATTTTTCCAGGAAAAGAAGGGGCTGTTGTGATGAGCTGAGCCATGATTTTTCTGAGTAGGATATGTCATGATGTTTATTACTTTAGAGTGAGTCTCTTTCTAAGAAAAAGAGACTTCAAACACAGCTCCTTCATGAAGGACAGCTTCACTCAGGTTGTCTTAAATGATTATAAAAATTCACAATCTGATTTTGTAATGTAGTTGGTTCTATTTCCTTTTACAACAAAATAGTTCGCAGAATTTCAAATATAATAGTCTAATTGGCATTTTTTTTTCCGGTCTCTTGCCCACATGATCACTTAAGGGATTACTGACAGGAACAATTGGTACCCTGGAGGCAGGGAACAAAACCTAAAACAAGAGTAACCAGTTTGCTAAGCACAGTGGCACCCACCTGTAATGACAGCAGCTTGGGAGGTTGAGGCAGGAGGTTCGAGAATTCAAAGCCTGCTTCAGCAACATAGTGAGGCCCTAAGCAACTTATCAAGACCCTATCTCTAAATAAAAATATATAAAAGGGCTGGGGATACGGCTCAGTGCTTAAAGGCCACTAGGTTTAATTCCTGGTATCCCCCTCCAAAAAGTAATCAATGTTTAATGGTTGAAGGGATATGAATTCAATTAAACAACTATTAGAAATATGCCATCTTAGTAGTCTGTTTAAGGGGCTATAACACAATACCATGGACTGAGTAGTTAATAAACAATAATAATTTGTTTCCCATATCTGGGGCTGGAAATCCAAGTCTGAAGATTTGGTGTCCAGAAAGGACCCCGTGTCTGGTTCACAGATGGTACATCCTTGCTCTATCCTCACACCGTGGGAAGACAGAGGACGTCCTGCAGACCTCTTTCATCAGGGCAAGAATCCCACTGATAATGGCTTCCCCCTCCCTGACCTAATCACTTCTCAGTATCATCACCTTGTGGGTTAGAAGTTCAGTATGTAAATTTGGGGTGTCACAGATATTCAGATCATAGCATGCCACAGTAATGGTATATTGTCTTCTTAAGTTCAAAGTGTGTATGTTTTTAAAAATAGAAAGCCAAAAGAACATTATCAACTGGTAGCTTGGTTGTTAAGCAAACACACACAGGGTCTCAGACCTTTCATTTTCTTCTCTTATCAATAGGAATATTTGTCTGTTAGTGTTTTACAAGAACTCTTGTTTTTGAGATAGGAATTGGATATTCTGTTGTTTTTTGGAGTTTTATGTTTTAGACTGGTGAATAAAACCACATTTATAGTGTAAGGAAGTGTTTATTCATATAACAAATTATACTGAAATACTTGCAGACTGGCAGCCCATGCTGGGCATTGATTTTTGAAAACTTTTTAGTGGCTCCAAAAATGTAACTAATATATATGCTCTAAAAAAATACTTATAAATAGAGATAAACTGGTAGAAAAAAATATTTTCATTGTTCATAGATGTTTAAAGCCGTGCTTTTTAAAGAATATATTAGCTACATTTTAAGCTTGGGTTGTTTTTAATCTGACAATCACATGCAATAAACCCAAGGAGTATTTTAATCTTTTGAAAGACTCAAGAATTTCAGAGCTGAATCCATTCTGAATGTAAGAGTCTAGCAAATTACAAAATTTCATTTTCATATGTGAAACTAATGAGTGAATATTACAAACATTTAAAAATATTTCCCTAATGGTGATTAGTATTCATGCATGGTAAAAACAATATTGACACTTTCCTACCCATAAAATTTGGAGCAATAAATATGAGATACCAGCAGAAACCTATCTTCAAAATAGAAAGTGAACTTTTAGGAAGTAAATTTAAGTTCTATTTTATTTAGTTTCACAAACCAGGATCTCCTGAAACATATCGAGGGCACATTGGAGTGTGGTTTAATGTGGGAAATGGCTTGCTAAGTGTAGAGTGATTGAGAACATACCCAGGCAGGTAAGCACAGATAAAACACTTGAATGGAAGCCTGCGAGAAAAGGCCGGGGAGAGCAACTGAGGGAGGATTGGATGGCTCTCAGCAAAATGGATAAGGAAGGAAACTATTTGCCTCTGTGAAAGGCCTTCTTTAAAATAACCACGGGCGACACAAAACAGGGACAGTTTACCAAGGCTTGCTAAAATTATGTTGCTTCTAGGTAATACAATGAGAAAATAAAGTAAATAGATACAGTATTGTAAATTTAAGAAGGAAGAATTATGTTCATTTGCGAGTGATAAGACCACATTTCCAACAAGGATTAAGACCCTGTCTCCAGGCTCAGGGTTTTGACAGTGGCATCCTTCTCTGCCACTGTGGAGGCTATCATGGGGAATCCAGGAGTCCACATGTGGTGATAGCATCATCCCTCCTCAGGACTCAGACACTCATCCATCTACAAGAGGCCAGTGTGAACTCAGAACTGGAACTCCACCTGCACCTCCCTCCCTTGGGGTGCACTCCTCAACCCTGCCAGCATTAGAACCTCATGGACAAACTTCCTTTTATCGTCCCCCAAAAGTCCAGGCTTCAGGCTGATTTCATGCACTAGAGTATTGTCACCAGTCTTATATGGTCCCCTTCTTTACTGTCAGCTCCTCCTTCCCATGGTCCCTTCACCATGTTCTTGGACATGGTCATCAGCAAACCATTCCATGAATGCTATCCTTGCATTCACCTGGGATTACACATTGTCTCAATCTTACCTTTATAAGCCCCTGACCAACTCACCAAACCCTTCCCTGCTAATGAAAGCTGAGGTATATTCATAGTGCCATTGAATTTTCCCTCCATACAAAGTTGGAGAACGTAATACTGGTTACTTGAAGCAAGAACTCTTCTAACCTCTGCTGTTCAAATTCATCTCCAAGCAAGGTATCATGGTAATAGCAGATCCTGTCTGACTTCCACCAAGAGATGCCCCTGTTATGATTTTTAAAAAGTTAACAACATTGGAGGATGGTTTGAGAAAAGGAACATGTGTGCCAAGGGTGAGATCACTTCAGAACTTTGCAGACAACCAAAGAGAAAAATACTGCACAGTATGTTTTCCTGGAGTCTCTCACAAAGTCCAAATGTGAACTTCAGTTTCCACAAGCCATAACCTCTTTATTAATCACAGGATTATCCACCTCATTTTGCTTTGGGAACCACATGACTTAAGTGAACTAAAATTAAGTGTTACCTTACTTCTAATATTGAAATCCTTTTGATTATTTTAATAACATACAAATTGAACCTTTAGGACTCAAAGTACAGAATCACTTTAGAATTCCCGTAATAATTCAATGTATTAATTACATTAAAACTTATTCAATTAATCATAGCCAGCTCAATACAATTACAAAATTTCAAAAACTTTTGTTAGAAAAATGAGGGCATGATCAAAGAGAGTGCTTTTATTAATTAAGTCATTTATATACACATATCTGCTATGGCTTCTTGTTATAGACTGATTTGAATCAACCAATATTGGAATGACTTGAAGGAAGTTGTAATAACAATCAAGTAAACTTCTACCCACAATTGTTTCCACGTTGATCATCTAATATTGTTGAGCAGATCTGCTAGAGAATCAGAATTACCACACAGGCTCCCTGATGAGGCATATGAATAGACAAACTTATTGAGAAGATTTGGGCCAAGTTACTCAAAGGATAGAGAGGACAGGACCACAATTAGCTATGGACATCCTATTTATTGTTGTACATTTTCAATTTGTGAATTCCCTAATTTAAAAAGTTTTGAAATATTTTTCTTTGCTTTCAGATTTCCTAGTGAAATTGAGCACTAGATACCAAGCTAAGTATTTCATTAAATCCTTAAAATAGTCTTATCTTTTAGGCACATATTCTATATCTATTTTACAGCTGATGAAAATGAAAGCTATATTAAGCTATGGAACCAACCTAGGTGCCCTTCAGCACATGAATGGATAAAGAAAATGTGGTACATATACACAATGGAATATTATTCAACCATAAAGAAGAATGAAATTATGATATTTGCTGGTAAATGGATGGAACTTGAGACTATTATGGTAAGTAAAGTAAGCCAATCCCCCCCAAAACCAAAGGATAAATGTTCTCTCTGATATGTGGATGCTAACACACAATAAGCGGGGGAAGAGGTAAGAATAGAAGTTCAGTGGATTAATCAAAGCAGAATGAAGGGAAGGGAGCGGGATGGGAATAGGAAAGACAATATAATCAATCGTACATAATTTTCCTGTGTTCATACATGAATACACGGTCAGTGTAACTCCACATCATGTACAACCACATATCATACATACATGGAGTATAACTTCCCCAAGGAGGGGAAGTTATACTCCATGTATGTATGATATGTCGAAACGAACTCTACTATTATGTATCACTATAAAGAACAAAAAAAAAAACCTGAATGCTATAAAGGTTAATTAAGTTGTCGAACATACCTAGAAATTGACAGAATTTGGGTCGAAGTATATACGTCTGACATCTCAGATGAGTTTCCTAGGGAGGCTATCAAAAAGTACCACAAAATAGGTGACCAAAATATCAAAGTTCAGGAGGCTGGGAGTGCAAGATCATGGTGTTGGCTGGTACCAGCTTCCTCTGCCACCTCAGGTACTCCATGACTGAGAGCAGCACCACTCCAGCCTGTCTCCATCCTGATTAGGTGTGCCCCCTCTGTATCTTCACACCACTTCCTCCTCTATGTTTCTGGGACTGTGTCTTCATTCTCCATTTTCATAAAGACACCAGTTATATTGAACTTGAGCTACCCTGATGACATCATTTTAACTTGATGACCTGTGTGTGTGTGTGTGGGGGGAACACCTATTTCCAAATAAGGCCACATTCTGAGGTTCTGGGGGTGAAGTCTTCAGCATATTTCTGTAGAGGTGGTAATTCAAATCACTGCAGCTCACCTGTTAGTCCCCCAAGCATCATATCCTTTCCCTGTGTGACATGCATTTCAACCCCACGCCAGCATCCCCAAAGACTTCGTGATCCCAGCATCAACTCAACTTCTCAAATCTCATAATTTAAGTCATTCAGATGAGTTCTGAATTAAACGCAGGATATCACTCATCCTGGACTATGTTGTTCTTCATCTATGCACACATAAAATCAGAGAGCAAGTTACCTGTTTCCAAAATCCATCAGCATCTAGACAGGCATAGAATAGACATCCTCATTTTAAGAGGAATATCAGGAAAAAAGGACCACAGACCCAAGTGTGTCTGGAACTCAGCAGAGCAGATTCTGTGGGATTTTAAGGATTAAAAAATGATCCTCATTGTCTGATGCTGCATCCTAGGAGCCCCCTGGGGTGGAAGCATAGTCTCCAGGAGCAGAGGAGCCAGTGGTCTCACCTGCAGGCTGTGATAATCAGTCGCCCCCTCCCTCACACTCCAGAACACTCATGGAATATCTTTATTTTTCTGGAAGAATAGCATCTGTTTGCAGACATGTTGCCCCATTAGACCTGCCGGCAGAATCCCAGATGTCCAATTGTCTTTGTTTTTTCCCAGATTCTGCCCCATAGGTACAAGTTGGCAATGTTTCTGCTGGGACAGTTGACAGGATCCATGAGTCACATGTATCATCTCTTTAGTCAACAACTAACTACCCAGCCTCAACTTTCATGTTCCCTCCAAAGTACGCTTTGTCTGCATTTGCCGTGTAGATAAACTGAACTTTTTTTTCAAATTTTCAAGTCTATTTTCTTTATTCTTAACATTCACTTATTCAATTTATTTCTTGCCTCACACATTTTGCTATAGAAGCAGGAAGAAATTATGCTGCTCCTTCAGGACCTGGCTCACAGATCTCCTCAGCTCAATATCCAGTGGCATCAGGCAGGAGTTCTACTTTCCACACAACAGACCACAGGTGACCCAAGTTCTCTGCAAGTTGATGCTGAGAGTCACAGCCAGTCGGAATGGCCCCTGGCATTTTGCCAATAGTAATGTTTGAGAGGCGAGCCATTAAGATGATGCTGGATTGATTCAATTGTATATTAGACCATTACAGTCCACCTCCCCCGCTACTTTGGAGTTATCGCACTACTTTGGAGTTCTTGCGGGGATTCCTGGAGAGTTCGAATTGGTTGGGGAAGTGCCGGAGGAGGGATTTACGGTTGGTGGTTCCTGGAGGAGCCGCGTGGTGTTCGGGAGAGTGCCTGGGGAGCGTGTGAGGAGTGTGCTCTTGGAGTTCAAGCAATAAAGTTTCCTGTTTGTAGATACAAGTGCTTTGTGGCGGCTCCGTGATTTGTGCCCAGCCAGACTGCAGCAAGTTTATAACAGGGAACATCTTTCCTCTTTGTTCCAATAACATACTCACTTCCATCTGAGCCCTCAGCGGAATCATCTCAAACTCAAAACTCCTTGAAATTCACGTAGGAATCAATTAGTATACCATTACTCAATTCCAAAGCCACTTCTACATTTTTAAAATATTTGTTATAGAGCACCCTCTTCTGAGTACAAAAATCTATATTAATCTGCTTCAGCTGCCATTAACAAAATGCCACAACTCAAGAACTTAAAACAAAGAAATATATTTTCTCCTGAGTAAGAAGACTAGAAATCCAAAATCAGAATGTTTTGTGACCATTTCCCTTTGCAGCCTTCAGAGGAGGATGCTTTCTTGCCCCCTGCATCTTCTCGTAGCCCCAAGGGTTCCATGGCTTGCTGGTTTATCCTAACCTTTGCCTCTGGTTTCCATATAATATTCTTCTACTTCTCCACGAGTCTGCCTCCAGATTTCTCCATTTTATAAAGACACAAGTCATATTGGATTAGGGCTCAGAAGAGAGTCTTTAGAATTGCTGACTTACATAGAGATTCTAAAGACACACTGTGTAGGTTCACTTAGGACTCCAACAAATCTTCTTTGGGGATACAGAATCCAACTTTTAAAACACCAAACTGTTAATCAGTCCTACATAATTGATAGTAGATCTACAATGTAAAATCACTATGTAAATCAGGACTTAATATCCCTTTCCTTGTCATGAGACTACCAGACCTCAGAAAAGAATGCTCAGAAAATAATCCCAACATTTTAGTTCTCAAACAGATTTATAAGTCTGTTTGTTATGTAGACATTCTTGGTGAATGTTTCCTAAATTCATTTTAATATATATTTATTTTTGATGAAAACTTTAGATTTTTAAGAGCTAATATTAAAATTTTTTCAAACTGTCTTACTACTGAACTTTTATACTTCCATACAAGGAAAATTCCTCAAATGCTTAAAAAGTCAGATCATTTCATGAATAGTAATCTAAATAATAGGAACTAAGTAAAATATCATGATGATCTTATAATCATAAACACATGTCATATTTACTCCTTTGAGCAGGTCATAGCCTATAAGAAACTGGTAGTATGATTTCTTGAAGCAGGAAATGCATCGGCATTTATTTATGATATATTTGAGTTCAAGTATAGTAACTTTTTCTAAGGAGCATTTTATTACAAGATATGTCACTATAGTGCTGTTTTCCACTTTATTCTGAAGTCAAAAGAACTTTCACTCTCTGTTTGACCCAAAACACCAATATTTTAAGATTACATGATCAAGAAACCTTAAGGGTGTGTATTTCAATATTCTCCTCTCTGTTCAAGACCTGCAATAATCTTTTGTTTCCTTATTCTTCGAGTATAATTTTAATAGATTGTTTTTCTCCTAGTGAGACCCTGATTAGACCTGCTGGTTTTCCCTTTGACTCTAGAAACCATCTGTGTGTTGTTTGTAGATTCTGTTGCTTTTTTCCACAAGTGCCTCCAATCCTTTGGTAGTCAGTGCAGTGGCCTGCTACGACCTGCTTTAGTTATTTCTGAATTTCTTTGCCTGGAGTGGAACTGTTACTAAATCTGCACATCTCCCTTGAGGCCCACAACATTCCTTGCTGAGTTTGCCTCCTACTGCCTCCCAGTTGAAACTAAAGAGCTTTCCCAAAGCATGTCCCCTTCCCACAACAGCCTTATAGGGTGGTCTGACCTTGTGCCATAGGTACCAACCCCAGGTCCCCTTCACCCCAAGGAGACAACTTGCAGCTTCCATCTCACTCTCAGAGCTCCCTGTAGGAGTGACTGGGTACTGTCTTGAGACTGCACCTCCATTCACCTTCTCCCTCAACCCAGTCCTGGTTCTTCTACTTCTCCATATCACCCCAATAAACTTCAGACATGCAAACCAGTGACTCAGGATCTTCTCCCCCACAAAAATGGATCTGGAACAATACCTTTAAATCCTGGGAGTTTTAGTAATGAATTAGTGATTTTTTTATGGCTTATTGTATCAGTAAGAATATTATTTGAAGCATGATTCAGCTTATTAGCATGTTTTATTTTGGCAAAGCTATCAGTGAAATAAAAATTTGATGAGAAATTTCCATGTAAGGAGAAAACAAAGAGGGTTCTCATAAAATAAAGGGAAGGCAATACAGAAGGACATAATCACATTACTTAGTAATATAAGATATGTTACCTCATCATGTATAAAACTTGTGAATGCCCAGGCAACATTACATTTCTCATGGTCCTGCAGTTATAAACATTTGTTTCCACTTTTAAAGTAGAGTTCATTGAACTGTTATGTAGAGTCAGGACTTTCACCTTTTAAGTGAGCTGTCAAAATCTCTGTGGAGTTTTCCTCTGTTTTTATCTTTTTGCTATGGGTCTATTTTTCATTCTTGTATTTTTTCCAACATTGAAGTAGGATGTTTGTTCCCTTTCTTAATTCCATCAAAGTAGTGAGTGACTTCTAAAATTTTCCACAGCATGTTCATCTTATTCATATTGATGGCTCTTGATTAGGATCAAGAAAACCAAAACATCATGCATGTAATTAAAAACCATAACAAAAGAGCTTTGCAGAAATAGCATTGTTACAAAGCTTTATATTTTAATTTTGGTTTTGGGAATTGAACCCAGAGTTTCACACATGCTAGGCAAGTGCTCTATCACTGAGCTAAACCCCAAGCACACAAAGGTTTCTTTTTAATAGCATGCATTTGTTGGTAAAGACCAATATATCAACAATAGGACAGACTTAGCTTCGTAAAGTTGTGAGATCTCTATGCTCTTCCTGGGAATGGATACCTTTCCACCAAGAGAAAGATCTCCTAGCATTTGGGATTTGGATCTCATGTGTTGAAAATGTGTAGAAATCCTTCTCCCTACTTATATCTATCATTTATGTAGGGCAGATATATAATTGCAGGCTGTAATACCAGATACTATAGCCATTAGTCATATAAATATTCATTGAAAGTTAAGTTTAAATTAAATAAATATTAATTAAATTAAAATAAATGAATTTAGTTCCTCTATTGTACAAGCCTAAGGGCAAAGCCCACATTGTTGAGTGGCTACTGTAGTAAGCAGCACAAATATGAACATTTCCACCATCACAGAGAGTTCTATGGGACACCATTGTTCTAGGGGAACAAAGCTGGGGCAGGATTTGTCCCATGCCCTTTCCTTTGAGACTCATGCTCATTAAGACATCTTGGAGAATTCATGCTTCTCCAGATAATAACAGATCACTGGAAGGTAAACAAAAGTGTCCTAGAAGTTAACTCCTCTTAGGGAGTGGGGGAATCTCTACTGGAAACCAGACAATGAGTAGGATACAGGTCTTCCTAGAAATGGTTCCAGGACCATGCTGAGGCCCCCTTCAAATCTGAGGTTTTGGCAATTAGAGGGCAAAATGGTTTCATAGTGAGTGCGGATACACAGGTGGCTTCCATGAGTTGTAAGGGGAGAGCGATAACTGACCCACAGTGCCTGAGGAGATGGCTTAGGAGACTGGTACCTCCGCAGTTGTGTTGTAGATACCCCAATAGGATATCCAGAGGAGGCACTCAGCAACAGGAGTGCCAGAGGCAGCAGACAATGGCCATTTCTTATGGGCAATGTTTATAGAGAAGCCTGGGACCTTAAAACTTAGAGTGGAAAATACAGCAACATCTATAAAACTACTCTCTGCATTTAAATGCACCAACAAGAGCATGCAGTTGTTTGTGTTTTTTTTTCCAGGTCTTAATGAGACCTCACCAAGATGTGGTGCTGGCTCATATAAAAACATAGCTGTTACACTTTTTATTATATGGGAATTATTAGGGAAGCTAATTGACCAAAGTTAATAGACCAAGATGCACACATTTCCATTTGCTCAATTTGTGGATTACTTTACAAAATGATACCCATAGGTAAGTTTATCAGCCCTTTATATTTTTGTCTTTCACTTTGAATCAATATGAAAAAAACAGATTTTAATTAATTAGCATTGAAACTTGTAGATTAGGATAGTGAAAACAATGTAAGTCAGTGAGTATTAAGATAAGGTAATCAGCATAAACAGGTTCAGAATCTCAAGACTTAAAGAAGAAAAAAACATGAAAGGTGTTCTCAGCAGACTGGGAAGTCAGACTTGTATAGGAAATGTGGGAGTTACAGCCAAAATTCTGAGACATCCTTTCTGCCCATAGTCCTTTGTGAAGAAATCAATCTCACGATCCCATTCAACTTCCAAGGGCAACTTGGAAAGGCTGTTTGGCTTTTGATATGAAGCAAAGCACATTAAGGGTTGTATATATATACAACATTTTTCCCTCTAGATGGGGTGGTACCTCATACATAATATTAAATTCGTCCCAAAGGGAAGAGAATTCCTAAAAGTATAAAACCATAAAACAATTGCACTGATACTTGAGATTCTTAAAAAGTAATCTGGAGATAGAAAAGAACTTTTTATACAGGGGAATTACCCAGAACACAAGAAATATCTATCAAGCCAACTATGTAAATATTAAAAATTTCCATAGAGGAAAAAGAAAGCACGTTAAGCAAAGTCAAAATACTAATGACAACCTGGGATAAACTATTCACAATTAATTCTTAGAATAGGGTTCAGGGTGTCAAACCTAAGAAGCCTAAAAATCCTGAATGAGAACTAATTCTCTCTGACAAGTTTCAGAGAAAAAACATACTTTATATAACAATTATTGGATTAGTGGATGTCATATATATATTAATATTTTGCTTTTTGGACCTCAAAATTTTGAGGGACAATCACACAAAATTTTAATAAAATTGGCCTTCTAAAGAGTTTGTGGGGAATCACTGAATTAAAGTAAAAGTAAAAAAAATGAAAGCAATTTAAATCATATTTAAGAGTACATAAAATACTCCCAGATAATAAAATTTTACCACAGAGATTATCTGAAACAACCTCAATAAATCAGCTACAAAGACAATTGTTATATCTTCTGTAAATAAGAAATTGTGTGATTTCATGTTTTGATAAAATAAGCTAAAATACAATTAGCTTGAGACAGCAATTTTTTAAAATGGTGCATTTAAATACTTCTTTAAAGAAAATGTGGAATAAAAACAGGCAGGTCCCCTCCTCCACCTGTACTTGTGTGTTATTGAATGACATTTTTCTTTGTGAATTCTAGGATATTATCACACCTACTTCACTGAGAACAAAAAGAGTCAGTCAGTAGTCAGTGTTTTCAACACATCTTGGCAAAAATTATAAAATTTGGATTAGAAAATAAATAACAAAAATGACCCATGATTGACTCCTCCTCAGTATCTTCCCTCCATCTCTGAAACACACACACACACACACACACACACACACACACACGTGCACACACACACACATATACTATCACATTGGTTGATATTTTATCTTAATTAAAAACTCACATGCTTCCAACTATTAGATTTCACAGTTTTTGTAAATTAAAAACCCCTCTTTGTTTTCAAAAGCAGTTCTTCTCCAATTCCATCCAAACCTTGAAAAAGTTGATTACTTTATTTTTTCCATACTTTACCTACATTTATGATTATTCTAAAAACTGAAATGTAAAATGAAATTAAAGCTAAATAGAGGTTAGCTTTAAATTATATTTTAATTCATCTATTCTTTTTCATACCTAAACACCTACTACACCCACCTTTTTTTCTATAACATGTATATTTAGAACACAATACCCTCCCCCAAGTTGAAAAGGGAAAAAAATTTCAAAATCTTTCAAAGTTCAAATTTTAGCAATATTAAATAAATGTAGATCAAATTAATATTTTGTCCTGTGGAGGTACTTTTGCATTCTATATTATATGTTAAGACCTAGAAATAAATCTTTGTAGAAGTCCATACTGTTTTGATGTCATCTCACAAATCTAATTAGAAATTTACATTCAATGTCTTCATTTTGAACTGTAAATTCTGAGAATTAGAGCTAACAGATCTCTGCTGATATTCATAATCTTTGTCTATCTTAAAATTTTGAAGCAAAAATCCTTTAACAGCAGAGAAAATTCTCTAAGATTTTTAAAATTTTTTTAGTTGTTGATGAACTTTTATTTCATTTATTTATTTATATGTCGAGTTGAGAATCAAACCCAGTGCCTCACACATACTGGGCAAGTACTCTACCACTGAACCACAAGCCCAGCCCAAGATTTTTAAGAGAGGTATATGGATACAAAAAGTCATAAACTGTTTTACAATATCCACCTGCACCTCCTTCATGTAGCTCTGTTCTTATACTCTTTGTTGTTCTTGCTTCTATTCTTAAATGCCTGAGTTATTCCATAAAAATAAATCCTTGGTTAACTAATTATGGAATATTTTGATACTGAATTCACTTCTTGGTATTTTTTATTACATCAAATTTTGCAATTTTCAATGCACAAAATTTTGCCATCTGCAATGCACAAAAATATTGTTCCAGGAAAAGACATTGAAGGTTTATATAGTATGTTTCAGATCAATTTTATAATAGAATTTTTAAAACATGTCTGAGATCTAGTTTGAGGGATGATGGCAAATAGACAACATGATTACTTAGGGTTTCACACACGTCAAGGCATTTCAGGAATTGAAAAATGGAAGCCATCCACATTCTAACAAGATCAGTTTAAAAAAAAAAGAAAGAGAGAGAGAAGGAAAGAAACAAAGAAAAGAAGGAAACAGAAGAGAGGGAGAAAGGGAGGGAGGAAAAAAAAGAAGAAAAGGAAGAAAGGAGGGAAAGAACCTTGCCTATCTGGCAGAAAGAACTGACCCCTGTACCAGCTGTTGTTAACTGCTAAATTCACAAAAGATGTGAAATAGCAAATGAGTAAAATATTGATCAACACTTCTAGAGAGGATGCTTAATGATGTTACACAGAGACTGCTGGAAAAATCCATGTTTATGCCCATTTAGGGAAGTCATTTAAAATTTGACTCAATTGGAAAGCCCTGGTATAATAACAAGAAACAAAATATAATCCTTTCTAATACTATAGATTATGCAGAAGGCAAAAGGGCTGAATGTTCATCACTGGGGAAGCGCACCAGAAAAAAATACTCTGTGATTTGAAAATTGCATGTCCATGCGAATTCAAGAGAAGATGTTCTGCTTCTGGTTTAATGAGGAGTAAACAAATGGTAGTCCTCAATTTGAGTGGAAGATTGAATATACTAGGAATCCAATTTGGACTGAAATTTATTAGAAATGGACAATCACATGGAGATGTGTGTAATCTAATTAATGTTTAAAAAGTCCTGCTACTTTGGTGTCAATTAATGTGTTCCCAGAGCAGCTAAAATCATAAGTCAGTGGTTAATGATGGGCATGAAAATTTTTTAGAACATTTGAATGAAGTGAAATGAAACTGAATCATTAGTAATATCTGGAATGCAACTGATTACCTCAAACTTCCACTTTGCATCAAATCCCTGCAGTTACCATGAGTATTAGGAAAATGCAAGGGAAAATACCATAGTGCATATACTCCTTTGCCCTGTAGCTGCTCTCATAGGGGCAACTATGGAATATCATGCTGCTGTTGAGTAAGTAGTAAAAATAGTACAGAGATTCTTTGTTGGAGTTGGTTTTATTAAAGCTCTGCACTAAATATTACAATTATCAAAACTTCAAAAATAATTGTGAATTGTTTCTAAGTTGTAGTTAATAAGGATAAATAATCCTTCTAAATAGCATGATGTAATATTTGTGGTAAAAGTTCACATAAACAATTTATTTCAAATAATGTCCATACTCTTAAAATCATATTATAAAGCAATTTCAACTTTTTCAGTTTAGAGTTCTAAAAAGAGAAATAATATTCTTCAATTTTTGGAGTTATATTTAAAGGAAACTTTTACTGATACAATACCATTGGGGCAAAAGATAAATTTTTAAGATAAACATTTCTAATTTTTTTAGAAATAGGTATTCAAAAGTTTCTGTTAAAGAAAAACATCTATATCTGATAGGATGTAATCCAGGTGCACTAATGAAATTCAGCTCAGTGTGAGTTTTTTAAAATTCAGTTTAACTCTCTTTTGCATTATTTCATTAATTATCAAATACAGTATTGAATTTTATTGATCAACAAATCAACACTTCTTTCAGTACTTAAAATTTTTCATGTGATTTAATGAATGAATTTTAATTTGTCACAATGAAATGTTTTGTAATCAGCACTAAAAGTAAGATGTGACTTTCTAAGTATACTTCTACTATCAAGCTGCATTGCTATCACAAACAGTTTAAATGGCAATTAAGGTGTTTTGAGAGAAATTTGAGACATAATTTTGGTAGAAGTTTCTCATAAAGAAATACTACATATGACTATTTTTTTAGAGTGGTTAATACCCAGTGTGTCCATTAGACAGTCAGAATAAGAATTAATTTCCATATTTAAAATTGTTTAGAAAATGCATCAAGAAAGTATATACATATATATAAAAGTAAGCTGTATATATGTTATAAATATATACATACTTTCATTTTATACAATTTTGTGATATATATATATATATATATATATATATATGCACACACACACACACACACACACACATACAGAGAAAGACATATGTATAACTTTGGCATGCTTATCATTATTTGAGATTTAGAATCAACATATATCCTAGTTCTAATATTTCTACTTCCTACTGAGAAACATCATTAAGATGTACCCTGATCACTTGGAGGGTCCAGTTTTGTTCCGTGTCACTGCAAACACATGTTGTCTCTAAAATTTTCCTCCCTCCCTAGGATCAGCAGAGTTGGGTCAGCCTGGGCTGGACTGCCCAGCTCACTGCCTTCTGACCTCTGATTGCTGCATATTTAGGCTGTGCACTCTGTGGTCCATCAGGGAGAGCTGTTAGGGTCTGTAAACAAGTCAGGATGGTGCCTGGCATTTTGCCAGAGGGAGTGGTTTGTGACGTAATGCCAGCGAGCCATTAAGTGTGGAGATTCCTTATTGGTTGACTGCTGTATCGAGTTTATGTTAATTAAGATAAGCTGTGTATAATGTATATATACCCCTCTGGTCCTACAATAAACGGCTCCCACTCCTGCTGTATCAATGTACACAGTTGCTCGTCACCCCCGGGTTATTTTGCTGCAGCCAGACTGCGGCAGAGAGCAATGCACAGGAAACACCCATGTTGCTATCATAGACACCACCAACACAGGCCCCTAAAGTGGCCTTAAGAAGGAAAGGTACTCATCACCCTGAGAGTGGATTCAGACAACCCAAGTGATGACCATGGAAGGCCTCCACACTGCTTGGGGTGTAAGAGCCTTGGGCTTCTGAAACGTGGCCAGACCCCTTTAATTTTTGGAGTTATATTTAAAGGAAACTTTTATTGATACAATACCATTAGAATCTACTCAAGTACAGTTTCTGTAAAGACCCAAGGAAATTAGACATCTCCAGCCCTGTATCTCCTGGCATGTTTTAAAAGAATGCATCCTGTGTAGTTATTGCAGTAAACGTTTTCTTTAATAAAATTTGCATGTAAACACTTAAATCCAGTCTACTGTTACTATTTTACAGGTAGCTCACATTGAGTGCATGGTCAATTAATATTTGGTGAATAGAGGAATAGTCAAAACTTCTCAATGCCTAGTCTGAACTCAAAGCTAAGCTTTTGACAATTTAACAGCTTTTTATGTGATACCCTGAAGGAGTTAACAATGAATTTAGGAAGATGATTATAATACATGACACAAATGTGAATAAAGACAGCATGTAATTGAGTGCTAAATTGTGTGGAACATCAACTACGTCCTGTCAAAGTTGGAAGGAGACAAATTAGTGAAAGCCGAAATAGTTAGGAAAAACAGTGTATAAAAGCAATTGAGCTATGTCTTTAAAAATAGGGTTCAAATGGGCACTGTCAAAGATAGATAGTCTTGGCCCAGGAATGAAGAGACAAGTGAGAGAAATTCAGTCTTTCAACAAACTGAAAAGAAAATATTCTGGGAAACATGCTCGTTCAGCCCCCAAGGGCAATTCTAACATGTCATGTGCAAGCTGAAAACTCAGAACAAGATATGCTTCTAAATGATTGCTACCTCATTTAGTTCCCACAAAACCATTGGAAGTAGATACCATCATTGTCCCATTTGAAAGACCGGAACTGAGCCATAGTGAAATGAATCGCTCAAGACCATCCAGCTCGTAAGTGGACTTCAGAGGTGGGATTTGAACCCACAACAATCCAGAAGATAAATGAGGAAAATGCTGAAATAGAATCAAAGCAAAGACACAGAATTAAATGTCCAAATACAGAGAGGAGGCCTATTCCCACTGGGCATTAGCAGAGGCTTCAGAAATTTAAACTGAGTTTTCTAAGATAATACAAAATTTTATGGATACAATTGAAGATTCCTAAAAAAATTGAAAAAAGTAATTTTAGAAGTTACTCATATAAAAATACATGATAATAGCAAGTCTATATAACATAATATAGTATATGTTAACTAATTTTGAAAACAATTTTATATTAAATACAATATAACATAACAAATATGCATAATAAATATATATTATATAATTATAATGGTATGCTAACTATAATATGTCATATGGATAATACAACAACTTTTTGCAAAGTTATACATAATGTATTATTATAATAAAATTATAGTAAGCCTAATATGTGATCCAACAAATCTACTATAACTCTTCCTTTGCATTAAATGTTCTTCGAATGCCAACGTTTATGTTCATTTGCTGCGTAATTGCAAACTAGTCACTTGGCTTTGCATATTAGATGAGAAATTTCAAAATCATAAATTCAGTAGCCATGCAGGAGGATTCTGACGAGGGAGTGGCATAGGGAACATCAGGTCTCCAACACACCTAACAGGCTGGTAACTAAGAAGAGTTACGAGTGTCACCTTCGGTGTTAGCAGATCACAGCTTCACCCTTCTGAAAGCTGCTGTGGCCTACCGGTGAATTCTTTCTGGAAACATCTAGGAGGTTATGCTGTGCTCCTGGGGGTGCCCACTGGCAAGGGTTGAATGTGTGGATGTGTGCCCAGGTCCCTTGCTCCAAGTGAGAACAATCTGGGTTTCCTTGGGCCTCCATTGCATCCTGTGCTCCTGCTGAGCCTATCTTTCTCTCTTTTTGCTATCACTGCCACACAGGGGTTCTCTAAGAGCATGCCCTTAAGAAATCACCTGTGCAAAAAAAAAAAAATTACCTTTATGCTTTAGTCTCTAGGAAAGCCACCATAAGACAAAAGGACACTTAGGCACATGAGATTAACAAACTGCTAAGTGGCACAGTATGTCACATCCAAAACAAGGTTACAGAGCAACAGTGCAAGAATTTAGAATAACTAGAGGATCCATCAGTGACGTCTTTGACCAGAGCAATGAACACAAGGAGACTCTGTAATGTGTAAAGGGCTAAAAATTTTCAAATGGCCCCAAGATAAAATACAAACATCTAACATTTCCTGAGGACTCTTAGAGATCCCAGCCTCTAATATCTCTCCATCTTTATTATGTTTCTTTCTCTCTCCTCTGCATCCTGGAGGACCCATTCAGATTCTGGAAAGAATTAATCTTTTTCCCTACATGTGTTTGAACACAGTCTACCTGGAACACTAACCTCAACTCAACCCTAATTGGAAATGTGCGGATGTGTGTGTATGTGTGAGCACGCACATCTGTGTGAAAGTGTACATAGGCATGCATAATGTCCGTTTTCTGATTTCCAAGAAGGCAAAGATCTTGTTACTGTGGTTACCACTTCATCATGAAAAAGAGGAGAAAAGAAAGGAAATGGAATGAAGAAAAGGAATGAAAAATATAAGGTACATCTTTAGAAAAAAATTAAAATCTAAGTATTATTTTTCCTTACCTTTGACAGTTCTTATGACATTCTCTGTAAAATTTGCAAATAGACAAAAATTCTTCATTCCATTGTACCAGATACAAGAATGATTACAACTCTATTACTTATTTGTCACTGCCTATAGCTTAATAAGGATAAAAACTTCTACTTAGTCTTGAAAGCCATGCATCTTGCACAAGAGACAGATGAGGAAGTGATCATTTAAGATATCTCAAATATACCCCTTTAGGATTTTGTTCAGCTGTTCATGAGAACCATTAGAGATAATGAGTGCTAAACAAGCAATTCTGAAATGGAATAATGACGTGTTTCATTTGTTTCTAAAGAGTTGAACTGTTTTTCCACTTTTTGCAAAGCTATGGCTCATCGTGTTCCAACACTGACAAGTCATTTTTCATGTTATAAATTCTATTCCCCCTTCCCAGCCCTGGAAACTATTCCTGATGAATTGTGATAATCCATATCACAGTTCTGACTTATTATGGCACTCAAAATGGTACGACTAATTTATCATACATTCATTTACCAGTAACAGCCAATGTATATGAACTGAGTGCTATCTTTTGCTTCATGTCATTGATTTCATATTAAAAACTCAACCACTAAAAACTGAGCATATTTGAAAATAGCATTAATACAAAGACTAGTTTTGAAAATTATCACTTGCAGTATCTTCAACCTTTAAGCAAGTTGCAAGAAGATAGATCCTTTTATTAAGAATCAATACCTTGGGGTTGGGGTTGGGGTTCAGTGTAGAGAGCTTGCCTAGCATGTGTGAGGCCCTGGGTTCGATCCTTAGCACCACATAAAAATAAATAAAATAAAGGTATTGTGTTCAACTACAACTAAAAAAAAATATAAGAAAGAATCAATTCCTTGTTATAAAGCCTCTAGACTCAAATTAGGTATATGTGTGTATGAAATTATATGCATATATATACAGAATATATGTATAAATATATGTATTCTATGTATTTCTCCTCTGTATTTTCTCTCCTCCTCTTAAGTAATAGAATGAAAATATGATCCAGCATAAATGACTTCCTTTAAAATGAAAAATTTGAGTCAGTTACCTAGAAAATATATATCTTCAGTTTTCTACTTTGTTGTGATCATGGAAATTCAACTTACAAAAGTACTTCATACTTCCTGTATATGTTCTACCTCTGATAATGGAAGTAATAGCAAGAATAAATCAAGAAAAGATCTATACTTTTCAAAGAACAGAATATATTGCTTTATAATTGAAGCAGTAGAGCCTTTACAACTTCAGTTTGGTTAATGGGAAAGATAATGAAGTTAATATAAAAGTTTCCAGTGGTAGTTTTAAATATTCAGTATAAATCTGCATCTATCTATGTATCCATCTATCAAGGAAGTTTTGATTCAGCCTCTGGCCTGACTTTCATATATAGTTCTTTACAAATACCAAACTAGCCTCACAGCGCTCTGCTCTTCCCTGAAGGATATTGATTTGTACTCTTTTCTTCAATGTAATGGACAACCTCTATGTGTGACCTTCAGGAATTCCTTTTGTTATTAGAAAAAGGGAATGAAAATAAAAGAAAAGAAAATTTTAAAAATAAACGATGCTACCAAATAACAAGGTAATTCATTTCAGCAGGGATTAAAATTGTCATTGTTTACACATCCATATTATCTGTACTGTAACCCTGTGAATAATGGATTTATTAAGGAGTATTTAAGCAATATCTCTAAATGGAAACCAAGGTGCAAATGGAATACATCTCTAATACCTTTAATAACAAATTCATAAACATTGAGCCCCACAAATATTTTGGAATATGAAATAAAAGAATGTGTTTATTTCACTGATGTGGCTTCACCAGGCATAATCAAGATATTTTTCTAAATATCTGATCCCTGAGAAGTTAGCAAGGGGAAGTCATGAATGATATCCAAGTGCTGTTGTCACTACTGCATGAGAGCCAATATATGATGTGGTCAACTGAAGGCTACCAAGCCAGGTGGAGGGGGTCCAAATCTTAGTTTGTGAACTACTTTATTCCTTTCTCTGCTTCTTGGTTTTCTTATCTGTAAAACAGGAACAATGGGTTCTACTTCATGGCAATGTGGAGGTCTGATGTAACATACATGTGAAGCCCATAAACAGGTTCGGAATCAAGTCTCTGCTCTAAAGTTATTAATATAATTATCATTATTGCACAAATGATATTCAAAATAATCTAAAAGCATGATAACAATCACCTGAAACCCAATAGGAAAGTTGTTATTATTTGAGAGCAGCAATTTTTTTATGATATGCTCTCAATTAGTAAGGCAGGAACTTAACAGTTTTTCTTTAAAGGACAACCAAAGTAAAACAAACCCATTTTGATAACCTATGGACACAACTTATTTGTTCCTTGTGCTATAATATAGACATAAGTCTATATTCAATACATTTAGACTTTCCAAAATTTAACACACCGACTCTCCTATCTCTCTACAATGACCTGTTCACTCTGTAGGTTTATCTTGAATAACTTATCTAGCAAGACACTCATTCACAAGAATCCAGGATCTCTGTTACATGGCTAGTAAGAACCCAAGTCAGGAGACTAAGGAGTCATGTTGGCCAAATACTAGAGAATTTGAAGAAGAGGTGGGGAGTGTCAATGTCTACAAAAAAAGACTTTAAAATAGTGCATGGTTTTTGCAAGTAAGAAAGGCATCATATGCTTCTCTTCAGAACATTTCAGGAACTAAAAAAAAATGTTATAATGTCCTTAAGGTAAGTATGTTGGTGAGTATGAATGCTCTGTATCAAGGAAGGTAAGTATGGAAGCACATAAGTTAGTGAAGAGGAAATTTTACCCAATATGGTAGAGGGTAAAACTCTTGGAAAATTACAACCGAATGAGAGGGAGGGAGAGAGGGAGAATGAAAGAGAAGCAGAAAAGAAAAAAATGTACAATGTAAGAAAGAAATACAATATCTACTAATTTCTGAGAGATAATAAAATGATGAACTCATGAAAAACAGAGATTCTTCATTGACTGCAAGTGGAGGGAATGGTTTGTCCCCAGATGAGAGAAAGCCATTGAATAGACAACTAAGACCTTCACATCTCACAGTCTCTTTCGGTGGAGATGGTGCTTTGGTTGTACTTTAAAACATGGTTAGCAGGTTACTGCATTTAGATAAAAGAAAGAAAGACAAACATGTCCTTCTGAGCAATAGGAAAAAGAAGAATTTACTACAAACATAAAAATATGATGGTGCATTTTGTGCTTAGGGAAGCATGAATTGTTAAGTTTTAAGAATGGAAAGGGACAGTGTGAAATAAAATAAATCTAGAAATAAAAATAGATTCTAGATTCAATTCATGAGGCCTTGAAAGCAATACTATTGGACTAAAGAAAGAACAGTGTGTGGTGTAATCACAGTTGAACTTTTGTAATTGTTGAGCTTATGCACTGTAAAATACAAAACTTCCCACTCCTTCAGCTTGCCTTTTTATTCTCCCAATGGAATCTTTAGCTGTTATGTTTAAGGTCGTCCAATTTGGTAGCTACAATTCTGTATGACTTTTAAGAAATATTTTTTAAATCCAGCTAATGAACCTAATCTACAAACTGTATGGTTAAACTTTTCAGTTCTATTTACATTCTGGCCATAGTTGATTTTTATATATGGTGTGGATTAGTTATTATCATTCATTTCTGTAATGGAGTTTCCATTTGTCTTTTGGCTCCTCCCAAGATGCCAAGTGCTACTTCTCAGAAACTGTGGATCTGTTACTCTAACCCAGCGCTTCAGTTACTAAAACTTTACAATGTCTTGACCACTGGTAGGAATATTTTCCTGATATGGAATTCTTAATCAAGATCATCAGAGCCATTCCTATGCCTGTCTGTTTTCATGTAAATTTAGACTCAATACTCTAATCAAATTTGCCAACAATAAAATTCCTCCTGAAATTTTCTTTGGCATTTAATTATAATATTTGATCAATTGGTGAATAAGTGAAGACTTTGCAAAACTTAGTCATCTAAGCCATGTACACAATATATTCCAACCTTTATTTTGGTATTTTTAAAATGTATATACATTGTATTGCACATATTTGTAAAGTAGTTCATTCTTTAGATTTATTTTGAGATATTTAATGTTTTATTCTATTAGAAATAGTGTGTGTTGTTGGCTTCCTTTTACAATTACTTGTGGATGCTATTTAGAAAACAAGAGTATTTTTCATGTGTCAACCAACCCTAATTAATCTGCTATCTTTTATTTGTAGATTCTCTTGGGTTCCTATACATGAGTTCATGTTTTCTTGGATAAATTTGTTTTCTCATTTTCTTTCCAGTCTTTGTGTTTATTTCTTTCTCTTGACATATTGCACTAGACAGGCTCATTAGCACACAATGCTGAAGTAAAATAGAAATAATAGGCATATTTATCTGATTTCCAGTCTTACTGAAAACTTTAACATTTTACTATAAATTGTAGTGTTAGCTATAAATTTTGTTAAGTATTATTTATGAGATTATGAAAATTTCCATTGCTATTTTTCTAGTAATACAAAAAAGAGTATAAAATTTCAACAAAAGGCTTTCTGTTTCCATTAAAATTATCATCAATGATTCTTAATTCTTATAATATGGCCATTTCAATTGATTCATTATTAAATGTTAGAGCTTAAATTCATGGAATATAACCCATGTATTTATACAATTTGGTCCTTATCTACAGCAGATTGAATATGTTAATATTTTTCTTAGAAATATTTCAGTGTTCGAGAAGGATTAGGATTTACTCTTTTATATCTTATAATGTCTTCAGTAGAATTTGTTTCACATTGTGCTGAACTCATAAAATGTGTTGGGATAGTCCCCCACCCCTTTTATTAATCTGGAAAATTGGTGTAGAATTGGCATTGTTTATTTAACACTTTTTGTTAGAATTCTTTGAAATCATTCAGTTTCTTTAGCATATTTGATTCCTCAGACATCCTATTTTATTTGTGTCATTTTTCCAATTTATTTTTTTCTGAGAATTAATTTTATCTTCTTTTTTGGAGGGGTTTTTGTTGCCATAAATTTTTGTAGGTTTTAAATTTGTTGATTTTTTATGATTTTGGTATCAAGATTGATTTAGAGTGATGTCCTCTTTAATTTTCCTGAATTTTTTTTACTTGGAGAATCCCTAGAAATTAATTATTTCAAAGGTTTTTAATTTCAGAAAAATAAATTTAATATGTGAATGTTCAATCAATCTTTTTTATTTTTATTTATTATTTTTCTTTTCTAATTAGTTATACATGACAGCAAAATGCATTTGGTTTCTTTGTACACAAGTGGAGCACAATTTTTCATTTCTCTGGTTGTACACGATGCAGAGTTGCATTATTTGTGCAATCATACATGTACTTAGGGTAATGGTGTCCACCTCATTTCACCATCCTAACCTACACCCATTCCTCCTCTCCTCCACCCTCCCATTTGCCTAATCCAATTTTTCTCCATTCTTTCATACCCCTCTCCCCTTTATGGATGGGCATCCTCTTATTGCTAGATGGGAGAGACCATTCCGTGGAAGATCAGGTCTCCCATCGCAAATGTTTTGAAAGAAATGTAAATAAAAGAGCCATGAAAAATATAGTTAGAGATCAGTATCAGCTTTTTCTCTGGTTCAACTGGTGATCCTTTTCATAGCTTAACAACTGAGAACCTAGGGATGCCACCAATAAAAAGCCCCCTCTGAGTGTAGAGAAACAGCAGAACTTTTGATTGTCACGTGATGATGGAACAATCCAATTTTAAATCTTTCCTGTAAACATAGGTCTAATTTTCCCTTGAGTAAACTAGCTGAATTCTGAAGTTATAAGTTTTGAAAAAAAATTAATCTTAAAACTACCAAAAACCTAATTGAAACTATTTGTATTTGTTGGGCTAAGGAAACCAAAAGTCATCAGTTTGAAGGCATCAGTGACCTATCAAAGTGTCATGTTAAAAATATGTGTGGCTGTCGCCTAGGAACAGTGTTGGGCCAGAGACACATTAAACCTCACCAATATTGCTACAGTAAATCACTTGGCTCACGTGATCATCTTATTCACCACTCATCTAACACGAAATTTAACCTTGAGAATTTTTTTGTATCAAACATGGTATATCCAATCAAAAAATTACTAGATATTATAAGGATGAGAATTATAGGACTGAAAACATAAAGACAAATGCAGAAAATAAAAATAAGCACAAGTTATCCAGATATGTAATTTTTCTGGAAGAGTCTTAAAATAATTATAATTAATATATTCACAAATACAGAAAAAAGATGGAAGATCATATTTACAAATCAGAGAATTTCAACTTATAATTATAATCAATAACAATTTTAAACTAAATGTATTTATTGAAATTGTGGAATTGAAAATATTTGCTGAAATTAATACTGAATGAGATTTTTAGGTTTAAAAGTACATTAAACATATAAAAGACAAGAGATTCTTGAAGAGGAAAAACAGCAATATAAAAATTGAAGCTCAGAGGGTTAAAGAAATATATAGGGTAGGGGCTATAACAGAAGTATAGACTATAATAAAAAATATAAGCATACAGTCCCAGAAACAGAAAAAAAAATGATACAAAAAGAGCACTGTAAAAGGTAGTTGTCAACACCATTTCAACGTAGATGGAAGACATCAACCCAGAGATTCAAAAAGTAAGTATTCAAATTTATTCTCACTGTTCAATTGAACAGTGTGTAGGGGGGTTATATTTTTCTTCAGGTCTTTTTAAGATTTTCTCTTTCTTTGGGGCTTTAGGCACTTTTCTCATTCTGTTACTTCATATGAGTGTGTTTTTAATTTGTCCTTTTTGTAGTTACTTCAATTTTTTTTTTTTGGTCTCCTCCTCTCAGTGGACCATCTCTGCTTAGATTGAGCCTCATCACTAACGCATACCAAGAGCCAGCCTAGATTCTCTATAGGAGAACCTGGTCAAAAATTACCATTTGCTTAAACATAATTACTCTTTCTCTGGGATTCTATTTTATTTGGTTTTTATCTCCATGGTTCTCATGGGCCTGTGAAATGTGAGTTCTGTAATTGATCCCATTTGTTACAGTAGGCATGCTACCCCATTCAGTCCTCTACTTAGAGACCTCTGCTCTAAACTCTCATGAGGAAACCCAAACATCCCCTGGTCCATTCTGGGCCATCACTCTCTCTGGGATATTGGAATTAGAAAATGATGGTCTCATGGTATGGTGGTGATTTTCTGAGTTCTGAGAGCATAAAAGTTCAGGAAATGTTTTTCTTTCTCGCCTCCCCATATTGGGTTTTATTTCAGACATGCATTAAACAATTCACTTTCCATCTGGATATGAAATACAGAATCTTGGAAAGGAGATAAATAACAAAGTGTGAGAAAAAGAAAAATGAGCAAGGCAGGATGGAGAAGTAGAAAGTACAGGAAAATTTTTAAAGTAAGGAAAAATGCCATGGATTGTCTTCCTCCTGACCCCATACCTTGGCTAACATGGTAACAACTATGCCCTTTATGTTTACAAGAAACATTTATTGGGGGATATGTATGTATCTAACATTATTGTAAGGACATGAAATTCATCAGTGAAAAATGAAACTATTTTGCAGGAAAATATGAATCAAGGGGAGACTAATATCGAGAGCAAATGCCCTAATGAGGGCCAAGTCTCATGTGCTAGTCGAACAGCAAGGAACTGCTGGACTTGCAGGAATGTGAGACACAGACAGGGAATGAGTTCTCAGAGCCAGCAGGATCTTTGGGACTGGTATGCAGGTACAGTGAAGATTTTGGCTTTTACTATAAGTGAGATGGGGATTCGCTGTTGAGATTTGATTAAAAGAGTCCCATATCATGACTTAGATGTTAAAGGTCATGCTGCTGTCATTGAAGTAATTGAGGGCAGGAGATGTCAGTACATGTGTTAAGGGGACTACCAAGAAGATCCAGAGAACAGATGCCCATTTGAACAAAAGTGCTCACCACTGGTGGTTTTGAGAAGCTTCAGATTCATACAATTTGAAGATAGAGCCAGCGTTACTTCTTGACAGACTGAGAATATTATTAACATTATTTTTAAAAAGGCACAGATAGACATAGAAGAAGTCATATAAAGAAGTGACTAAACAGGAAAAAAAATGAAGACTCAGTAACAAACAGTGCTATTAGTCTTTGGAAGATCAGTAATTGAAACAACATGTTATTCCCAAATTACTCATCCCTCAGACTGAAAAGAGCAAGTTATTCAGTATTTGCATGTTTTCACAGAGATATTGGCAGTAACAGCTTTTTCCTATTCACACATACCCACAGGCACAAAATTGAACAGATTGCGAGGAGCACCAAGTTCAACTGGCATTAGTGTTCTTTCATTGGCTGTTTAAGTTGAGCATATTTTGCAAAATAATTTTTTTGGCATGCCAGGTAAGTGTGGTCTCGCAGCTTCATTATTTAGAGTTGTTACTTTCTCTAATGCAAAAGAAAATTCATAAATCTCTAGCCCTAAAGGCACTGAAGATAACATTTGCCTTCAAAATTATTGTCTTTCTGTCCCAGCCTTTGTTTTCTGTGCTTCTATTAATACAACTCAGAACATTAATCTGGTAAACAAAGTGTAATAGTATTATCATATTATATAAAATTATGAATTGTATTTTCTGGTTTTAATGACATATATTCTCACTGGAACTAAAAAAATTGCTTTAGAGGAGGTATGTACTTTTTTTGTAATGTGTCCATCATTAACTGATTCATTGATCAGGATTTTTATAAGAAAAGATGTAAGTCAGTTTGCTATATGTTTCTTTACTAAAAGGGATAAGAAATTTCATTCTTTTGCTTGAAAACTTTTCTTCAGGCGAAGTCTACAAAGTTCCTATCAACAGCAGTTGAAAAGCTCTCCTTCTGAGACCCCCTTATTCCATCAGGAGAACCTACTTTATTGACCCCATCTAGATTGGATTTACTGCTTCCTCAATGTCCTCATTTCTCTAACTTTATTTATTCCCTGGCTTGGTGAAAAAAAAATCTAAGAAATGACATATGAAAATAATAGTTTTAGACCTAGAATTTAAAGATGTCTTCATCTTTTTCTGCTATATTTGTTTGGCTAGACATAGAATGTTTGTTGAAGATCGTTCTCCTTCAGAAAGAGGAGGGATTAGGGCTTCCAGTGTTGCTATACAGAAGTCTGATTACATTCTGATTCATTCTCTTTGGATGTGCCCAAGTTATTATCACTGTATAACATATTATCCTGTTATGGTTTAGAAGTGAGGTGTTCCCAGAAAGCTAGGTGTAAGACAGTGCAAGAAGATTTAGAGGTAAAGTGATTGGGTTATGAGATCCTTAACTCAGTCAGTGTGTTAATCCACTGATTAACTGGGTGGTGACTGTAGGCAGGTAGGGTGTACCAGGTAGGAGCTGGATAGCTGGCGACTTGCCTTTGGGTTATATATTTTATCCCTGGCCAGTGCAGTCTGTCTCTCTCTGCTTCTTGATGTGATGTCCTGAGCCTTTCTTCTGCCATGCTCTGATGTTCTGCCTCACTTCAAGTCCTCAGGAATAGAGTTGACCTTCCATGGACTGAGAATTAGGAAACCATGAGCCCCCAAATGAATTTTTCCTCCTCTAATTGTTCTTGTCAGATCCTTTGTTCACAGCAATAAAAAAAGCTGACTAAGACATAACCCAAATGTGCTAAAACAGTGATATCAGCTAAAACATATCAAAATAGCAGCACTTTCTCATGCTTAGAGAACGTGATAAGATGAGGAATTGGGGAAGACACATAAAAGGGCTACGTCTTCTCTGCTTTATGATTTTCAGGCCTCAGTTGGGAAGACCTGAATGGCTGGGGACGTGGTAGGGACATGTTCTCTGTGGCTAGAGTCATGTCATTACACCTATGCCTACTCAATGGTTAGAAACTGCCGACAGGATAGCTACACATTTCCTCCACAGGGTATGAGCTGGTACCTTGATGAAGTAGCCCCAAGTAGTTGCATAACAACTTACAAATTAAAAAAAAATATATATATATATATATATATATATATTCCAGCAAACAAAGGAACAGCTGGACCACCTTTGTAACTCAGGCTTATAGGTCAAATGGTATTATTCCAAACTTTTATTAATTATTAATAAAAGTCACCAAAGCCAACCCAGATTCCAGGGGTTAATCCTGCAGACCATCTCTTCATGAAAGAGGTTTTAAATTTTTTTTCAGAACTTTTCAATCATCACCTCCATTGTGGGGCACAGACCCCTTCTCTTCTTATTTGCAAAATCCACCTCCCTGCTCCTAGGACTCACAATATCTCACTGTATTATTCCATCAGTAGCACCTCCAAGTCTAGAATTTCAGCATTGAGATGACATAAAAGGGCTGATGAAGATCTTGAAGTTTGAGTCACACTATAGTAAAGACCTCTGGACTACAGAGACAACTTATCTCCCAAGAACACACCACAGACACCATGGTAGGACAGCAGTATTGCAACTGCCAGAGATCTTCCTTTCAAAATAGGGGAAATGGAGGCACCAGTAGGAGGCCACCACTGAGTCACACTAGCTTTTAATCCACTGGGGCGCATTGCCAGCTCCTTGTTAGTAGTTGGCCCTTCTCCTTGGGACTTGTTCTCTGTACTCTTGATTCCACCCTCTGGCTCTTCATTGCATTTTCTAAGCCATCTTTCCTTTATGAAAGAGGTTCCACTTTGCAAATGAATGCCCCCTCAGCAGCTGCCTGGACTTGAGGCCCAGCACCTGCTGTCAGTCTGCAGTTTGTTTGTTTATTTCTGCCAACTCTCTCACTTTCAGTGCAAGCTTATTTCATTCCTTTAGGGTCATGAGGACCTCCTTACATCAGTCTACAGTCACCTCCATTATACAAAAGCCCCAGCACCAATCACTCCAGACTAGCCTTTACTTCTTTAAAAATTAATTTTAATTATATTATTTAATTATATTATTATAATCATACATAATAGCAGGCTATATGGTGACGTATTTACATATGCACATAACATGATTTGGTCAATTTGATTCCCCAGTTCTTCTTCTTTCCCTCCCTCCTCCCTCCCCTTGGGCCTCTTTCCCTATTCTCCTGGTTCTTTTCTATTTCATCATTGCACGTCCCCACCTCTTAGGGTCTGCCCCCCACTTTTTCCTTTCTAGTGTCCAAATATAATAGAAAACATGTGACCTTGATTTCTAAGTTTGGCTTATTTTGTTTTATATAATGCTCTCGAGTTCCATCCATTTCCATCCAGATGACATAATTTTCTTTTTGATGGCAGAATTAAAACTAACATAGTAGTTTTATAGGTTATATATATGTGTATATATATTTCCATATGTGTGTGTGTGTGTTTGTGTGTATACACATATATCACATTTTCTTTATCCATTCATCTCTTGATGGACAACTAGGCTAGTTGCATAACCTGCTGTTGTGAAATGTGCTACTATAAAGAAGGGTTTGCTGAAGTGGAGTACAGTCATCCCTGAGGTCCTCCCCAGGTTTCCATGACACTAGACAACCTGTGGTTCAGAATATGGACTCCCTTTATACTCATCTCCGTTGTGCCTGATGTGCCCTCTCCTTGGATTTGAACCTCACCAGAGAGTTCATCTCTAGCCACTTGCTGAGGCATGGTGTTGCTCACTAACAAATGGATGAGAGAGAAGCTGCAGCTCTAAATATTCCTGTAAACTTTCCACCATTTCTGCTGCTTCCACACTCTTTTTAGGAAGTACCTGGGGCCTGCAATTCTTGAGCCTGGCAGAGTTATGCAACACAAGACATGTGTTAAGTTCCAGCTGCCTCTCACCTGGTGACTCAGCCACTGTTCCTCCAAGTGGCTTATAACTTCAAATTCTTATCTCCTCTGCAGTTCACTCTAGGCTTTTTCATATTTTAAACCTGGTACTCTTCATTTTTGGAGGGTTTGAGATAGAAACAGAAGTTAAATTGGACATTTTAAACCTTTACTTCTTTCTTTTATAAACATACCCTCTCTCTTTTTTTTATAGTATTTATAGAGAACTTTAAATGAACAATTTTAAATATACAAACTAAAACAACTGTTACACAAGAGCACAGTGATTAATTCATTCATATTTTATTACAGAATAGAGTTTTCTATTTTGATAAATGCTTTAGTGATTTTTAAAATTTATTTTAGTCTAAATCATGATGTATAGTCTGTGTAAAATCAACTAGTAGTGACTTTTATTTGATCATTTTCCCCATGATGTAATAATCTTCCTCCTTTAGAAACAGCAATTTTTGAAAGAGCCATATATTAGAAAACACTAAATTTGGATTTCCACCTTTAGTATTCCTCATTCTCTGCCAGGTTTTAACATATTCAGACAAGCAATATAGGTAAATTCATTTGAACACATTACCCAAAAGCTCTTTAAAATATTTTTCTTATAGCAAAATATACATAACAAAATTTATCATTTTAATCACTTTTAGGCACACAATTTAGTTGTGTTAGTCACATTGACAACATTGTGCAGTTAACATCACCACCCAAGAGTTTCTCATTGCTGCAAACAGAAAGTACACCTGCTAAGCCATGAAGTTCTCCATTCTACTCCTAGACACCACTAATAGTGTTTTAATCAGATGTTTTGCTTCTGTGACCAAAAGACCTGACAAGAACAATCTTAGGGAGCAAAAATATATTTGGGGGCAAATGTGCCAGTCCATCATTGGCCTAACTCCATTCCTCTGGGCCTGAGTAAAGCAGAACATCATGGTACAAGTGTGTGGCAGAGGAAATCATCTGGGGACATAGCACTAGGAAGGAGGGAGGGGAGCACATCTTATGCTCACTAAGGACAAAATATAAACTCCAAGGGCACGGCCCCATCTACCCACTTCCTCTGGCCATACCCCACCTGCCCACAGTCACCACCCTGTTAATCCCTACGAGAGGATTAATGCACTGATTAGGTCAAGGTTCTCACAATCCAATGCTTCACCTCAAAACCTTCTCACAATGTCTCAAACATGAGCTTTCAGGGGACACCTCAGTCTCTAAACAATAACAAACTTCTAATCTGCTTTCCTTCTCTGGGAAGTTTTCTATTTCAATATTTTGCATAAATGTATTTACATAGTCTTTTTTCCTTTTGTGTCTGACTTTGTTTTACTTCATATGTCTTCAAAGTTCATTCATGTCATAATATGCCACAAGTTCATCTCTTTCTTTGGATAAATAATATTTAATTGCATGGGAATACCACAATTTGCTTTTCATTCATCTGTTTATAGGCATGGGGTTATTTCTATCTTTTATTGTGAATAATGTTGCAGTGAACATTGACACACATGTTTCTATTTGATACATGTGTTCTTAGTTATTTTGGGTATGTAGGAATTGTAGGATCACGTGATAATTTATGTTTAATTTTTCAGGATCATCCAGACTGTTTTCTGCAGCAGCTACACCATTTCACAACCTCATCAGCAATTCATTATTACAAATATTATTGTAAGTATCTGTAAACAGCAAAGGAAAAAATTATACATATCCACTTAACTTTTGTTTTTCCTTCAAGGCTTGATAATTCTTTAGTGTTTTATTCAGTTTTTTCACTGCTGCTACTGAAAGACCTGACGACAAAGAACAATTCGAGGAAAGAAAATTTTGAGAGCTCACAATTTCAAGAGATCTAAGTTCTTGGATTGTAGGCTCCATTTCTCAGGGCTCAAGGTGAGGTAGAAGGAGTAGATCACATGGTGAACAGGAAGCAGAGAGATTTCCACTAGCCAGATATAAACATGTACCCCATAGCCGCGCCCCCAATACCCCATCTCCATCAGTCCCACCCCACCTGCCTTCACTTACCACTCAGTTAATTCCATCAGGTGATTAATTCACTGATTGAGTTAAGGCTCTCACAACCCAATCATTTCTTCTCTGAAAGAAATTGCATTGTCTCATGCATGAACTTTTAGAGGACACCCCTATCTAAACCATAATATTTAGAGATGACAGATATCATCTAGAATGAACTTTTTATCAGGAGGGAAAAAAAGCAGCTCTGGGGTTTCATCTTCAGTATTGCTTATTCTCTGTTTTTACTAATACACACAGGAACTATATGAACAGCATTTGAACATGCTACACTAGGCACTTTGTTTTGTTCCAAGTTGCCTTCCTTAAAGTGTAAGTAACTTCTTTAGTCTCTCATAGAGATTGTGAATATTTTTCAAACAAGTGACTTATATTTTTCCGCATCAAGATGGCTCTCAGAATCGCATCAGCTTTTCTTCATTCCTTTGAGCTTGTTAAACCATGCAATTTTTTCAGTAAGTCTTTTTTTCTGTTTGTTTGTTTTTGTGGTGCTGGGGAATGAACCCAGGGCCTTTTGCATGCAAGGCAAGCACTCCACCAGCTGAGCTATATCCCCAGTCCCTCAGATACAGTCTTAAAAACAGAGGAGGTGAAAGGAATATCATGTCACTTTTTTCTTTCCTCATTGCTGTCTGGCTTATGGAGTTGTGCACTACATTTGCATTACATTTAATTCACATTTGTAGGGAACATGCTCAATCTCAGCTCCTCCTAACTGTAAAATATGAAAGGGAAACTTTAAATGCCAGCTGTCCATATCTTAAGAGGGAATTTAAGAAAGGTACAGAAGAACTTGTGTGAAACAGATTATGTTGTCAAGAGCATGAGAAAATAAGGCTAATTATTCATATAACTTTTCTTAGCCTAAATGTGCTAAATAACAGCTGCTCTGTAACAGTATTTCCATATTTCTTATAAAGGAATATCTCTAGTATGAATAAAGTTGAAGCTCTGTGAAGATTTTCTTGTCTATATTAGCTACTCTAATATTAGTACATGTAGAACCTATTTTATTGGTTCAATTCTTATCATGTAAGTATTTCTTGTTTCATTTCTACAACAATTTTATGAGGTAATTTCTTCATTTTATATTTGAGGAAACTGAGACACAAAATTTTGATCAATTTCTCTAGCCTACATATCTGAAAAATGATAAGACATAGACTTTAGCCCAGTTATAGTGAATAGAATTCTATATTCATTTACACATGCTTCTGCTGTAATTATTATACCATATCCAATGAAGACATTGTATAGATTTCTCATTGAGAAGAAATATTTTAAGTGTGTTATCATTATTAAATTTTGAACATTGCTGAGATTCTTTTGGCTTATATCACAGTAAATCCTCTTTAGAAATATTATCAAACTTTGAAAAAGTGCACACAAAGTATATTGATGGACAGCAGTTATAAATTTGATTTTGATCACTACTTCTCCAAATACAGCTATCTCATTCGAGAATAGCTTATTGAAATGATTGATGATAAAAACTGAGTTTTTTTCAATAAGCAATCTAAAATAGAACACAAAAGAATCAACTGGCTTAATATTTTACAACCTAAAATTTTCTGATATCTTTTTGTAATTCTTTATTTAATTAATCATAATTACCCAAATTAATTATGATTTTAGGATAAAAAATATTAGAAATAAATATTTATTCTAAACAGAATAGATAAATTGCATGTTAGAAAAATGTCTCATAAAAAGAAAACACTTTCATGAGATATAATTTATACATTTCCCTTCTTTATAAAATAAGTTCTATTTTATAGAACTTACTGATAATTGATTAATTAAAAACATTAATCATGCTGATGATTATTCATGCTCCTAATGATGACTGTGAGTTTCTAGAAGTATTTGGCAGATACATAGAATACATAATTATTCTGGATATGTGTAGAGGGGTAGAGAAATTTAGTGATTGATTTGAAGATCTATATTCAAATCTCTTTCCTTCTACTTACCTGGATGTGTCACTACTGTTTGAATTATTTTTCTTCCATAGCCTATCTTGTTATCTGCAAAATTAGAATGCCATAAAAGGCTTTTTTGGAAATTAAATTCTTAAGTGACCTGAATGTATCCAGCACAATGTGTGATCACATATATAGAACTCAGCACATGTTGGGATTTAATTATTTATGAATAGGAACACACTATTCTTCCTGAATGCACTAGTGTTCCTGTACCATCTGAACACGCTAGAGAGACCCAGCTTATCCAGTGGAAGTATGTGTCTTGTTTATTTTTTAAAAAATTAATAAAAAAATGAGTGTGTAGGCCTGGATAATGGCATCCAACTTCTTCACAATATTACAAGCTAGAAGGAAAACAGAAATGCTTTGGAAACTTTCAAGGCAAATTATTCTCAAGCTAGAATTCTCTTACAGCAAATTAGCAATATATTATGAAGCTAATATTTGTAATTAGAACAGTACCTGGCATGAAGAGGAATGATTTTAGCATTTGATAAATAAATACAGTTAATGTAAAAGAGGCTTTTATAAATGTAAGGTATAAAAATTACCTTTTATTTGTTCTTCCTCTGGAGGCACATGCAGATTACAAAATAGGGAAGAGACTAGATAAGGAGGGAGATGTTGGGTCCTGAGAGTGTTGGATCCTCACAAGAGAGATGAGAAGCATTTGCAGAAAACCCATGTAGTTAGAACCACGTGAACCATAGAGCTTCATTTTATTTGTATTGAAGTTTATAGATTCACCTAAAATTTAAGAATCAATAGGTACATAAAATATGAGACAAAATACCAAAAAGGAAGCAATTAAATATCCCAGGAAGAAATCAGTGCATCAAAAGTATCAAGTATGACTAATAGTACATCTTCATATGAATGTCAATACCACAAATGATTAACCAAGACTTGTTCATAATGAATTTGGAAATGCGGGGAGATAAGCATTGGTGTGTTCAAGTGGGAAGAGGGCTGAGGAAGACTTAACTTCTTCCCCCACTGTATCAATTCTGTGTCTAGGTTCTAAAATGTGTAGGTCAGAATATGGCAAATCAGGAAAGGCACCAAGAAATCTGGAAGCAAGTTCCACAAGCACAAGCAAAGTTTTCAGAAGACTTGGACTAAAGATCATAGTATAGGAAAGCAGAGATGGGGCATGAGACAGCCTGCATTTGTAGTTGTATTTCACTTCAAAAACTACTCTTAAAAGCTATATCATTTAGTATTTTTCAGATATATTTAAAATATATGTATGAAAAAATGGAGTACAATTTATAAAACTTGCAAAACATATTATTTGTATATTATTCTCATGAAAATTTAATAAAACAGGTATTTTAATCATCAGTACATCATGATAAAATAGGATCCTGATTTTTAGATCATTTGCTTTGGGTCATCCAGCTCTAGTTATGAAAATGGGACTTTTAGTAAAGATTTAAAACCTCCAAGTCTCTAATATCTATATAATGGTAAACAACAATAACTGTGTGCTTGAAAAATAAAGGCTTTGTGTTTGTTAATTTTGTGAAGAATTATTCTATTTGAATCTCCAATTCTCTGTGCAATAGTGGTTACATAGCAGGTAGTTCTTCTCGTAGAACCCATTATTATATCTGCAAATTTAAAGTAATATAAAACTGCCCCACATACCTCAGAAAGATACTGTGAATATAACATGAGATCATGTATTTTTAAGTGCTGTAAAAATTTTAAAGTATTGTTACTCTGTCTTTGCATGTCTGCTCAGATTGGCTACGGATCTAAAAGGAGACTAGGAAACTGATCATGATGTTTGAGTACTCCTTAGTGTACCCTAAAGAGTTTTAAAAATCAAAGATAAGTGTGAGGTTTCTGTTTTCATTCATTCTCTCGTTTATTTAATAGATGTGTCTTAAATGTTTGAATGCCGCAGGTATAGAATCTACCAACAGCACTAACGACGTTTATAGAATCCTCAGAAATCCTCTGAAATGATGACAGCACTAATCCTGCTTGGCATTTCGATATTTCTTCACCAGATAAAACCCAGGAGCTGTGAATCTGAGCTCTCACTGAGGACCAAATCTGTAGGATTAGAAGTGTACATTTCCTCAGAGCACCCCGAACTGTCTCTGCATGTAATACTCAATGGAAAGAGATATTCGTATCTCCAAAGCAACTCTCCTTTGCAGATGAGTAAGGAACACTGCACCTGTCTGTGCCATGTACCCAGCCTGTCCTCCACAGGGTATCTTTCTTGTGTGTTTGCATTTAATGTCCTTAGAAAGGATTTTCCCATATCTTGACATATACTCATTTCCACATGTCATTTACATTAATATGTGACCATGGCAGGCACTGTTCTAAGTGCTTTACATGTATTAACTCATTTACCTTCACAATGATACTCTAAGTCCAGCATATCATCAGAAAGATGTGTGTGTTCCTCAGCTTTTTGTCTCTGTGAACAAAATACCTGACAAGATCAACTTAGAGGAGGAAAAGTTTGTTTGGGGCTCCTGGTTTTAGAGGCTGCATCCATGGCCAGTTGGCTCCATTGCTCTGGCCCTGGGGTGAGGACCTGAGGTGAGGCATGATGGAAGACAGAGAGGAAGGAGGCAGGGGCAGATACAGTTCAACAACATGCCCCCAGTGACCTGCATTCTATGGCCATGCCCACCCACCGACAGTTACCAAATAGTCCATTCAAATTTTTAGCCCATCAAATGGATCAATACACTGATGAGTTTACATCCTTATTATGGTTTGGATATGAGGTCTCCCAAGAAGCTCTTGATTAGGTTATAAAACTGTGACCTAATCAGTGGATTAACTCACATGATGAATTGATAAATTTCCAGAAATGTTATAACTGTAAGCAGGTGGATTGTACCTAAGGGAAGTAAGTCACTGAGGATGTGCCTTCAGGGTTTATATTTTGTCACAGGTATCTCTCTCTATATATATACTTTCCTTCTGTCATGAACTGAGCAGTTTTTCACCACCACGCCCTTCCATCATTTTTTTCTTCCTCTCCTTGGGCTCAGAGCAATGGAGTCAATCTACCATGAACTGAAATCTCTGAAACTCTGAGCCCAAAGTAATCTTCCTCCTCTAAGTTGTTGTGGTCAGGTATTTTGGTCACAGCAACCAAAAGCTACTACAATACCCCATGATCAGATCATTGTCTGAAAGCCTCTCTAAACATTTTATATTGAGAACCATGCTTTCCAAACAAGAGCTTTTCAGGGTATACTAAAGAAGCAACCACAACAGTGAGGAAATTAAGACCAAAGACATATTAAGTGACAAACTCTAAATTTGCTAGTGGTACCTGGGGAAGGTTAAATCCCAACCCAAATAGTATAATTCTGGACCCTTTCTTTCTTGATTTTCTGCCTTACAAATGAAAAACTTTAAGAATGAGGGTTTAAATCCCCATGTGAATGTAGAATATCTATATTATTTGTCTATTGCAATATAACAAATTGCCACAAACTCATGGCTTACACCAACACACATTTATTACATCAGACTTTTTCTAGGAGTCAGAAATTCAGTCACTCCTGAGCTAGGTCCTCTGCTCCAGGGTTCCTCCCAGGTGCAATAAGATGTCTAGCAGGGCTTGAGCTCATCAGAAGACTTGACTGGGGCTGGATCTAGGAGCACCCTGGTGGTGAGCAGGGTTCCATTCTGTGCAGGCTCTTAGACTGAGGGCCTCAGTCCCAGCTTGTAGTTGGCCAGAGGCCATGTCCAGTGGATGTGCAAGATGAGGAGGCAGAAGAGAACATGCTCCAGCAGCTTGGAAAGTGCAGTCTTACCCATCACTTTTGTCATATTTGATTTGTGACAAGAATGCCGAAGGTGTCACTCAAGGGGAAGAGGTTGCACAAGGCAAGAGTACCAGGGACAGGCATCACTGTGGCCACCTGAGAGTCCATCCCCCACAGGGAGCAAGCTTCTCATGTTATGGATGACATGCTTAAGTAAAATAAGTGAAGCCCGTGAACTCATAGTTAATCCCCAAATTAGTCAAGAGCTTGTCTTATATTCATTTTAGTATTGATTTTTAAAGTAGTTTTATAGATGACTCCTTCCAGCTCAAAAAAACTCTAGCTGGATATCAGACTTTTATGTGAAAACAGTAACTCTAACATAGTAGAAATGTGAGCTGAAAAATAATAAAAATAATAATAAAATAAAATAAAAATAAAAACAATAGGTCAGAAACGACTATTTTAGAGCTTGAGGGCTTTGTCAACCTTTACCATGGACATGACAGACATTTGATTCTGCACATATAATGGCTCTGCTTTTCTGTTGTCTTGTTTTCCCCTTGCAGCCAGTTTTACAAGTGGTCACTCAGAGAGCCTCACTGTGTCTTTACTTTCTAGTCATGGAAGATCATTTCAGTTAAACTGAGGCACAACTTATATTACCTTCTTTACCAAAAAACACAGTAAAATACACTACCTGCACAGGAGTCACATAAATACACTTGCTTCAGTAGCACTGCCTGTACTCTCTAACTCCAAAAAACAAAATCATAACCTCAGAAAACAGACAACTCTATGGACGTGAGATGCTATAATACTGGAATCCAGATGACTTTCTAAAATACATACATGGAGGCATCCATACAAAAAATTAGCTGAGCTTGTTTAAACATTAAAAACTTTAGTGCTACAAGCACTTAACTACATATGTATCAGAGCACAAAAATATTTGACCTGAGAAAGGAGTATATAAATTTACCAGGAAGATGGAAAAGGGTTAGCCAGACTCACCAGGGATTGCATATGTCAATCATTCCCCAGGACAGAAAGTTCATAGCTTGTTTTTATTAATGACATTGTTATTTGAAATGAGAAAAAAATAATCACAATCATAGACCCTCTAGGTCTAAAATAGAACTGTACAGAGGACAGCATTTGTGGATTAACATGCCTTTCTGGTCCCTAAGAGCACAATGCCAAATCCAGTTAAAAGAAGGATGAAAGCAATTGTTCTCTGTTTGTGATCAACAAATCTGCTTTTTAAAATCTCATCCATCAGACTCAGATTAAAATAAAATGGCCCAATAGTCTCTGTCCAGTTTATTTCAGTGTAAGAACTGTTCTACCTGGTACACATTTGCTGGAAAAAATCCTGCTAATATCTTTAGCCATACTCTTTCAAAAAAAAAATCACATGGCATATTGTATAAAGATGGAAATGTTTAAAAGGGAAGTCACTCAGTTAGGTAGAAAAGAGGATAGGGCATTTCAAAATGCATTCTGTATATTTCAGATGTTTTTCTCATTCTTGAGTAAGTGGATGGATATTGAATTGCTTTCTAGAGAGCAAATTTCACTTCCAGCTTATTTCTCTGTTAGTCTGCATTTATATTTACAAGAAGAGTCAGAGCGCTAGGGAGTATTGGAGCATTACTGAAAAGCTGCACGGATACCTTCCCCATATCATGGTTTAATACACTGATAAACTGATTATTGAATTCAGTTTCCATATGTAAGAAGGAGCTTGAAGAAGTGAGCACATCGGACCTGGCTTGATTTCAACATAAAAGATTCAGAAATACTTGGAATAATGGCATAGAACCTACTCATTATCAAACCATTTGACCATTTTCTTCTGCCATTTAACCCACTAATAGAAAAGATCATCTAGCAGGATAGGTTCTCAGAGCCATAAAATGCCGCTAGTATGTATATCAGTACATAGAGCAAGCAAGATTATTTTCATTAAAATATATACAAAGGGGAGTACTATCACTTTCCACCCTGAAAATATAGGATAAATAAGAGTACACAGTATTGATAAAAGGTTTTGAGAAATCATACAAACAAATACACATACACACACACACACACACACACACACACACACACCCAACCACCACAATCTATCTGATTTGTAAAATAAATAGTATTTTCTTTTTGTATAATCACTATTTGCTTTGCCTACACAATCACAGTGAGAAGCATGAAGAAAATTATTTTTATGATATTAATTGATTAATTTATTCATAATACTCAAGGCCTATCATTTTAAAATGACTAGTTTGGAGATAGACTTAAAAGTCAGCAAGAGATTTTATCCTATTTCTAGTAAAATATGGACAAAGAAACATAAATCAACACTAAGAATATGAACTCCTTTACAAAGACTGTTGGAATCTTCAAAGTGCACTCAACATTTTGTGTGCATGTGTGTGACTGTCTGGTTCACCTTTAAACATTACTTTGACCACTAAGTTCTAATTCTAAATATTTATTTTAACATTATATTTGTAGACATGTGAGACTGTGTTCAACTCTGTATGATCCTCACTGGCTACAATCTCAAGTGGGCAAAGCACACTTTTAATGGTGAACACAATACCTATATCAACTTGTATTTCTCTAATCTTGCAGATTGTAACCTGAATCATTTCAGGAATATCAAAACCAAGTTGTGGTTTGCTCAGTTTGGGATTATCTTCCTGCTTCATTTTTCCAAAAGCATACTTCTTTTCCCTCTAAAACTCATGTCCTTTTAACCAACCCCTAATTAATTAACTGTAGGGTGGAATAAAACAGTGCTTCAACCTGTCCAGCATGGGGCAATGATTTTTGTTTATGACCAAAAATATGATATTGAAAATTAACTATCAGGATTTGAGGGCTTTGTGGGTCAATTACCTTTTATACTATTTATCTTTCCCTAAAATTTCATAATTTGGGGCTGGGGCTGGGGCTCAGTGGTAGAACGCTCACCTCACATGTGTGAAGCACTGAGTTCGATCCTCAGCACCACATAAAAATAAATAAATAAAATAAAGCTATTGTGTTCATCTACAACTAAAAAAAAATCTTTTAAAAATATCATAATTTAACTCTGAGTCTAAAAAGGTTAAAATTAATGCTTCCATTTTTAAAATTCTGTGTTGGATTTCCTCCCAGAGTGTTTGGACTAAAGCAGGGTCAAAGTGAGTGAGTCACATAAAATTACACCATTAATGCAAGAACATCAGTTATACAACAAGATTACCCAAACTCGAATGTTATTTAGAGCAGCCATGTTTAACTCCTAAATGAGGATACCTGAGCGAATTACTATACAGACAGAAAAGGGAACATTTCTCTGTTCATAAAATTGCTGTGGAAGACTATTTTTCATGTTCAGAAATTCTCCTTACACACCACCAATTAGAAAGGCAATTAAAAAGCTGAATGAATCTGCATTTGGGGTAAAATTGGGAGTTCATAGCCCACTTCAATCTATTGTATGAAATATGATATGTCAAGAGCTTTGTAATGTTGTGAACAACCAATAAAAAAATAAAAAATTTAAAATAAATAAATAAATAAATAAATAAAAAGCTGAATGATCTGATGGATTATAATAGTTGAAGTAAGTTATAATAGCACTGGTGGTACTTATAGCTGGGCTTTGGTATGATGATTATGCAGACTGCCTGTTTGAATGTTTCTGTGTTTCCAAAGATATGCAAAGTCCTTTTGTAATATTCAGCTGCTAAATATACCAAGCATTATTTCTCCTATTAGTTATCATCTTCTTCTATAGACACCTAACATCCCTTTTTATTGCAATGCCCAGGTAACTTCTCTAGGCTGCAGGGAAGACTTCATAGTGGACATGTAGAATTCACCTCAAAGTGAATAAAAAGAAATAACATGCAATAGAAAAAAGAAATTATAATCTTCACCAAGATGCTTTTCCATGGAAAAATATGTATTTATAAAACATGAATAATCAGTGCTGTTCTTAAAGGCTCTAAGAAAGCAAAATCCATGGAAAGAGAAAGTTTTCACAATGATATGAATGAGAGTTCAGTTTTTTCTGACTTATTTTGGACATATCTATGTGTTTCTCAGTTAAGCATTTCTGCTCATCATCAGTTCTAAATTTAGTTTAACCATGTAATTATAAAATATATTTTGGTACAGGAGGTATTCGCTCTGATTTGCCATGCTTTCTACATTTTAAATTGCATCTCTCCAGTGCTACTTTTTTTCCTTTGCTTTACCCAGAGATGGGCTTATTAGTGGAAGGAAATAGGAAATCTTTCCATAGCATATCTAACTGAAAATAACTTCACTAAGATGTGCATACATGGTTTAAATTAATCTCCAAGGTAAATGAAATCACTGCTAATATAGAATCAGACCAAGCCAAGGACCATTGGCTAAAGAGTCCACCTGTTCCTGCACACGATTTCTAAACGGGATGGCATTTGCTTTTTTAGTCATTGAGCAGTGGGCAGGGAGAATGAAAAAATGTTTTCTTGAGAAGGGACAATTCACTGACCCATTGATTTTACTTGTAATGTTGAAGAAAAATATAGGAAATGAATGAAAGAATATTCCATTGTAGGCATTGTATGAGTGTGTACATGTGTTTTCCTATTTACTTAACTCCTTCATACCAAGTGCATTATTACTATTATATTCTTGTAAGTTTTCCTGTGTTAGCACATTTCTGTTTTTCTTTATTTTCATCCCCTATGGAAAGATGTGTTGTTGTTATTTTCCACACTGTAATCAACATATTTGTTTCTGTTCTCAAAATAGCAAAACCCACTCCATTGTAAGTTCCTCTCATTGCTTTTTCTCACACCTAAAATATTTTCCCAAGAATGCACATCTAACATTGTTTTCCATATCTTACACCACCTGGCTGCTTTTCCCTCTCATCAGGTCACCTTGATCTGACCTCAAAGTTTACATCTCTATAAAAGCCTATCATGACTACCAGATCTCTTGATGACCAGCACACTTTTGGATTTTCTTCACAGCAGTTTTCATTATTAGAAATCATCAGTGCTTGAGGGTGCTTGTTTCCCTAATTGCAATGTAGGCTTATTGGTTTCCTTATTTATTACTCAATAAATATCATTTTGATTCATCAAGAGCCTAGGTGTATAGGGTTTCGAGGTAAGGGACATAGATCTGGAAATGGAGTGTGGAAGGTGGACAAACTGAGCACACAGCAGGTGCATAACTTTGCCTAGGGCTTCCAAGCAATAAAAACACTATACATATTATGATGTACTTATTCTCAACCTCAGTTGCAAGATTAGGTAAAAGTAGGCCAGGATGACAATAATAGCAAATAATTATTGAGTCATTACTAAACCAGATACTGGCTTCAACTTTACCGCAGTTGGCAACCTACCATCATTCTCCCCAAGGGCAGACTGTATTTTTTAAATAGCATGAAACAAATGTATCATCATCCACATGCACATGTATGATTGATTGTCCATGTCCCATCAAGAGGTAGAGTTTATCTACTAATCTCCTTTAGTCCTTTTGAGTCCTAAGCTGGTTAAATGACTAGAACATGGTAGACATAACTCTGCACCCTTTCCTTACCTGGAAGCTTCTACTTGCTGCTTCTTATCTTGGTCATGGTTGATCTCTTTTGGAGGTCAGAGGCCATGGTACATGCAGAACAGCTATATGAGAGACTGAGCTTAAAATGACAGCTGGCATCCTTTATCAGAAATGAGTAGAGAAGATGTGTTGGATGTAGAACCAATTGTCTTCAGATTCCACTTGCCTCCAGCTTGTCTGCAAATACCAGAGCCCCAAATAGGATCCACTTAACAGAGCCCAGTCAACTCAAAGAAAAGCGTGTGATAACACAGACTTCCATTCCAGCTACCAAGTTTTGGGTGGCTTGTTATATACAATAGATAACTGGAAATAATTTGGTGCTTTGAATGAAGTACTGTGAAAACAAAAACCCAGGACACGTGGCACTTGCTTTGAGATCAGCAGGTGGCAAGAGAGGGAAGCACCTTACAGGCTGCTGGACAGAGATGAATTTACTGGAAGAGGATAGAGAATAAAGGTCCAGACTTACTTGGGCAGAACAATCAGCAAAGGAGCACCCTGCAATAATACATCAGAGAAAAAGGGGATCAAATAAAAATTTTAATCTGATTAAGGATAAATTCAGGCACAAGGTCCAAAGTCTCAACCAGATTCTTCTAAACACCCAAAGATAAAATTGGAGAAGTGGATGGCTTGTTAAGCATTATAACTAAGCAGAATATCCCCATGTACAGATGTAAATGAATAACAAATTAAAAATTGATATTCCCAGAGAGAGCCTAAGGGAATGGAGGTAAATGTGAGAAGATTATCTATATACAATGACAAAAACAGGTGTATTACTTATAAAGTAAGTTAAACACTAGATTTCAAAGGGGGTTTGTTTTACTTTTAAATGAAGAACTGCTCTGGTATTATGTTTGGATCAGGAGTGTCTCTAAAAGCTCATGTGTTTTAAGTTTGGTCAACAATATAGCAAGGTTTGGAGGTGGGTTTTAGGTAGTGATGGCATCATGAAGACTCTGGTCCCATCCACTGGTGGATTAATCCACTGATAGATGGACTGTGGGAGGTGGGATCTACATGGAGCAAGGCATGGGCCCTGCCCTGGACAGATCTCCTCTCTTTCTACTCCCTGGCTGTCATGGAGCTGAGCACTTCCCCCACATCAGTCTCTTCTGCCATCTCTCCTATGCTGAATCCTCTGAAACTGTGAGACAAAATACAACTTTCCTCCTGTAAGTTGTTCTTGTCAGGTATTTTGGTCACAGAGAAGAAAAACCAACTAACACATCTGGGTTATATTCCCAAACACAGTGGGTGTGAGTTTATTTTAAGGCTTACCATGACAGAAAAACTTCAGAAACACTACAGAGTGGCACAGTGGATGACTCATGAATGAAGGGAGACATTTCCCTTGCTGCCAGTAATTATTCCAATAGGGCCACAAGAATACAGCCTTGCTTTCAGCAAGATTACTTTCTTCCTGATACCTCAACTATTTTGCTTACTTAATTTCAATATTATGATTAAAAAATTATTTGCTCTTTATAGGAAAGCAAATAAAAATACAGTTTGTATGCAAGTTACAAGAATATCATATGCAAATGAAGAGCTATAGAATACTTATGTTTAGGAACTTCTTTTGCATATCACATCTGCAACGCATTGAAGGAAGTATATAATAAACTGAGTTCACATTTCGTCCCAAGTAGTAGTCATCAAAATAGCTTCCCCAACAGGTTGTAGACTCTTTGAAGAAGCATTTGATATATGTAAGATCCCCTCCTGGAAGTCATTTCCTTTTCTGCCTCTAAATAACTAGGTAAGTTTGGTCCCAATGTAGATTCCACAATCACAGAGATTGATCTGTGATTTAAAGATTTAAGAGTTAAAATTCTGATTCCAGTATTTTCCTTCACTCTTTATTTCCTTGCACCATTATGATGCCTTTAACAGAAAGAATAAACGATATGCACCAATAGGACAATTTATGTGATTTTCCATAGGCACTGTCTCTATCCAATAAACAGCTACCACTTCCAGGAGTAGGGCTTGCACCAATTGCAACTGAATTTCAGGAAATTGGCAGAAATATAAAAGTGATGGAACATCATTAGGGTTATTTCATCAATCAGCTAGCAATAAATGAGACATGGCTTAAGTGTGACAAGGAAAGTATATTGTTTCTGCAATAATGGAATCTCTGCACAGCGCTAGAGGCTGCATGTAGAGTGAGCACTAAGTGGGAAAATCATTCCGGATCCGGCATTTATTCTATAAACTGCAATGAAAGAAATGGCCATTTAGGCATTGATCTATGGCTTTATAATAATAGGCATTTCTAAAATAAGACTGACCAACAGAGGTGGACGTGTAGGAAGCAATGAGCACTTAGGATGATCATGTCCTCAAAACTCTTGTACTGTGGAGGAGAACTACTATGGAATCACTACCACAGGAACAGGAACAGGAAAACATTGAGAAATGGCGCTCTTGCTTCTGTGGAGAAGACATTTAGAAACTTATTAAAATTCAAAAATGTATTTAGTTCTGAAAGTCAGGTTATTTCTAAAGACACAGACTGATGAAGAGGCTTTTTCCCAGGAGAAACCAGGATGGGAATGAGTAAATGGAGCAGGAAGAGGGGGGCCCTGGAGCAAAGTACAATCAGAGACAAAGGCCTCAGAGGATGGTTTTGGCCTGATGCTGCCTAACACTATGGATATAAATTATGCCTCAGAGCGTGTCTCATAGAAGACAAAAGGTCTGCTTTTTAATAATTCCTGCATAAGTCCTTGACTGCGGGCTGCCCAGAGCTTGTGGTCATCACCATGTGTTCTGAGACAAGGGAGATCCAAGGAGTACAGACAAGTCTATGAAAAGCCAAAGCCACTGAGGCCGGGTCCAAGAGGAACTTGGCTGAGTGCCCACAGGGTACACTGCACTCTCCTTGCCAATGATCCAATGTCATTCAGCAGGAGAGCATGGGAGGAAGCCAGCTCCATGGCTTTCAACCCAGGGTTGAAAAATCCATCACTTAGGGAGCATGAGCATACACTAAGGACAAAATAACAGTGTCAAACATTCTAATAGAATACACCAGGTGAGGGACCCCAACCAGCATGTCACACAGATTCTGAGACCACATGAGCATCCTAGTGTTCATGTTTTAATTTCTTTCCTTGACTTTTTCTCTCTTTTTTGTTAATTGCAATTACATTATATCTACTATGCCATCCTATCTCAGTCTTCAAATAATCTGACTTCTAAAGACACAAATGTTAAAAGATTACAAACAAAAGGCAGAAATATTAAGGAAGATTGTATGTTCTCTATAATCCTTCTGAATTTCAGAAGCTCTTGTGGAACAGAAATTAACATGAAGAAAATCCACAGTTTTTCCTGCTCTTCAAGCTGTGCTTTCCAAGCAAAGTCTAAAGAAATCATGTGTCATCTATAGGTCTATTATTTCAGTAATATCAAGATCCTTTGACATCAGTAGAATGGCACATATGTGGTTTTATTTTACTTAATCCCCACCTCAAATTCAAATGGGTATTTATTCAGTTGGATTCATAACACAATGAGAATTGCTCACCCACTGTCTCTCTTACAAATTTGACCCACTGTAGTTTACGTAGCATAATGAGATGGTTTGACACAGAGCCAGCTCTGTGTAGTTTTCTCCCAAGTGTGATTAAAGAACTGATTGCATGCCAAAGGGGGTGGCTTCTTACTGAGCCAGCTAATACTGGGAGATGTGTTAAATTATTATTATCTGTTACTATCACCTTCTCTCAGGAAGTAGAAAGGACTTTGGGGATTATTCACAGTACTGTTTTAATAACTCTCCTATAGCTCTGCTGATGTATGGTCATTAAAATTTTTATAGGGAGTGATTAAAGTGGAAGTGGATTTTTTGAATAGATATGGGACTTATAAAATGCTCTCTCTTCTTAAAAGATACTTTGAAAACCTTTTCAAAATAATAATTTGACCCACAGGACAAGAAAAAATTGGCCAAGGCGCTCTCTATAAAACCAGCAAAAGAAATGATAAAATAAGAAAAAGCAAGTGAGAGGCTGAGATAGACATTCTTCCACTATGTGCTGGTATCCTTGGGAATACATCAGTGTCACATGGGAAAATAAATAGTGTCAAAAAATAAATAGAATCAGGGAACTTATGGACATCAGATCTAATAAATATGTAAGTAAACACAAGGAATTCAGTTGAGAAATGTTCAACTACTTAGTAATTTTTTTTTTAGAATCTAGGGTAGGGATTTAATTAGTTCAGCTTTAGAAACACTGCAAATAGGACTAGGGCAGAGATAGTAACTTTGATATAATTTAAAATATTATTAGAAATAATAATATCTACACCAGAGGGTTTCTTAAAGAATTAAATGAACTAGAAATGTTAACTCCAGGGAAATGGGATGTAAAACAGAAAATGCTATTAACATTGCTATTAATTGTTACTGACATGACTATTTGTGTCTAAAAAAAGAAAACTGCTGAAGGGTCTCTCCAATGAAGTTCTGACTTTGTATAATATTGAACACTCAATGTTACATAGCAAATTTTCTGAAAATACCTGAATAAGTACAGAAGATGTGTGAGTTTCAGTCTTTTCATGCTCATTAGAGAGTCTATCATTCTCTTCTTGGAACATCCCTAAAAACCAGAACAGATTATTGGGTTTGGGGCATATTTATTTAGTCTTGCCTGGTCAGATATGCCTGGTCTATCTTTTGACTATATTATATTACACGGTTTAGTCTAGAGTGGCTTCTTGGAAATTTTTCCACAAGCTGAATATTTCATGCAAAAAAATAATTTTTTTATTGTCTATACTGTATGATTCTTTTCAGTATTTTTGTCTAAGTAAGACTGAAACTGTGTTGTTCAATACTTCGTATATTTATTAAGCAATTTAAAGGACTTTTGAGGGTCCTCATTTCTCTAGTTTATAGCATGGAAGAAAATTTTGGTGTTTTTAAATAACTCCAAAATTTGTAAAATTAATTCCCTACAGAACCACTCATGGAAATCCTATCCTTAACACAACTGTGCTTGGTAAAATTGTATGTTCCACCTTCCACAAGAGTACCCTTCTCCTCTGCTGTCTTGAATGTGAATGTCTTCCCTTGGAGTTCCTTTGGAAAGTACTTAATTATAAACTCACGAAAATTAACATGGTAGAGTGCAGCTAAATGGCTAAGTGTTGAAAGCAGGTGAAGTTCCTGCAAGGTATTTTAGAACCCATTTTAGAGGATTTACTGCCCTGCTCCGTTTCAGGAGGATTGTGTGCATTAGCCATGTAAAAAGCATGCCGTACACATCCCAAAGATGAAGCTGAGAACAATGATTTAGAGATCAGGGCACAATGAGCTTTCAGATAAAATAAGCTTACAGAGTTAAAAGACTGACTTCTGACTGATCTCCTTAGGATAGATTTAATCCTAAAGGAAAAGTAACAGACTAGTGCCAGAAAAGTACTTTGGATAATAAGAAAATTTTCAAAATAGAAAAATGAGGTCATGTAGGATGCCAATCAATTAAGGGTGATTTATGTATGACTTACTATGGAATCTTAATTCTGAAAACCATAGGCATTGCTAGATGTGAAGGGAATTACCATGTGGTCAGCTCCTCTTTCTAACTTGCAATCTCTAGTCCTCCCAGATCAAAGACAAACAAAAATACATTTTTATGTAAAATAAAAAAAATCTCTGATACTAAAATGTAAACAGAGATGTTATATGGGCACATACCCTGAATTCTGTCTTTTGCAGAAGAGATTTTACTTCTTCCAAACGTATCTTCCCTGTGTGAACTTTTCTCTTGTGTAATCCCTAGCATTCATTTCTACTGTTCTTTGCGTGTTTGTATATTTTTTAATTTTTTCAAAATATTCAGGGTTTTGATTTTTGTTTCTGTTTCTTTTGCCTTTTATAATAGCTGCCATAGAGACTGTGATCTCTAATACAAACAGCTCATTACTGATAAGTGCATTTCCACATGTCTTCATTCCTGTGCAGTAGATGGTGCAGACTTAAGTGGAGATGGAAAGCTTAACATTAGTGGGGATGGAAAGTTTAACTTTAGTGGTTCTTCAAAACTTTGAATTGCTTTTATTATCCTTTTCTGTTGCATTTGTTAATAATCATGCTACAATAACAATATGTTAGCATTTATAATGATGAACCAACCACACTCTGTAATAATATGTCTAGGAAGAGAAGAAAAGCAGCTCTTAAATCCTCCTTTTCTCTATTAAAACTAGTTAACTTGCATCCCAAACTTGCAGTTATCTGATTTTCATGATAATATAACAGGATGGAAAAGAAAAGAAAACTTCTATTAAAATATTTTCTAAATAAAATACAGAGAAAGTCAATGGAATTTGGGGTATTTCACTTTAAGCCCTTGTTCATTCTTTAAGTAAGGCTACTTAAACTCATTGAGGGTGAACTAGAATTTTCTTTACTCTCACAGAGCTGGGACTTCCAGCCACTAGCTGAGGATCTGTTAACCCTCAGGCACCAAATAGACTCTCATCACACATCAGGGAAGTTAAATGTCATCCTAAATATCCGCATCCTAGACTCACTTCTCCACCCATCCCAGATTAGCAACAAACCCAAATGCCACAGTATCTTAATTAACATAAACTAGATACAGCAGTCAACTAATAAGGAATCTCTACACTTAATGGCTCACTGGCGTTACTTCACAAACTACTCCCTCTGGCAAAATGCCAGATGCCATCTTGACTTGTTTACAGACCCTAATATTTCCCCCTTTTGTTTAATTTAAATAATGACCATAGTGGTTTTTACACAAACACCATAAATAATCTGCTACAAGCAGAAGGGGAGGATACAAAATGCCACAATACCAAGCCAATTGATGGCTCCATGCAAGAAGCCCTTGGAAAAATTATACCAGCAATGACACCGTTAGCAAAGATACCGAGTTACAATTTTTTGTAGATTACACTTTGTTGTCTCAGTCCAGGTAAAGCAGTGTCTCAGTAGATTAACTCACAGTCCAGGTAAATCACAGTCCAGGTAAGTTTTGCAGGCAGCTAGCTTAAATGACAGTCCAGGTAAGTTTTGCAGGCAGCTAGCTTGATCTGAAGTCTCATCTGTTTTTCAGCCGAAATTTCATCCGGTTTTCAGCAACACTGGAAATTCTTCCACCTTCAGTCTTCATTGGTACTGGGATGAAGGTAGGAACTTCGGCAATGCTGGCTAAAGAAAATCCTGTAGCATTTCACTAAGAAAATAACCTTCTAAACAATTTAGTACATTATCTCAAGGTTTTTTTACATTTGAAATAAGCCTTAATAGTGCTCATTACTCATTAGCTTCCAGGTGTGGGAGAACCATGGTAGTTACTGGCCTTGGAAATGATCAAACTTCAGGGACTCCTGGTAGGGGGTCATCTTTTGCCTTAGTGTCTGGGCAGCCCCAGATGGCCTCGGGGAGAGTCAGGGGAGTGTTCCGGACTCAAATTGCCATTGGGCACAGGGAGCAAGAGCCTTTGAGAGATTGTGCCTCCAGGTCAGGTTTGGATTTGGGCTCTGGCAATGGTGTCTTGCTCCCTAGGCGGGGGAGGGGGGGCCAGGGAAGAGCCGGCTGCTGCTGCTTGGAAAGTCCTTGCTGCGCTATGACCAGCTTGCAAGTGCGGTAGCCTCCATGCGGTTTCATGTATCCTCCAGTAACAAAAAGTATTCAGTAATAGCCTTTTGCTACAATTTTTTTCCTGATAATCCTTCTTCTTCTGAACTTTCTTTTTCTTTCTGACTAGAGTTCCTGGGCTTTTATCAACACATGCCCTAACTATTCTTGGTTCCATTGGAGTGCCTCTTTCCCTTATCAATTTACTTAATATCCCTTCCATATTTTCATCACAAAGACAATACAACATTTCAAGACAAAACAAGACACAAACATACTGTATCAATCTTCTCCATTTTCTCAAAAGGGCCATTATTCTTCTCGCCCTGTCTACTTCTAGGGACGAGCAGATTTGCTCCCGTCCTATCTATGGATGGGCAGCTTTTTCTCGTCAACTTACCCCCAAGTGTCTTGGGGCTCCCTGTACGGGCCACCATTTGCTGCAGTCCAGCTGCAGCAAAATAACCAGAGGGTGACGGGCAACTTGAGTACATTGATACAGCAGGAGTGGGAGCTGTTTATTGTAGGACAGGAGGGGTATATATACATTACACACAGCTTATCTTAATTAACATAAACTAGATACAGTCAACCAATAAGGAATCTCCACACTTAATGGCTCGCTGGCGTTACTTCACAAACCACTCTCCCTGGCAAAATGCCAGATGCCATCTTGACTTGTGTACAGACCCTAATTCCCAAAGATCAACAAGAGCAATGAGAGGGAGTTCTTCATCCTATAAACTCCCCTGACTTAGCAGCTGTGAGATCCATCTTGAAACTGACCCCAGAGAATTGCTTCAAGCTTCATATCCTCATCATGTTCCCTTAACACACCCTCCTGCACAGCCTTAGAAGTTCAGTCTACAAATGACTCTGAGTCTCCCAAGTCATCCCTTTCCATGCTGAGCTGAGCACCTCTTCCTGACTTTCCCACTCTTTCTCATCTCATAAATCTTCCAGTTTCTGCTTGTTGTGGACCTCAGCCCCTCTGGAAATACCAGCCTCTGATTTTACTTAATGCTCTGATTTTGGCTGACAGTTGCACAGTTGTGTTGTCCACAGATGTGACTGGTTGCAGCAGGTATTCTTCTCAGAATATTTACTCTGCCCTATTGCTCAAAATGGAAATCTTGCCTGATTGTTTCAAAACCAATAGAGCAGGAAATCAACTTCGGTTAAATTTTCATTTCTTGTATAAATTCCCACTTCAATGTTATGCAAAAGATAATAAATGTCCTCTTGTTGATAGTCTCCAGAAAGTTTAGAATTCAAATCCTTTGGTCAACACTGTTGCTATATCTGACTGGAGCTGGGGATGCAGAGTACCAACATCATCCCATGAGTCTCCTAGCTGGCCTGCAGGTGGCTTTCTACCCTTCATCACTGACACTTATTTTTTGTCACCTCTTTCTTTAGCTGGTCTCAAGTTCTGGCAACTCATGCTCCTTCACAAGGCATAACTCAAAATTGTTCATCTAAAATTTGTTTTTAATAACTCACCCGAGTACAAAGTTCAGTGGCCAAAATTATGATTGCCAGGTGATGTATTTTTTCAGAAGAATAAATGATAAAAACCCAATAAATATGTATTAAGGCTCTATTTTATACCCAATACTCTGTTAATTGTTCTGAATACTAGAAAATAATTTCAGTGCAATTTTTGCCCTTGTAGAGCTAACCTATTTTAAAGAAACATTTTAGTGCATCATTTATATTCTGATCTTAATAGAACCAAAAGAACCCCCACTTGAGCTCTGTAATTTTCAAAGACGGCCATCCAGATGATTGAGATGATATTTGAGTACAGGAATAGCTCTTAAAATAAAATTCCTTATATTAGACGTTCTTACAGATTCTTTTTCTTGAGGGATGTGCTTTCTAATTTCTTTTTCTTTTTGGTCTCTATGCATTTTACCTCTCAAGAAATACATTATTTTAAGATACTTCATAGAATTCCTGTAAATAGCATTGTCTGTTAAATGGTATCAATATTGGTTCCAAATTAGCAGTGTATACATAATGTAAATTCAATTTTAAAATGTTTCTTAATCTCTGCCAAAATCAGAAAGTTAGAAACCATCCATAAATTCTGAATGTCAACAAAAGTCCATGATCAAATGAGAGCTCTAACCCCATGTTCTAAGGGAAAGATGGAGCAAGAGGGGGCCCCTAAGTCTGCCTTTTATAACACTGAAAATCCTGACCAATGCTCCAAAGGAAGACTGTTTTCCCTCTAAGAAATAGTTTTCTCATAGCAAGTAGCAGTTTTTTATTTATTTATTTATTTATTTATTTTTATTGGTTGTTCACAACATTACAAAGCTCTTGACATATCATATTTCATACATTAGATTGAAGTGGGTTTTATCAGAATGTTGGAAACAATGATAAAATACATTGCCAGAATTCTGCAAAATCACAATAAAAATTGTCAGTTCAAACTGAACATTTTAAAACATGAGTCAAAGGAAACCATTCAAAGAACCATAACAAAAATTTCATATAAAAATTCCCTAGAAAATGTAATAGATTAAATTTATATGTGTGGAGATTCCTGATTGGTATGGTGCAGGTTTTGCAATTGCACAATCATTTGATTTCTTCTGCTATCCTGTTTCTGAAGCATTATATAGATCGTAGGCTTGCTACAGCCATGCTGTGTCGAGGGGCTTTTTATTTATATACTGTACAAGCATTTTAATTTTTTGTTCCTATCTTCTTGAATAGCATGCTACTGTGGTTAACTGACTCATCAAGGTTAGCCATTCTTCTTGCCACCTTTAAAAATTACATTCTTAGAGAACATGAACAACCAAGTCAGACACTGTGGGGAGATTTAATTAACTAAATGTCAGAGACCATCGTTGTTACAAATGACATAGAGGGGAAACACAGGATAGGGCTTAACCTTGAGATACTTGTTATTGTTGTTAAGTGTTTTTAGAGGACTATTCATTGAATAAATACTTTTTAAGACAACTATGAATATTTCTTTAAACAAACAAACAAAAAAACTTCAATTGTTCCATAATAATCTTATGTTAGGACAACATGTAAATAAAAAAATAAAGTGGAACACTTTTGTTCTTTTTTTTCTGCCTCTATTTTCCTTAAATGTGAAATTGTGTATTTAGCTGGCCCTTTTTCAGAACAACTGCTGGGTCATCTGCTGGATAATCAATGGTACATGCTCAGACCCACAGACAGAGAAGCTGGCTCAAAAGCTAGATTCTCTTTGTCACCTACATGAACAGAGGCTTGCAGATTGGTAGCTTGCTTCGTATGATCCGGCCCATGAATATATGTAACAGCATTTTACTTGGTCTTAAGCAACAACCAATGCTCTCTGCCAAACTTTCTTAATTGGGTCATCTACAAATGTCAGGAGATAATCACTACAGTCTACTTGAACAAAAAAACGTTTCTTCTTTCATACTGCAAAAATCAAACAAATAGTTCAGTTCAACAGTATGGGAGGAATATCAAGACAGATATTTAATGACCAGTATTTATTAGAGAATCTAAATAAAATAGAAGCAAACAATAAATAAATTGTTTGGATTTCCAAACATTAGAAAGCAAAACTCTCTAATTATAAAGGTATCGTTTTTAATATTGATTAAAAATCAAAATTCAGTTTACTAAGATACATGTTTGCCAGAGACTATTTAAACAGCTTTTACTTTTTTATAAATAAGCATATCATATTTTCTCTGTAAATACACAAAGAGTACCAGAAAAATGATATAGGCTCTGTGGACATGTGTGTATAGAGAATGATTTAATGAAAGTTCTTTTACTCACTAGTCCCCAGAGGATTTATTCTATATCCTCTATTATTTTTCTAGAAAAAAACTGAAGTTTCTATTTAAAGCATAATTTCTATTATTTAATGTGGAATATTTCAATATAAGAATTCTAAACTGCAGGCTAAAAAATATACAATGACAATTAGGATAAAAATATCATCACTAACCAGAACCCTAAAGAAAAAAAAAAGGAATAGAAAATGAAGGGAGAAAACAAGAGAAAGAATAAAAACAAATAAGAAGGGGTAGTTGAAATTACTTTTCAACTTGACTTCAGGAAAAACACAATTTAATAGAAAGTTAACTGATAGGAGATAACAAAACAGCATTCTTATGGATCATACAAATTAGTCCAATATTCCAAACTACTTAATAAACTAAAATTTACATCTATTTGAACAGATCTGTGTAGTCAAAATTGTTGTATATAATTTGAAATGTAGTTGAGCGTGGTGGCGCATGCCTGTAATCCCAGCAGCTCCAGAGGCTGAGACAGGAGGATGGTGAGTTCAAAGCCATCCTCAGCAATAGTTAGGTGCTAAACAACTAGGTGAGACCCTGTCTCTAAATAAAACACAAAATAGGCTGGTGGTTGAGTGTCCCTGAGCAAACCCTGGTACCCCTCCAAAAAGAAATATAATTTGAAATTAGTATTATTTAAATACAACTCTCACAATAGAATGATATTTTAATAATATACAAAAAGGATGTATACTGCTCAAGAAATAAGAAAACATTAGTCAAAAACATATTTCAGAGTGGTCTTCTAGTTTCTTCTTTTGATTTTGTGGCACTGGGATTGGACACTGGGGCATTCTATCACTGAGCTACATCACCACCCTCTTAAAATTTTTATTTTGAGACAAAGTCAGTTGCCCAGACTGGCCTTAAACTTGCAATCTGCCACTATAATCTCTCAATGGAGCTTTTTTTTTTTTACAAAGAAACTATCCTATTTCTTCTATTTATCATCTTTCATGACATGAATTGTGTCCCTCAAAACTAACATGTTGAAATTCTAGCCCCAATAACTGAGATGTGAAATTCTTTGGAAATAGTACCATGGCAGATGTAATAGTTAAGCTGAGGTCATATGGGAGTAGGGTGGGCCTCTGACCCAACATGATTGGTATCCCATAAGAAAACAGCATAGGAAGACAGGAACATCAAACATAAATGCCAAGTGACCTTGAAAACAGAGGTTAGAGTTATAGTGTTCCAAGACACGGAACTTCAGAGATTACCAGAAGAGTCCCAGAAGCTTGATACAGACAAGGAAGAGTTCCCCTGTAGGTATGAAGGAAACATATTTCTGCTGACCCCTTGATGTCAGACCTCCAGCTTCCAGACCATGAGACAATAAATCTCCTTTGTTCTAAGACAGCCAGTGATACTTTGATAGAGCAGTCCTAGAAAACTAACACATCACCCAGAAAAAAGAGGGAGAGAAGTTAATGTGGATTATATGTAAGTGTTTGAAATAATGAGGTTTTCCTGTGGTTAATTAATTATTCAATCCTGATGACATCATGTTTTATCTTGGCTTCTCTATGGTTTCTATTTTAAAAAAATAAGACCATGTCTTTATAATTCCCTAAAGCTAATTATGTGATTTTTCACTTCATTTAAGAGAGAAGGCAAGACAAAAATGAGCTCTGTGTTTTTTACTGGTTATACTTATCCCCCAAAATTCATTTTTATTGGTAATACCTATGCCTAACTCCTTCATTTTTCATGCCTGGGATAAGGATATTGAACACAATGTTATCTGCTGTTGGGGTATCAACAGAATATCTTATTTAGGAAGATACCTTCCACAAAAGTATCTGTTTGTTTGTTTGTTTGTTTGTTGTTTGTTTTTTATGGATAAAGAAGTTTCTCAACTCCTTTCTTAATTCTTTAGAGCTTATTGGCTCCTTCCATTTCTCTTCCCTGTCCTCTCTTATCTGACCTTACTCAACATTTCAACCATTTTAATGGAACCCAACTCTTTTAAGAGATGAACTTCACTGAGTTTCTTCTGTTGTAATATTAGAGGATTACTTCCTGTTTCATCAGCAACATATTTCCTAATGGCAGTCAGTCTTAGACAATGAAATAACAAAAGAAACTTGGGGGAAAAACAAACACTGAAGTTCCTATAATATTGATTTTTTGAGAGAGTGATAGAACTAAATACATACCCATAGAAACCTTCATTTTAAAGCCAATGTTAGTTAACCTGTCTTGCCGTGACCAATATACCTAACAAGAACAACTTAGAAGTGGAAAATTTAGTTTATTTTTGCTAACAATTTGAGAGGTTCAGTCCATGTTGACTAATAGAAACTTGCGGGCATACTTTTTGTTAGAAAGTGATCCCGGGACACTTAGGAAAAAGTTGGGAAAGTGGTGCAAGGAAGAAGAGGCATCCAATATGGATATGTTCCAAAGCCCATAACTACCATGAGTGGGTAGAATTCAGTACAGAATTCAGAATGCTGGAAGTCTGTCTTGACCACTTGGCTCAGTTACCCACTCAGGGGTGTCTTGAAGCTGGGTGGTTCAGTACCAACTATCTTTGGTCACAGGTTGTTGATTCTCCAGGGCTCCAGGGTCTTGTGCTAGTGAAAAGTGTCAGCCCCAGGGCACTCAAATGTCAGTGTATCATCACCCACATCATAACCTAGCCAAGAGGCCTGGGGATGTGTAAGCACCCTGAGTGTCTTCCCCAAGAGCATCACTCCCTAGACCATTTGTTGACTGGGATCCTTTCATGAACCTAAGAGTTCAAACCCTAGTTTAGAAATAAGCCATGCATAAAAATATCACTAGTTTAAAAGGTAATGTATACAGTCATGAAATGTGTGCAAATGTGTGCAAATGGGTAAAGACACAATTCTGGGTGTCAAGAAAGGATGGAAAAGAATAGTTTGAAAATTATATAAGTTATAAGTTTTCTCAGAATCATTTTAAATTTTAGAAATTACATACCAACTTCAGTTTCCTATTTTAGGCTCTCCCATATCTGCCTGCCACCCTCTTTTATGAATTAATTCTGCTAGATTGCCAATCCTGAAAGTTGGCACACTTGAAAAGCCACTTGGGAATGATGTTTTAGAATTTACATTGCTATCCTACTTGATGTTTACTATTTTTACACCTAAACTAAGTATCAAACATTTTCAGAAAAGTCTTCTTTACTTTGCAACCATTGAGTTTGTTCTCAACTTTTCATCTACCAATGCCTCTCAGTTTTTATAACTGACCATCACCTGAGCACACTCATGATGTTGGGCCTTAGAACATACCTGTGAAAGTTTTCTGTGACTCAAACTATATGAATAGATAGTTACAGTTGTACAACTTAGTTTCATGCTTACAGTAAAGGAAGCTGTCCACAAAATCCCTTGTAGACTCAGCACTACCCTTTAGAGTACCCTCCTTCTCCAGTGATCAGATCTTCCAGATTAACCAAAAACAGACTAGTGTTTCAGAAATGTGAGCCTGAAGTTTAGAACTTATAAGTCAAAAGGGAACATATCTCACTTAAAAATTCCTGGAGAGTAGATTTAATTGAAAAAAAAAAAAAAGTCTACACTCAGAAAATATACCGAAGTCTTTCTAGCATGTTCTCCTCCTGGGACAGGTATGAGATATTGAATTTCTATCACTACAGTGGCTGACACAGAAAAGAGGATCAGATAGTATTTATTGGCTAATAAAAAATAAATAAATTTCTCAACCAATAAGTACACAACTTATAAAAGCAAAGAGGAGAGGTTAAATGTTTCACAAACTTTAAACAGTACTAAATGTGTGAGCAATGTCATACACATTCAGAAAACTGGGAAAAAGGAATGACAGAAAAATTCTAAATTCTCAGAACAAGAATGATACGTAGTGGGTGATGTACTGCCAAGAAAGAGGGACAAGGGAAAAGACACTCAATCAGCGAGAACTCATGGAGCAGAAGATGCTGGGGGGAGAGGTGGATTATGTGTGTTGCAGTGGACTAGGATTAACACACAGGTCCACAGAAATGTGGTGGAGGGGATCCTGGGTCAGAGCAGATGGAGGGGCTGCTAGGGGCAAAAGAAAGAAAAAAGAATAGACTGTTTGAAAAGCACAAAATTGAAATTGAGCCACATCTGGGAGGATGATCACTGTGGTGAGCATTTCAGAGAGGGTACCGACACTCATGACTCTGCTTGGGTGTTGAACTAACCTAGTCACACATCTGGAAATCCCACTTGCCCAGGTTCTGACCAAGGTGTCATACGCCCCATCTCATCACTAGAGAGTTATCATGACTATTGACAAAGGAAGGTGAAAAGGTGGCATGAGGCTTAACTAAGATAAAAAAAAAAAAAAAACCTGGGCTATCTAAGAAAATAAATCTCCTACTGAATGAATTTTTTAAAATACCTTATCATTTACAGCATAAATATCTCATGCATAAATTACAAACATTATTTTCCCTATACTCACTTAGACCAAAATGTCTGGACATTTCAATGCTCTGTTAAAATGCACTTGGATTTCTCAGAAAAAGTATTATTATTTACTTTTTCTAGTCTAATAATGTCTTCAATTTGTCAGTAGCATGAAAAACAGCTTAGAAGAGGCACTTAAGCATGTCAACAAAGCAGAGTACATCCATACCCATTTAAAAACTGTTCAAGGTATTAGCTAGTGAAACAAAAGCAGCAGCAGGATTAAAGAATTAATTAAACTTTACAAATAGAGCTACAAGGAGACATGGAATTGCTGCGAGCATGAAAAATAGTATTGTTGGTGTTCGTTTGTTTCTAGCAAAAATGAATAAATTGCTAAAATTATCTAGGAGTGGGAAGAGAAAAAAGAAGAGTTATGAGTTCTTATTAAAAATGATTCAGTGAAGTGGAGCATGGTTGTACATGCTGGTAATCCTAGGCACTTGGGAGGCTGAGGCAGGAGGATTGCAAGTTCAAGGTCAGCTTGGGCAACTTAGAAATACCCTGTCTTGAAATAAAAATATCTAGGAAGGTAGCTCAGTAGAAGAGCATCATTGGGCTCAAACACACACACACACACACACACACACACACACACAACTAATTGGTATTACATAATACTATATATACATGCATGAACATACAATAATAAGCAATTATTACATATGGTTAATACTTAATTTTGTAAAAATGAAGGTAATTAAGCTAGAAAAATGCATACTTGAAATTTTATCCAAAAATGTTTTCATATGGTTGAGATTTCTGTGACCTAAATTCAAGAGAAATATTTTCCATAGAAATTTTTCATTGAAACAATGAATTTACAAAATAACATCACAATAGTATATGACTTGTGAAATATGCCTCAAAGAAATAATGTATTGTCATACAATCCAATCCTTAAAAAATTACAGAAGAAGGACTCTCAAAATGTATTTTCTATTATTTTAGAATTGCATGGAAGATACACTAGCCAGGAACGCTGGTTTTCACCTGTGGCTTGAAAAGTATATCCTAAGAAACGATTCATGAGCCAATATCCTTTGGTCCCTCTTGAGGGCTGTTTTAATTATCTTTGCTTTATATATTGGTTAACTGGGACATAAAAATACTTCTCCCTCTGTCTGTGCCCTTGAGATATGATGTCAGCAAAGTGGCTATGCAGCCATTGAAGTTTTCATTTGAATCAGCAATAGGATGTGTGAGACAAAACTTTGCACCAGGTCAGACTCTCTCAGACAAGTGCTGTGATTGCTTATAAACAGAAGGAAACACAATGTCTTAATTGGCACCCAACTTGACCTACCTTATTTAGTTTTATTTAATGTCCTCTAATTGTTTGATGTAATTCAAGTGATATAATAAAAAGTCATCATTTGATATCACTGCCCAATTTAAGGTAAAAAGCATATTGACAACAAAATATTTCTTGAATACTTTCTGCTGGGCGAGTTCATTAAAGATTATTCACTGCAACAAGAACCCAGCTCTCTGACTGTTGGCTCTTCAGAGTCTCAAATGAGTAAGATGCGACTGAAGATCAGTTCTCACACAGCTTAACTCTACTGAAACTACTTTCAAACTTTTATTCATGGAGGATGTAAGGATACACTTCTGTTTTCTCCTAGACTCAAAAGCATCATTTTCATATTAATTCCCCCTCTGTTCTTTGCTCCTCTTCCCATGATAACTAAGATATCACTACCTTTACTAAGTCACTTTGCTATTACACCGAATCAAAGTCCTACACAATAGTTACAGGTAATGAAATGTCTTTTTAATTTATAAACTTCAAAAAGTAGATGTTGTTCCTCAGTAATAATAAGAAAAACTCAAGGAAATACAGCAGTCCTATACATTCCAACAGGGTGATGACACATGATGAGGACCCAAAACAACCGCCAACTTCTTCATACATATATGATTACATATAGTTACTTGATAAAGAGCTTAGGATTTCCCACTGGAACATTAAAAAAAATGAAATTTTAAGTGCCACTGATTTCCAGAACAATAGATGCATAACCCATAGTCAGATACTCCCAAGTGTAGGACAAGATGCAGGAAATTCCCCATAAATGAATCTAAGAATAGACTGGCTTTACTGCCACACAGGGCCCCAGAAGTCACAGAAGAATGGGCCATTGCCTATATGATACATAAAGGACAGCAAGGACACCTTGGCCTAGCAAAGTATGTGAAAAGTAAGTGTGAATACCTGCGCATACACACTTGCTTTATTTTTGTTTGTTAACACTTTAGAGCTTAGCTCTGAGTTTCCTTCCAAGTGAACACATAGGAAGATGAACCCTTCCTACCTAAAAAGTGACTTCATATTGCCACAATGAAGAGAGAGAGAGAGATAAAAGTAAATCTTGGAATTGCTGGTGGCAAGGGTGTGACAGAAACTTTCTCTAGGGTCCAGCATTGGAACTCTTGAATAAGAATTGGTGAACTTTGTGTTTTTCTAAACAAGAGGCAACTGGTCACATGCATGCAAAAGATATTCACGGGAATTCATTCTGAATATAATACTAGCAAATGACTGCAGCTGCATCAGGTGAGAAGCAACTCAGGAAGAGTGAAATTTCAAATAGTAACATAATTGAGAACATAAAGCAACCACATATTAGTATTCATTAGTGGGTGAAGCATGAGATACTCTGTCTACACCCCAAATATTTGTTGGCTTATCTTTGATATCAGTTTGAAGCTATCAAAACAAGTCCTTTGAAAGAGCTAGGATAAATTTTATATATAATACCAATCAGTCCACACACTAAACTTTGTAAAGTTGATTAAACTAGGTTACCCCTGAGGCAGAAATTTCATCATTTGTTATTCTTGGTGACATAAAAAACATATTATTTACATGGGTCTAACTGCATTTGGACAATAGGCAGAAGACTATTAGCATCTCATTCAGATTTATGCCCACACAAATATTTAATAAGAGACCCCTTTAATTTACAAAATGACAGATTACTTGTGAATTCTAAAGATCAGTGTAAATTACTTCTACAAAAGCTATGTTCATAAGTCACATTTTTTTCAGTTTATGATAAGCTCACAATTTTTAAGTATTAAAGTCTTTTTAACTTGGGGTCAGCTCATCTGTTACAAGTCTGAAGCCTCAGCTAAAACTAAAACTTTTCCATGAGACCTTCCTGCCTCAAAGATCCTCATGTCATAGGGAGAATTTAGAAAATCAATGAGAGCCTAGGGAACTGGGCCAGAGGCCTGAGAGGATGATGTTGGAATCATTAATCATGTCCATATTGGCTTCTTATCACCTTTATCACCTTTGATTAATTAACATTTTCTTGGATCTTATTTTGCCACAAGCACAGGTACATGGTAAACTTAAGTTGATCTTGAACATAAACACCACAGGATGCTTCTGTGTACTGCTGACGAGACCCTTTTTATATTCTTTGATGCCTAGCCATTTATGAAGGCATATGTAACACTCAGTGCCTAGGCCTGCATGGGACAGAATTGAGGATGGTAACTTTATGTGGATAATTATAACATCAAAAATCTACCATCAATCCAGGTGTGGTGGCGCACGCCTGTAATCCCAGTGGTTCGGGAGGCTGAGGCAGGAGAGTCGTGAATTCAAAACCAGCCTCAGCAAAAAATGTGAGGTGCTACTTCAGTGATAACCCATCTCTAAATAAAATACAAAATAGGCCTGAGCATGTGGCTCAGTGGTCTAATTCTCCTGAGTTCAATCCCCACTACAAAAAAAAAGAAAAGAAAAGAAAAACAAACTACCATCAGTATCTTTTCGTTATGAAAATCATCTTGCTTTCCTAGATGTGGCTATATAATGTTCCTCAGATAATGGTCTCATCCCTTAAGGAGGCCCTGGATCATGGCCCTATCCTTTATAATCATTAAAACTATAGAGAAAATGTGACTGCCAATCAAAGGAACTAAATTCTATTTATATATAAACAATAAAGTGGCGAATTCTTCACACCAATAAATTATGACTGGAAAGGAGAAAAGAGATTCCTTTTTTTTTTTTTTTGTAGAACTAAAGTTGTAATAATAAGAACTTTAAATTCCCTTTGCATTCACTTTGCTGTTCTCCTCGGGTCTCAGTTCATTCTCTGCTTGTCTCAGAATTGACCATTTCATGTACTTCTGGTTTTTCAGCTCTGCCCATGGAGAAGGGCTTGTTTATGTTTGCGATGGGTCCTTTTATTGCACCCTAGCTCCATGAAGATGTTGGACTTCAGAAGGGAAAGATGTCATGCTCGGTGTTACTCGCTCCATGATGGCTTTTATCCAGTGGTCAGCAAGCACTCTCATGGATAGTTTTGAGGAAATTATTACTTTGAAGGTATGTGCTTCAATCACTCCCTGTGGAGGTAAAAGAACTAACAAAGGTGAGCGTCTGCTATGGCGCTGCCATATGTTGCACATTCTGTGTTATAAAGTGAACAAGGCCACGAGCTCAGATGCAAAAAACAGGAGAAACATGGAGAGGTTTTTTTTTTCAAAACATACATTAATATTTTGATAATGAATGTGTATCCATGGGTAGTCACTTCCAGCTCTTATTTATTTGCAACACAAATATTTGATATGAGCAGAAATTTTTTAAAAATTAAAAAGAATAGTATATTCCACGTGAAAAATAATTCTCATAAGCCATGTACACGCTCACACACACACAAACACACACACATGGAGACAGGGAGACAGAGAAAATCCTTCTTTTTCAGGAGAGCTCAGTTTTGTCTTTCAAGGTCTCCAGCTGCTGAGATAATGTTCACTTGCATTATCGAGACTGATCATCTTGACACCGAGTCTACTGAGTTAAGTGTTAATAATATCTAAAAAACACCTTCAAAGCTATAGTTAGACTTAACCAAACACCTGGACACCACAGCCTAGCCAAATTGACACGTAAAATTAACTCTCACACAAATCTAATTCAAAAGTGAAAAAAGAAGGATAACACACATTAAGTCCAAGTTAGATTTTCCTTGGCAATACAATGGCGATACAAGATCAAAAGAGCTCGATAGTGGCAGAGAGGAAGAGAAGATGTGTGGGCTAGAGCCGGGTCTCTTCAGCCACATTCCAGTGGACCCATAACCAGCCGCAGGAAGAAATGCTCAGGCTGTTCCCCCTGCCTTGCTGACTCAATCTCAAGAGCTAAGTGAACTCTTCCTCAGCTAAGCTTTGAGTTTGTGGTGCTTTTTTATTCATCATTATTTTAGCAATAAACAACTGATATCAGGCTTTCATAAGACATAAAAATATTTTGACTTTGGACCCAGAAGATAACAAGAACAAAAAGAAATAATAATCTCCATAGCTACAAGTGAACATTAATAAAGCCACCAAAAGAAAATATATCTATGGCATCATAGGATGTAAAATTTATAAGCAGAACCCAGGGCACATAAACATAAAAAATGTTGATAAATTGGAATACATTAAAGTTAAGCATTTCTGCCTGTTGAAAGGTAAATAATCTTAAGAGGACAAATTTTAAGAGACTAAAACGGCAAACCATAGACCTGAGGAAAATTTTTCCAAAACCTAAAATCAACAAAAATAAATAGATAGATAGATAGATAGATAGATAGATAGATAAAACTATCCCGAATATACAAAGTATCTTTGAAAATAATGAAAAAATAGCACAGTAAAGAGTATGGGAAGTCTTAAACAGTACTTCATACAAACACACACACACACACACACACACACACACACACACACACACACACACATACTCCTATTCAAACATACTCCTATTTCCAAGTAGCAAATGGGCATTTTTAAGGGCACTCAAAGTCATCAGCCTTCAGGAAAATGCAAATCATATCCACAGTCACAGAAAAACCACATACCTGTCCAAATGTCAAAAATATCAAGACTGAAAGCACTAATTGCTGTCTGAATCTCTACCAGAGATGATGAAAAGAAAAGTGTTCTACATCCAAGAATACAGAGACTTTACATGGGAATAGAAGCTTAACTCTGGACAATAAAAGATGTCTTTCAGAAGTGTGCATTCTCCATCTCTTCAAATAATGTGGACTTGAACCAACCCATTTGAGTAATTGGTTATGTCTTTCTTTCCCTCCTGTTCCCATTTTAAATTCATTGGTCCTTAAACATAGAATTTCAAATGAAGAAAGATCACAAAACAATGTTATTCTACTGTATTTTAAGTGTGAACACAGAAGTGGAATATTGTGCTATGTTTCCAAACCAAACACAGGACACAGCTTGCGAAAAGAATAAAATTTTAGTAGGTGGCCCGGAGGAACATGAAAAAATCTAAACCAGCTGCATATGGCTGCAGAGGTTGGTGCCAATAACTTGAGTCATCTCAATGTACTCTCTGCATGTTGAAATGCTGCTCTTCACAGGCTACTTAATAAATACAGATACCCACAGCCATGCAAGCCCAGGGTCAGCAATACAGAGGTTAAGGCCAGTCAGTGGCCTAGAATTCTGCTTTGCACTTACTCTTTAAAAAAATTTTTTTTGATGAGGTACTTTAATCTCAATCTCACTCCCTACAGTTTATAATTAGAACTACAGTTCTACTTTCACCTTACTAAGTGCTTTTGAAAGGATTTCAAATTTAGCTTATGAGTTTTATTATGAGCACATTATTAAATTTGAACTACTGCTACACAGAGCTCAATGTAAATAACTTCCAAGGGATATGGCCTCTGTCTACTACCTAGCATGACATTTTGCTGCTGGTGGAATCTAATAGAAGACTTTTGGAAGAAATGCAAATTTGGTACAAAGTACTATTACATCTCTCCATAATTAAACACAGGGAGGACATGGGGATAATGAACAGCTATTTATTTCATGGATTGCAGCCATGAACCCCAAGTGGGTAAGGTTGTAGGGAAATGGTGTTGAAATCCTGGCTCCACTCACTCTCCCATCTCTAGATATCTTCACTAGTAGTCTTCTCTCCATACACGCTCCCCCACCCCCCAATTCCTATCTCATCCTGGTTCTTCACTGATGTTTCCCTGCTTTAATCTGAAACAATTTGAAGCAATCAGCCGAAATGTTGCTCAATCAAGAGCGCTTCCATTCCGCAGTCCTCACCACGCCCTCTACTCTGCCTTCTCAATCTGGATGGGGAGCAAGCTCTGTTTGTGCATAAGGCAGACCCCATCACTTGACCCCCAGATCACAACCCTTCTTGTCTGCCAGAGGCCATGACCCAGAAACACCCTTGCTCTTTCTCCCATCTCATCAACTCTTTCAATAAAGTTAACATATTTATTTTTAATTATTTCTACCAACTTTTCATCTATTGTTATTTCTTCTTCCATTTCCCTGGCTAACTGTTAGTCCTTCTCCTTATGTTCTGTCTCTCAGCACAACTTCTGCACGATGTTGTCTGTACTTGTATCTAGATTTTTCTCCATTCCCATTCTCTCTTAAATCCACTTCACTCTATATCCTGCTCCTCCCTAATCCCATTGAACCTTTTTCCTGTTGAATTTACCAGTGGCCTCTACTAAACCACATGATAACTTCTCACTTATCAGCAGAGAATAGCATAGTTGGTCATTTTCTTTTCCTTAAATCACTTTGTTGACTTCCCTTCCAGATCACCGCCAATTCTTTGCTTTCTTGGTGATGAATTATAGTGTTAATTTAGCTAAGCTGGTGCCATGTCTTCTGAAATAAGTGACCCTTCACAACCCTGTCCCTTTGGGCCATAAGAGATATTCTTCATGAGATTTGCATGGAGTGATAAAGCAGATTCATGCCCTTTGCTCACATAGAAGGTCGGTGTGGGACATAGGCACTGCTGAACCTGACCTGCTGGCTTACTGTGTGAGATGGGGCTCCTCCAAGCCCTCAGTTTCTCCTCCTCCTGCCTGGTGTCCTTGAGCACCTCTAACTCCCAGGATAGGTTCAGCGCAGACACGGTGGCAACAGCATACATGAACTATTTAACCAGCGCCCACAGTTATTAGGTTTCAAGCCCTATAGTAAACTCCACACTCCATACTTTCTCCTGCGGTTTTGTTTTCTGACCACCTCTCCCTGGTGATTCTTTCTACCTGCTCATTGCCCTCTTTGCTGGTTTTGGAATGTCTCAGAAGACCAGAACTTGGTCTTCTTATCTTTATCTTTCCTGTCCATACTCACTGTATTGATGGCCACATCATATCTCACGGCTCTAAACAACATTTATATTCTGAACATAAATGAATTGGAATAGGTGTGGGCTAGATAAAGATACATCTTTAGAAGTTCAAATCCAAATACACAACTACATATATAAACCGCTCACAAAGGAATTCTCTCTCTCTCTCTCTCTCTCTCTCTCTCTCTCTCTCTCTCTCTCTCTCTCTCTCCCCCTTTTTCAGGTGATGCCACATGAATTTTCCCGGGATAAGATTCATGCCTGGCCTTCCCTGTCATACCCATGTCTTGTTATGAACAAAAGCATTTGTCAATGATTTGCCAGGAAAACCCAAGTTCATACAATGACTTGAAAGCCCCCAAGCTCCTTCTTCCTGACCTTCCTCTCTACTGCCCTCGCCTCCAGGGCCCTGGCCTCAGGACTGTCCTTAAACACCCCAGCATACTCTTCCTCCTCTAGCAGCTTCCTGTACCTGGAGGCTGCCCTTCATGTTGGCTCACACACTTATCTTCTTCCAACTTTGTTCCAGTAACAAAAATACAAAAACGCCAAACAGGACTCCATATACTATCATGATGCCTCCATCATTGCCTTTCCCCTGCTTTCTCTCACCCTTATATTTCATGGCATTGTCACGTTCTGACATTAAGCATAATTAATTCATGGTATGTGCAGATGTTGTTCAATAATATGTTTTAAAAGCCGGTAATGAGGTCTGGTTTATAGAAAACATTCAATGGTTGTTTGTTAAATGAGAGAATGAGTACAGGAAGTAACTATTGGTGCTCAATATGTGGACAATTTTGGCTCAGCATCTTTTTGGGCTGAATGCTAAGAAGATGAGTCATTTGTAGTGGCGCCTCTTCCTTTCTGTAATATGTTATCCTGTCCTTAATATGTTATCCATGTACTCTTTTCCCACACTCTACTTTCCTACCTTCAATCTTCCTTCATAGCTATCCCCTTCCCCACCTATGCACCACATGCCTTTGCCTGACCTTTATCTTTCCAAGACCACATCCATTCCAATGTATATTTTCCATTGTAGAAATACTGCCAAGCATCCAATCACCAGGACCTTCAATTTGTACTCCTTTTCATTTCTAAGTTAATTCAACAAATAATGTGTCATTCCATTCTGGTTGCTCTGGAGAAGAGAATGATGAGCAGTCAATAGTTTCTACTCTTTATTTACTAAATAGAAACATCGATTCAAATAAAGTAAATGATCCATCAATTATAGCTATGGGAAAGATAACTGGGAAATGTGGTTATTAACATTATGTTCAATCCAAATAGTCTTCCCATACATTGTTACTAAAGTACTTATTGACTTCTGTGTGATTAAAGGGTAGACCCTGAGAAACATGGAATGATTAAATATCAGATGGAATGTCATAATTTATAATTTAGGCTCACCCTTCCCCAATACCTCAGCTCATTAGGCAGTATAAGAAGGATGGGGTTCCAGATAATCCTAAAAATACACAAATATACATTAAAATTCCATTAATCCATACTGGTACTTATACATGATCCATAGTGGCTAACATATGAGATATTTTAATAAAGAAAGTATTTAGATTGTGTTTTTAAATATAGAGATACTAACAGTGTAGCAGGAATAGAACTTGAATATGGCAATCTTGTCATGGGACTTGTTAGCTTGTCCTTAATATGTTATTCATGTCCACTTTACCCATGATACCCAAGACTGAAGCCACCTTTAAATAGACTGTATTGTATTTTATACAACATAATAGTAGTATATACATTATTGTTAAAAACTCCCCTTAAGTATGAGAAAGATGTTGCTCATTCTGAAAGCAGTTAAGATTTCCTGATGGCAATGTGCATTGAGAGGGCACTTGGAAAAATGCCTACAGTACACAACATTCATAAGTGAGATTGCTCATCTCACGATACAAACTTACACTGGAAATAGATGTATAAAATATTCTATGGTAATAAAGAAAAAATACCTGGAAAATTATAAAGCAGACTGATCTCAGTGATTAACTTATGGTAAGGAGAAGAGTGAACTATGTTTTATCAAAACTGTGTAACTTTTGTAATAGTAAAAATAATAAAGATGATAATAATATCTTTAATCCACTGCTACATTCTGAACAGATAGCTTGATCTGCTTCCTCTTACTCTGAATAATGCATTTAGCTTTTGTTTGCTTTTGTACAAAGGGATCTCTAATACTCTTTAATTTAAAAAGATGAAGCAATTTACTTATATTACATCATCTTAGAATCCATCTTCAATTTTATATATTGAAATTTATGATTATAGGCTTCATAGCCAGTAGTTTGAAAGAGTGGATCGAGGTCTACTGGTGTGCACATTTACAATCATTACTCTTTTCTGATCATTGTATGTTTTTTTAAAAGATATGCAAATAAGTAACCAACAGATAAATCACAATGTTACTAAAGTGCCTCCCCCATTAGTACTAATTTTATAAGTATTATGCTAATAGATTAGGAAGTAGTGATTAATTTCACATCACTTGGACAAATTCTCACAAAGTTTTCAATATTATATTGTTAACAATCAAGAGAATTTTAGAATTTATTCAAATTTTTCCAGATTTAACATAGAAATTTAACATTTTCTTTATCATAAAGCATTTCCTTCAATACAATGGAAACTTAAAATTATTTTACAGAGAAAATTGCATGCAGACTTGATTTCAATAAGTCACAATACTTCATTATTCCAACAATTGAGTCCTGTAGTCATGTAGACTATGGGTGATAAAGTAAAGATTCTTTTTCTGAAATAAAATTAGCAGTTGCTGGGAGATGTAGTGCTTGCTCACAAAGGAAGTCTAACCATATCTTCAGTCTCACTAGTAATAAAAGTTGTTAGTATTTTATTTCCAATAGTAGTTTGAGTATTTGAACCAGTGTTCAAGTATTTCCTAGGTTTCTAATTTCCTCTCCTATGGCTGGCACTTCAAGTATACACAGGACTTCCATTGAGTACTTAAAATGAATAGTAGACACTTGTCCAGGGCCCATTATTCCTCCATGCTACCAGGAAATAAACAATAACTTTTTCATTTCTTAGTATAAAGGCAAAAGAATTTTTTAAATGGGAACAATCCCCTTTCCTTCCACTTGTCAAGGAAATCATGTGGACTAGTATGTGAACTAGCAATTGTCCAGCCCAATCTCTGGTATGGTCAATGTCAGATGGTTGGCCATTATTTTTCTACTCCTTGAAGTTTTCCCAGAACATCCTCATTGATGTTTAAAGCAGTCAGTGGCCTTCGTGAGACTCCAGATTATAGTTTCCTTTTCCTGTTTTGTAACAAAGTTACTAGACCAAGAATTGCTGCACAAAGTGCTTCTCTATCATTGCCCAGATCTTAGGAAAAACCAGCCATGTGTTGTATGTCATAATATCCTTATCTGCAAAAGTAAAAATCAGACCTTCACTAATATTTCGTTTAATTGGTTCATTAACTTAGTTTTGAAATAATTTATAATTTCCAAATCAAATTGCATTGAAGGTTATTCATTAATAAACTTTGTCTGGCTAACCTAAAGTCTTCCTACCCACAGTATAGCGCACACACACACACACACACACACACACACACACACACACAGTTTTAAAATGTTTGATATTTGTAACTCTATTTTAATTTATTGTGCAAGTTGCCTACATATTTCTCAAGGAAGAGTCGAAATAATTAGTTAAATTAATACAGTTTAAAACATTATCTGTTTACCTGTTTACACTTCCCATCACCATGTGGCTATTCTTTTCACCCTTTTGATGTGGTTTGACACATGTTGTTTTCCTTGGGGACTTTAAGGCTATGTGATTAATCTACTTCTTTTACTTTCATTCATCAAATGTGGAGGCTATCTTTCGATTCCTGACTTTTTAAAATAGTCAGGTGTGTGTCCCCTGAATTGAAATCCTCTCTTCCTTTTCCTTTGACTTTACAACTTGAGTACTTCTTCAATATTAAATTTGGTAGCATTTATATGACACTCAGAAACATCACTGTCTCCTTTTTATCTCTTCTTTGATTCTACCTGTTGAAAATACATGGCTTTACAATACTAAGGATAGTGGTAGTTGCTTCCCTACAACCCTCCTGCAAGTTCAGATGATTGCCTGATGATGAAGCACTGAGAGATGGAATCCTCAGATCTCCTCTGCTGTTAACCTCCAGGAACCTGTGTACCTCAGACATCTGCTGAGGTGGAAATTCTGCCATGCTGAAAGTGCTTTGAGTATTGGGAAGTCCCATGCTGTCTTTGCTTATGTACAGCTGTGCCTTTCACTAGAAGAATATTTTCACCAGACCACTAAGTCAACATCAGTGACACCAACAATCCATACCATGTATTTAAAACTAAATAAAGATTTATACAGTGTGTGTAAAAACAAAAATGAAATGGGTCATAGGTCACATTTTTTAAAAATTGGAATTGTTTAAATTAAGTACCACAAAAATTATGGCAGTTGGTACTTAAATGACCTTGGGTGATCTTATAAAGCTTTGGTCTTCAAACACATTCAATCATGCATCAACAGATAAAAATATCTTGGCTTTCTGGCGAGAGAAATAAAAATGGATTACATGTAAGATCACAGATTGTCTTGGCTCAAGATGCCCACTCCTTGTGGAAGTGGCAGAATTGATTCATAACTTATGTTTTAAATGATACCAAGGTAACAAGAATCTTGGTGATTTGTAAAATCTGATATGTGGTTATCAAGAAACTTTGGACTCTTCTTGGCTCATACAAAAAAAAATAAAATATTTTAAAAGTGCATTGCCATCTGACTGGTTTAAAAAGACATTTGTATTAAAAGGATAAAAGGCCTGCATATATCCAGTCCTCATTTAGATAGAGTAGTTGAAAACATGGAGATTTTGCTTTCATTGTAAGTTCATTTATGGGTGTTTTGAACATTTTTTCATGTTTGTTGTCCATTTCCATTTAGTTTTTGAGTAATATCTCTTTAGGTAATTTTCCCATTTATTGAGGGAGTTATTTGTTATTTTTTTTCTTTTTGTTTTGTTTTTGGTGGTAAGTTTGAGTTATTTATATATTATGGATATTAGTCCCCTATCAGAAGAGTAACTGGCAAAGATTTTCCCACATTTTGTAGGCTTGTAAGCTCTCTCTTCATGCTCTTGTTTCCCTTGCTGTGGATAATTTTTTTTTAATTTGATAGAACCTTACTTACTGCTTTTTGGTTTTATTTATTGAGCTTTAGGGGTCTTGTTAAGGAATTCAACACCTCCATGAATATGTCGAAGTATTGATCCTTTGTTTTCTTCTAGCAGGTGCAAAGTTTCTGGTCTAATTCTTAGGTCTTTGATTCCATTTAATTTGATTTTTAGACAAGGTGAAAGAGAACTAATTTCATTCTTCTATGTATGGATATCCAGTTTTCCATTAGCTATTTGTTTAAAAGGCTATCTTTTCTCCAAAAAATAATTTTGACACTTTTGCAAGGATCAGATGACTATATCTATATAGATGTGTCTCTGTGTCTTCTATTACATTTCATTTGTCTTCATGACAGTTTTGATGCTAGTACCATACTGTTTTGTTATTATATCTCTGTAATATAGTTGAGATCAATTATTGTGATACCTCCAGCATTGTTCTTGATCAACAATTTTTTGGTTATTCATATCTTTTATTTCTTTCCATGAAGTTTAGGAGTGTTTTTTATAGTTCTTTGAAGAATGTCTTGGTATTTTGATGGGGATTGTATTGAAATTTGTGAAACACTTTTGGTAATATGATCATTTTAGCAATAATAATTCTGCCTATTCAAGAACATGAGAGGCCTTTCTAAATTCTAAGGTCTTCATCAATTTCTTTCCTCTGTGGTATAATTTTAATTGTGTAGGTCTTTCACTTCCTTGGTTAGATTTATTCTCCCAATTTTTTTTGATGCTATTATGAATGGAATTGTTTTCCTGATTTTTCACAGCAGATTCATTATTGAAGTATGGGAAAGCTGTTGATTTTTGTATATTGATGTTATATTCTTCTATTTTGCTGAATTCCCATGAAGCACAAAACACTATGGCAAGTGCTGACAGCAAAAAGAGACAGAATACAGACACAATACTCCAATGACTTTTAATCCAATGGAATGAATAATAGCCAAAACACATGGGTGTGTCATGAGAGAAAGTAGTAGGAACTTAAGCAGCCAAAGCAAAACACTGGCAAATAAATTTAGCTTCATTTTTTATTAGCTGTCATAAGCTTCTAAAGAGGAAATACTTATTTGCATGGAGATATTGAAGAATGAATTTAAAACCCAAGAGACACAAGGGGATATTCAGCCAGTTATATGATCTTACTATGATTTATAATTTGAAATTCAGAACTATAAATATAAATTTATTTTATTTTTATGATGCTATGGATTAAAGAAGCACAGTAAAATATTCACTAACTGACCACATTGTAGTTAATTATGAAATCTTAATACCATTGAACAAGATAGATGATTTTTTCTATATGTAGTATGTATATAAATTTTATTGTATTTAAGAATATAAATTTTATGAAAATGTGTATATACATATATATGTGTGTGTGTGTGTATTACAAAAACAATTTTTTTAACTTATTCTTTCATAATAAATAATCACCTTGGTTGTGTGATTTCTAATAACTTCAGCCAGAAAACTATGGTACCCATTCATAGAGATTTTATTTTGGCAGCAGGGCAGTAGCTAGAATGAAGAATACATTCAATTCATATATCCAGTGGGATTGGAAATGGGGGAAACAGGAAAAATGCACTCTGACAACCAAAGCTTTATTTCAAAAATGACAAACTACATGTATGATTTTATTAAACTATAATGTCAAGCTGCTGGATTAAGAAGAGCTAATAGCTTATTGTCTATTAAAATCAAGGAGTAGTGATGTTTAATATAGTTGATTTTCAACATGTCTATCAGAGTTATAATTTTTATATAATTAGAGAAGGTCACAATGTATTCACCTTATTAAAAATGATTCTAATATTACTGGCTTTATGAATTTTCAAAGTATTCAAAGTCCTACTGAATAATCGGTCTGAAGACCAATCATTAAAAATTCTTGCTTCCTAACATTAATTTCCCTTCAGGCTGTAACAAATTGAGGAAAGTGTGAAGATGTGAACCTTATGCTGGCTTTCATACTCTGCCTTACTTTTCATTTTATTTATATTGCATTTTTAGAGACTGATTAAATTATTTTGTTATCTCCCCAAACAAGGCAACTTTATGCAATTTTAATTTTGACTACCCCAACCACACTGAGTTTTTTTATAATGTTGTCCAATAATTTGAATATATTCATTTGGTCTTAAAATGTCAAACCTTGAAGTTTTTTTTTTTTTCAGTACCAGCAGCTCCTATGTGGGTATCTTTAATTTGCTAAATGCTTTGCTTGTATCTAATAACAGACCCAAAGCAAGGAACCACTGCATTCTTCCAATAGTAACTGCCATGCACAAATCATCTTTTATAGAACCTGATCAAGAGACTTTGCAAAATAATTTTCAGAATTGCAATTTTTCATCATCTTCTTTACAATCCATCAATATAATTTATAACTGTCATTTTAAAGCTTTAATTTCCTGGTGGGTGTTGCATTATTACCCACCCAGGATAAAGGATTAGGAAAGGCTGTATCCCTCAATGTGAATGTTCCGGCAGACAGAAGTTTGCTTTTCAGAGCTTTGCTCACTAAGCTGATCTTCCTCAATCCCATGGCATCCAAAAGCTAATTTCCACACCCTCTTTCTCATGCTCATCCAGAGTGAGGTGCAAGAGCTTAAAACTAGGAAATCATCTTAAGTGAATTTCCATATAATTTAACTCTTGACTGCTTTTCTGTACTTGCTGTTTTCTTAAAATTGACAGGTCAAGAATATAAATAAAATAAAAATATATGCATGAAATATACAATCTTAATCTGCCTTTTGAGTTCTTTAGAGTATTTTCTTTTCTGACTTAATTCTTTCTTATACTTTTTTCCTTTTTTTTTTTCTATTTTTTTTTATTGGTTGTTCAAAACATTACAGAGCTCAAGACATATCATCTTTCATACATTCGACTCAATTGGGTTTTGAACTCCCCAGATACATAATACAGACTCACTTCTGTTACATACTCACATTTTTACATAATGGCATATTAGTGACTGTTGTATTCTGCTACCTTTCCTATCCCCTACTATCCCCCCTCCCCTCCCCTCCCCTCCCAACATCCCTCTCTACCTCCTCTGCTGTTGTTCAATTCTCTCCCCTTTTTTTCCCCCCACCCCCTTGCCCCTCATAACCTCTTATTATTTTGTGTATCACTGAAGGTCTCCTACCATTTCCATATGTTTTCCCTTCTCTCTTCCTTTCTCTCCCCCCATTCGTCTTAGTTTACTGTTAGTCTTTTCCTCATGTTCTTCCTTCCTGTTCTATTCTTAGTGGCTCTCTTTATATCAAAGAAGACATTTGACATTTGTTTTTTAGGGCTTGGCTAGCTTCACTTAGCATAATCTGCTCTAATGCCATCCATTTCCCTGCAAATTCTATGATTTTGTTGTTTCTTAGTGCTGCATAATACTCCATTGTGTACAGCTCCCACAATTTTTTTATCCACTCATCTATTAAAGGTTTCAGAAACTTGAAACACAAAATGATGAAACTTGAAACACAAAATGGTAGTGGGACTTATAATATTTGGGAACTCTATCAAGGGAAAGGGGAAAATATTGAAAAAAAATCATCACATACTGATGGATTTATAGGAAGAAAGCTTTGCATGGAGGCTACCCTTGGAGTTCTTGCCCAATCGTTAGTTTGCTTCTATTTTTTTGACCATAGTAAGGCAATCTCTCACCTTTATGTATATAAAATTGAACATATTCCAACCTCAATCCTAAGAGAAGAATCATGTATGCTTATAGAACAAGTCTAATATTAAGGACGTAATAATACTGGGAGTAATCTATGCTAAAAGAATAAATAAGTAAACTAAAATCCTTCCCTGATACTGTGTGAGATGGCTGAGGAGCTAAATAGCTGCAGGAACCTGATGTGGGAACTATGTATAGATTCTAAATACACATAACCAGCAACTGCTCTGCACTCAGGTTACTGGTGAGTGCTATAAAGGACACAAAGAGATCAATCAGCTAAGCTTATTACCTATTATCCAGAAATTTGCTTGGAGAAAAGCCTAACTAATTTTTAGCAGTCGAAAAAAATTAAACCCTGAAATCAGAAAATAATGTAAATATAAATAAATGTCAATCCATATGATAAGAATCATGCTATCAAAAGCATGATTATGGACAGAGGAAGACAAATTTCAATAAAATCACACAAAACTTTTTGAAAGTGATAATGGGGCTAGGACTTAAAAAATGGATAGAAAGCACTTTATTTTTAACATACCATAAACTTATGCTTATATATGTAAGCTTATACTTTATATTTTTATCTTGATACTGTTTCAGAAATAATGGAGGTCATTAAGAGTAAAAGACATATAAAGATAAGAAAATATTTAAAATTGTTCTGAGTTCTTATCAATATCATGAATAATAATATATTTATAAGTATTAGTAAAGTGATATTAAAATTAAAATTATATTTATATTACTCTTTAGCTAAGAAATCTATCAAACTGAAAAAGCTACATGAACTATATGAGTGCTATAAAATGATTGACTTGGAAAAATCTACAAAATTAGGAGATTTTCTATAAAGACAAGTGCTTGATTATAAACTGTAATAAAAGGGAGGCTTTTCATTCCAGAAAAAAAATGGAGAATACACAGTCCTCATATTCTTTCCAATCACTGTAACAAACAACTCACAATATTATACATAAAACAATCATGGGAAGATCGAAAGAGAAACTGAAGAAGGTTATGGGAAAGGGAATTTGAACTCAGAGAATAACATGGCAGTGTTTCTGGGATTTCCCTCAACCTACTGTACATAGAGATATAAACAGAGAAAATTTCAGAAAAAAAAAAGCCAAAGAAAGTTGACTGTTCCTGACCAAAGAAATAGGAGAGGAACAGTTGAGCAGGATGGAAAAATTAAAATTCCTACAGACATACTACCTATCCAAATTGAACCATGAGCATATAAAAAACTTAGATGGATATCAGGTAATGACATTGAAGCCGCTATTAATAAGCCTTCCAGCAAAGAAAAGGAGAGGACCAGATAGATTCTCAGCCAAGTTCTACTATACCATTAAAAAAATTAATATCAATCCTCCCCAACTTATTGAATGAAAAAAAGGAGGAAATACTGCCAAATTCATTCTGTGAAGCCAGTGTCACCCTGATACTAAAACCAGACAAAGATACCTGAAGGAAAGAACACTTCAGACCAATATCCTTGATGAACATAGATGGAAAAATTCTTAATAAAATATTGCTAAACCATATTCAAACACACATTGAGAAGATAGTGCACCATGTTCTAGTGGGCTTCATCTCAGAGATTCAAGATGGGTTCAACATACATAAATCAATATCTGTAATTCAACATGCAAATTGAGTTAAGGACCCATAAATAGAGTTCTCTCTGGCATGCAAAGAAGGCTCAACATATGCAAGCAAATAATTGTAATATACCACATAAATAGAATGAAACCTGTTGGTTTAGAATAATATATATTTATTCTCTTATAGATCTTGAGGTCAGAAATCCAAATCAAGCTACTAGACTTTCTCTATCTATGGAAGATAATTATTCCTTGCCTCATTTAACTTCTGGCTGATGTTTGACTTGGGGTTGATGTACTTCTATCTCAGCTTTCCTTCACTTGGCCTCCAAGTCTCAGTTACCTACAAGAAGAACATATGGAGAATACTTCAAGCAAGAAAGTACTACTCAAAGAGAGATGTTTCATAATGATAAGAGATGATACACCAGGTGGTATCATACTCTTAAACCTAGATATAGCTAATAATAAGGCTTTGAGTATATAAAGCAAACAATGTCAAAACTGCAAGACCTAGGCACATGCATAATCATACCAGGTGTGTTAACAAATGTAATTGTTAATGAAACAGACAGGTCAGTGTATTGGAGTACATATGGAAATCATGAACAACTGAGAAATACACATTTTCATTATGCACACCTGGAAACTGACTATACACTGAGCTATCAAGCATAATAGACAGATAACTGGAAAATAAACAAATGTTTGGAAATTAAAAATCAAAATTTTAGGTAATATACAGAAAAATTCATAGTGGAAAAAAATTACAATATATCTAGCCAGAAAAACACGAATATGGAAGAAATGAAACACATGAGTTGAAGCTAAAAATTCCTTAAGGAAAATATTTTTCTTAACAACAATAATTTTAGAAAAAATTTTAAAAAGAGAAAATAAAATTTCAATATCAAGGCTCTAAAATGAGGAAGAGGAACAAAAAGATGTAGGAGGAGAGGAGGAAGGGGAAGAAGACGAAGACGAGGAGGAGGAAGAAGAAGAAATAGAAAAGGGACTATCAGGGATAGTTATCACAGAAGATGTGTTCTCTCCCAGAGCACAGTCAGTATAATGAGGCTTAAATAGCAGGCTTCTGGAGTTGGTGGCCAGGGGAGATCAATACATTCAAGAGATTAATAATTTTTTAAAATACTTTTGTAGTTGTAGATAGATGCAATATCTTTATTTATTTATTTATTTATCTATCTATCTGTCTATTTATTTATTTATTATGTTGTGTCGAGGATTGAACCCAGTGCTTCACACATGCTATACAAACACTCTACCACTGACGCACAACCCCAGCTCAGAGACAAGTGATTTTGATGAGTCACAGAAATGATTTTTTTGAAAATACTTCTGTGCCATTAGGTGAACATTTACTCTGGTTAGAGGTAAAATTATTAGACATTCTTCTATCTGCTACTTTTATCTGAGATCATATAGATGGAAAAATTGTATGGGTTCTTTCTTTCTTTCTTTCTTGGTGGTAGTAAGGATGGAACTTAGGAGTACTCTGTCTCCTACCTTTTCTTTGATTTCTTTTTCTTTTCATTTCATTTAATTTCATTTTTATTTATTTCATTTATTTCTAAAAAGGATCTAATTAAGTTACCCAGGCTGGCCTCCAACCTGTAACCTTCCTATCTCAAACTGCCAAATAGCTGGAGTTACATACCCATAACACCATACTTGGCATGAATAGTAAATCTTTATGATGACTTTTAATCTTGAATACAATGAGCAGTTATAAAACTAAAAATTATTGAGCTATTGCTACTACTCCTAAATGATTTTTTGCATTGCCTTTAATATTTGCATGGTCAATATTTATATAACATTGTTTATTAGCCAACATATATTTATAAGTTAAGTAATCATCCATAGATGAATGAGAAAAAACTCAGAATGAGAAAACAGCAAAGTTTGGTTAAATATTTTTATATTTTAACTGTAATAGGTTCATATCTTGATACTGGTTGAGAAGAAAAGAAATCATATTTAACAATGAGGAGTAGTCTGGAATATTTTTAGTATGGCAAAAATCAGAATAGTAAGTACTACATTTTGACAATTAGCAAGAGTCAGTAAAATTGAACCACACAAGAACTATGTGAGTAAATTCTCACTACTGGTGATACTATGTTGAAGCCAAATGTTGATCAAAAATTATATCATTAAGAACGTAAAGTGCCAAGACACCAAAATTAAACTGTATTTGATTTAATATCAGGGATTTGATGGGTAAAATTTGCAATCACCAGTGGAGAAATCATTTAAACAAGTGAAATCCTTAAAGCACTTTATACTAAAAGATTACAAATATATTCTTTCAAAGGCTGTTCAGGAAGCAAATTAAAAACATTCAGATATTAATATGATGATTTTTAACAATCTATACTGATCTGTTAATATTGAGTACCTTTAAACCTTTAGAATATACTGAGACTTCAAAGCATAATATTAATATCTATACATGTGGATGACTTGCTGCAAAATGTGTATCTAAGTTCAAGAGAAAATTAAATTTCAGAAAACAAAATTTAACACATTTTCAATACCGTCTCATAAAAATTTATTTCCTCTAAACAAACATACTTAAATAATTTCTTTAAAATGTAGTCTTCACACCATAAGACTATTTTATGATTTTATCTCATGAAGTTAAAAATAACTATTTATATTTATAACACAAATGTTTGTTGTGCTTTTTAAAAGTTTCCATGAGGAAAAAATACATGAAAACATTACTGAATTTTAGTACAGTTCATAAAATTAGAGTATAGTCAGCAGAATTATAGAAAGAAAATCTGCAATTTGAGCCAACTGAGAATCTTGTGAAAGTTTCTGAATGTTTTATTTAAACTCTGATTTTACACACAAAATTATCTTTTACAGATGCAACAAAAGGAAACTGCTTTAAATGTTTTACACCATATATCATTTAAATTTTACAGAAAATTAAATACCAAGAATTGAAACCAGGAGCTATGGAAGAAAATTTGAACTTGGACATTTAACTTCAGTGATGAGGGATATGAAAGTTTGAAACCATTATCAAGTCTTGTAAATTTACTCTAATGGAAGTTAATGAAAAAAATTTATTTTAAAATGTAATTTTTAGAAGGATTTGACTTACAGAAAATACCTTCTAAGAAGCACATCCATAGTTTTTCGGTTTTAAAAAAGTAATAACAGCATATTGAATTATGAAAATTGATTTGATGAAGATTTAATTAGTTAATAAAGGAAACTTTGCTAAAGAGGCAGAATTCATAGAAATGAGTTCATATAATCTAATATGAAACAAAAAAGCATCTTCTGAGAGAGAAGCTACTAGATTGCATAATAAATTCATGAAAGGCAATGCCATTTGTTGAAAAACATGAAATTTGTGCATTTATTCTTATTGCATTATGAAATATTGAAATTAACAAATGACATTAATGATTTTCAGTGGTTGAAAACTAAGCATAAATTAAAATTAATTCAGTTATTTAAATAAGCCCTATCATTAAATATATAATCACCACATTTTATTGGATAATAAGACATGTTTTATGATTTCAGTGAAATTACAAATTTAAGAAAAATGTTATTAGAGTTTCTCTTAGCTCCATAAGGTGAAAGAGTAAACTACTTCTTTCTCTCTCTCTCTCTCTCTCTCTCTCTCTCTCTCTCTCTCTCTCTCTCTCACACACACACACACACACACACACACACACACCTTGGATATTAAAGTGTTACAGTGTGTGGAAAACTAATGGAAGAGTTTGAAATCATTGCATATATCAAACCATGAATCAGACGTAAGAACAATTTGACTGTATAAAGCCATATGAAACAAAAGTTGACAGATAAAAATTATCTTTTAAAAAATAGCAAATAACTCCAAATTACTTGAATAACTTGATAAATAATCTATAAAATATAATTAGATTGATGCAAAAATAAGAAGAATTTGGAGACAAGTATTCCCTTTTTGAATAAATTTTAAAAATGCCAAAGGAAAACAAAACAGAGAAAAGTTAAGGATAGAAACCTATCTTTGAAAACTAGTCCAGGAAAGTAATATATACTAAAATTTTTTTATCTTGACTTATTGACTCTGGTAATATTTTCCTTTTTATATTCCCAACAGTTTTGGAACTGCTTTTGGTCACTAGAAAATGAACTGTTTGTAAAAGTATATAGGTGAGCCTTCATAGACTACACCAAGGTGGGTTAAAGAAAAATAATCATAAAATGAATGCATTTGCAAACCAGGGGGTCTTGGGAAAGCAAAATAATATTGTGATGTCTTTAATAGGTAGAAACTCTCTGGGAAGGTTCTGTAAAATGTCCTGAAGAAGTGATAAAAACCAAAGAAAGTTCTCTCTCCTTTATCAAATATTTTTTATTATTTATTTGTTATTTTTTAAGTTGTTGATAGACTTTTACTTATTTTTATTTATTTCTATGCAATACTGAGAATCTCAACCTGTGCCTCACACAGATCAGGCAACTGCGCTACTGCTGAGCCCCAGCCCCAGCCCCTCATTCATCCATTCTTAACATAAGCATCATAAAAGCATACTAGTTAATTGAGGGGAAAATTTTAGGCAAGTCTTCTGAGTAATATTTTTAAAATAAGATTCGTCTCTGCAAAAGTGTGATTAATCAATACAACAGACGATGTCTTCGACAACATTTCTTTAATCAACTGAACTGTGACAGAAAGAGCAAGATATTACCAGAGGCCATAATTCAAAATGGTATGTCATATTGAAATAACCTGGTCTAAATAAGAGCAGAAAAGAAGACAATAACTAAAGAAATTGTGAAAATAAATAAATTTTTAAGTATTTATGATTTTCCCTTTGAAATTTGAATAGTCTCATATAGCCTTTCATAGGAGGTGTATAAAAGGCAATATACAGAACAAAACCGATTCTTACAGAAGTATGTGCTTCAGGCACCTAGTCTGTGAAGTAGGAGTAATTATCATTTTTATGATACATTTACTTGTATTGACGAATTAGAATGCTGCTGTTTTAATAGACAAACACTAAATGTGCAAGTCTTTTTAACTCTACTCCATCATTGAATCCAAAGGTTCTAAAAATATGGACTCATGTTTATTTAGAAAACAAATCTAATGTTTGCATATTAGGAATCTAAATCTAAGAAATGGCAATTCCCCAGACACTGTTATTCAAGGACATTTCTCTGAAAAAATAAAGACAAATGGAAATGAAAATTATGAGAAGGATGTCCCCCAAACCCATTCCATCATCTAAATCTACCTATGGAAATATCATCAGAGGAGGTTTATAAAGGATATTTATGTCATTTTTAGGGTTTTTTTCCCATGAAGACATATATTTTATAATCAAACATAATTTTCATAAAAGCAAAAATCAATATAACTATAAAAATTTTGTGTTTAAATTATACACACACACACACACACGTGTGTGTATATATATATGTTCAGAGAGAGAGAAAAATAAGGAAAAATAGTTCTGACTTCTCCCAGTTTTGAAGATAAATCAAGTTCACTATTCAGTCTGTCTGGATAGTTGTAATATTTTATGATTATTACTATTTGGAAATATTGGTATTATGTGAGTTTTTTCTGACATTTTGTAAGAAAATGTACTAGTGCATTATCTCCTAGATAACAAGAAAGGATCTGTAGGATTTTCTTTTTTTATAGTCGCTGCACATAACTCAAAAGGGTAATAAGGAGGAAGCTTGTGTCCCTCAAGTTCTATTGTGGCTTCCTACTGTCCTAGTTGCGACATTGAAGGAGTAGAATTTCACAGTTTGAAATGTGATAAAATTGTCACATATTATAAACTCATGCATGTCTACTCTGAAGCATGGTTGATGCACAAATTTTGGTTATTTTGTTTTATCCAGAAATTACCACCTACGAAGTTCCCCAAGAAGCACCAATCTCACCATAGTTCATGCAAACAGCAGCCCCCGAAGGCTAGGCAGTTTCCAGCTACATGAGTGCTGAAGTGGCCTCAACAATAGATAATATAACATTATTTACATAACACAAATACATGAACCTAACTTTGAGCTCTACATGAGTATATGAAAAGCTATATGTAATATTCTGGGGAGATAAGAAACAATACCAAGTTTTTTCATACCATTGACTTTAGCTATACCAATGTTATTCTTTCTCATGTTTATCAGCAAAAGTCCTGTCTGTATATACAGGATGCTCTTTGTGCATATCTCATAGGTGGCAAACAGTATTTGTTGTTTAGTTTTTATTGTTTTGTTATGATCAGTTGGAAATGTTATTGTAGTTTTGAAACCTTGTAAACACATGCAACTTGAAGACAAAGAAAAAGTGATTTGGGGCACTGGGATATTACCCTGACCTACCCTTTATAAGAGAATCTGATTTATATTCTGTTCCTGACTGCCATTTTTCCTCCTATATACAAAAATTGATTTTATCCTGCTGCTAGAACTTGTGAACCAGGGTAAGTCAGAAAACAAAGTAAAATAAGCAAAAGTTACAAATGACCCAAGGCTACGAAGAAAAGCAGAACTCACTCCCCACCTTCCAATAGCAGCTACTAGTTCTTTTGAATGAATGCCCTATAATATCCACAGAATTATTTAAATGCAGAACCCCAGGAACATGAAAGAGCAAAACATGGAGTCCTATAATACTTCCTAACATAAGAATGTTTAGGTTCTGTGAATTCCTGAATTTTTTTGTCCTGGATAATATCTAGAACTAACTTACTCTGAAAACAATGAAGAATTTAAATGCCAGGTGAAATAAAGGGAAAGATGTAAAGCCACTGTCAACTGAAGATGACATAGGGGACCATCAGAATGTAAGTGATGCTCTCCATATTCTGTGCAATGCATTCTCTTTTCCTACCTCCATGTAGAATATTTAGTAAAATGCCGTCTCTCACAAATGCATGACAAAATTTCACAAATTTTTGAATTTGAGACAAAATACTATTTTCACTAAATAAAAGCCCAACAAACCCTAGGTGAGGGGTTGATCAATGTCTAAGAGTACACTTGTGTACTTAATAAAAAGGAGGCATCTGGATACTGAGGTGAGACAGACTTATATAATTGGCCTACATTTTCCATCTGTATACCATTTTGAATTCAATAAGCATCAGGTTGTTCACTGGTAGAATGAGGATGACAATATTATGTGCTTCATGGAGTTATTGCAAAGTAACAGAAAACAAGGCAAATGACCCAGTGGAACTCATGTTTGTATATCAGGCATAACTCGCTTCCATAATGGTGAGGATAATTTATAATTGAGACACCAGTGCTGATGGTGACACTTAGCAATGCTACTATTTTTGAATTTCAAGCATGATATTTGTAAATTCGTGTTTAATGATACTGAGATTATTGAAAATTCAGAGAGCATTGCTAAGGGTGGAATAGCAGGCCACTGGGGAGCTATTTGGAAGAGGCTGATGCAGAGACCTGTGTTTCTAATTACAGTAGGCAAGGACTTCCTTTTTCGGTCTTAGGGAGAGCAATGCCAACCACAGCAAGGATGATTCAGCAAATATGTGGGGTTGGACTTACTTCTCGAAGGATTGTGAGGAAAATGTTTTTTCTTCCCCAGAAATTTTTTTTCTCCTTAAAGATCAATTGCATTTGCCAAGTTTGAATTTTGTTGTAGCTGGTTTAATTATTGAAAAATCTGTACTATTCTTGAGGATTTTTCCCACTGGAGTTATTGCAAAGTGATAGAAGAATGATGGTGTGATGATTAATAATTCTTGTTCTGGTAATTAAATTTAAAAAAAAAAAAAAAAAACAACTTTCAGTGAGGAACTAATTCTGGGCATTTTAGTGTATTGTTATTTCTCATGTTGCTGATCCTAAAATTTCAAGCCAATGAAATTTAATGTCATCTTTTAGTTAACAGAATTTGAATTACTTTTTTTTCTCTTTTGGAAGAAGGGAAGAGTAGAAAACACAGTTGTGGACATATGGTACATAGAAGTAAGTCATCTAGCACACTAAGATCTTGTTCATCCTCAAGCTCAGCATTCACTGTTGGATTTACATTCCAACAGGCTCCATTTGTTTCCTAAGTTTTCAACAAGTGTTTACTTCTCTTGTATTATTCTTTTAATCTTTTCTTCCAACAGTTTGGGTTTTTATCAAATCTCTTTTAAATATCAAATAAAAGCCAGATGTAGTGGTGCACACCTGTAATCCCAGTAACAGGAGCCTGAGATAGGAGGATTAGGAGTTCAAAGCCAGCCTTGGCAATTTATTAAGGCCCTAATTCAGTGAGACCCTGTCTCAAAATTTAAAGTTTTATATATATATATATATAAATGTGGATGTGTTTCAGAGGTTAAGTGCTGCTGGGTTGAATCCTGGCCCCCAAACAAACAAACATCAAATAAAGTGTGAATAAGAAAAATATTTATTTTCAATGTTATATAGAAGTGAGGAAGACAATCTAATTATCTCCTGGTTCATTTTCAACTGGTCTACCATGCACAATTTAGAAAGGTGGCTAAATATAAACTGTCATCTTTTGGTGGCCTCTTTCTTTCCTGACACTTTCCCCTCCTTCCTCAGAATTCTGAAGTGTGGCAGTTCATGATCACTATCTTTAATTGCCTCTCACTATCACATTCTATCCTGCCTCCCTGTTGCTTAGAATGGCCCAGGATGGACTGAGGTCTCCAAAATTTTTCCAGGTTATTTATCAGAAATGGAAGGATCAGTGTTTACCTTGATATCATACAACTTAAAGCACAAAATAGCTTGTTCTCCAATTCTGTACATGATTTTCTACACTTAAGGTTAAGTACTTCTATGTGATTCAAAAAGATTAATCTATTTTAGAGGATATTAGAAAATATTTAAAAATGAAAATTTGTTTTTCACAAATTTTTACATGAAGCTTTCAAATTATTTTCAGACTTACTAAAATGATTTTCTGTTTTTTTTGGGGGGGGGAAGGTAGAAAAGGTAAAATATTAAAAACAGCAATAGAAATCAGTGAAAGAATACATGTTCTAGAAAAGTCAACCAAACCTACAATTAGCTCTCTGAAGTAACTGATAAACTCTTGGGAACTCTGATTAAGAAGAAAAGACAGAGAATAGGAAAAAAAAATCAATATTAGAAGTGATAAATGTGTGTCATTACTAATTCCAAAGTTATCAACAAAGGTAATAAGATATTAGGGAAGATATAATGACAAGGACTTTGAAATATATATTAAATACAGTAAGCCTTAGAGAAAATAATTCACAAAGGCAGTCCAAGAAGAGTTAGAAATCTAAATCATAATATAATTTTTAAATAAATTGAATTGGTTACTAAGATACTACCTTCAGGAAATCCCTAGGAAACAGAAACTATACCTGTGAATTTTCCAAATATTTCTTGAAGCAATAATATCAATTATTTTTAAAAATTTCCTGACAATGGAGAATTGTTAAGTATATGGTAACCAGGTTCAGATGCTAGAAATGTTTGATACCATGTAATAAATGCTAACCAGATTCACATGTTAGAAAAAGTTTGATGCCATGTCTTAACAGAGAAATTGTAAGAATGGAGTACTGTAGGCCAACCTTATTCATTAATATAGGTACGAATACCTTTAAAAATATCATAACTGATTAAATTCAAAAGTTCATAATTAATGAACAAAATAGCATTCTAAAAGTCAAGCTAAACGTACTTAACTCAACAAAAGAAGAATATATATAAAACGAGGGAGCCATCATACTTGAGAGAGAGATGCTGAAAACCTGTCTTTCTGCATCTAATATCAGTCCACATGATTCTGTGTGTACAAAGCTCAGTTGAAGGTGCAGGAAAGTTTCAAGCTGGGATTGAGGAGAACTGACAGTAGATAGCAGGAGAGAGGCGTCAACAAGTACCTGCATCACCAGGGCTGAGGTTGAGGAGCAGGGATAACTCCCAGTCATCACTGGTGGGAATGCAAAAAGGGCACAGCTACTTTGGCAGAACTTTGGCCATTTTTTTTCCTCTTTTTACAAAACTAAACCTACTCTTATTCATGATCCAGCAATTGGACTCCTTTTTATTTACTGAAAAGATTGAAAAATGTATAGTCACACAAAACTCCGCAATGAATGTTTATAGTAACTTTGTTCATAATTGCTCAAGCTTGGAAGCAACAAGATATTCTTCAGTAGATGAATGGATGAGTAAGCTGTAGTACACCCAGCCAATGTATTATTCAGTGGGAAAACGAAATGCGCTATCGTTCCATGAAAACACACAAATTAAACTTAAGTGTGTAATACTAAATTACAAAAAAAAGTCAATCTGTGTCTACAAAACACATGAGTCCAACTGTACAGCAGTCTGGAACAGGAAAAAGCTATAAAAACAGTAAAAAGAACAGTGACTGCCTGGGGTGGAGGGAAGGAAGGATGAATAGCTGAGCCCAGAAGAATTTTAAGGTTTTAGGATTTTATGGTTTTATTTATTTCTTAGCATTTTATGGTTCTATATGAAGCCATAAAGTGGATACATGTCATTACACATTTGTTGAAATCCAGAGAGTGTATTACGATAGCAAGAGAGAACCCCAGTGTAAATTTTGGACTTTGTATGATAATGATGTGACTCTGGTGGTTTCTCAGCTTTAAAATGTGTGTCATTCCAGTGGAGGTTGCTAACACTGGGGGTGTCTGTATGCTTGTGCATGGAGAAAACATATGGGTACTGTCTCCACTATCCACTAGATTTTGCTGGAAACCTAACACTGCTTTAAAAAATCAAGTCTATATTAAACAAATAAATAAAAACCAAAGTGAGAATGTAAGAAGATATTTATGGTATGATTATAAATTGGTCAAAAATATTCCTGAGAGTTATTTATAATATGGTTAAAAAATTCAGAAGTTCTATCATTTAGCATGAAAATTTCTTTCAGGGATATTTTTCCAATAAATAAATAAATAAATAGTCATGTGTAGCATTTTTTATAATTAAGAAAATAGACATGAAAAAAATTAACCACTATTTAATAATTGATGTTACATACGTTCTTATACATCTTCACAGTAGAATATTATTTGGTTACAAAAATGTTTTGGAAAGAGCCAAACATTGTAGGATGCTGTCATACTACAGTGTGAATGGGAAAATACCTTCAAACATTGTAGAACAGAGTTATATGACTACACATATGTGGTTTGTGTTCATTCCTAATATTTCTAACACACTTCAATGCATAATATGAAACTCAAGCATGTGCTTATCAACAATGTTTATGACTGCTATCAATCTGATAATTTCTGAATTTGTGATGGAGATTTCTGATTCTTATGCACTTGTTTTTGGGCTTCTCTGCTTTTCTTTCTAACTTTGGGATCCTTCCTTACTTATTGTAAATGCACATCTCTGGCTGCCTTTCCACCCTTCTACATGTGCCCAGGATGAAGCTGAGCAAGGAAGTATGTCCGTACAACTTCTCCTCCTATTTCTCCTTGCATAAACCCAAAAGGTCATTCAAAATTTCCAGACTTCCCAGCATGTCAGCTGACCACACAAACCACCTGTTGACCAGTAGTCTTATGTAGTATTGCTTATCTTGTTCTTTTGCTATAAAATTTTATCTTCCTTATATGTTGTGGCAAAGGCTACATGTAACTCAGCTGATGATGCTAAAAAGTTTTTTTAGATACTTTCCTACTGAGGTATATCCTGTAAGCACATCAGAAAAAAAAATGTGTAGAATGTCTGGAGGCTCCTGGGCAGGTTCTACTTTGTTATCGAAAATTCATCTCATGTTCTCATCCTTCTCTTGAGCCTGTGTTGCTCTCAAGTTTTCATCTATCCTTTGACTGATTGGTGCTAGGCTCAAGATGTAACTTGTATTCGCTTTCTTTACTTTATTTCTGCTTTATTGAAGTCAAGTTATACTTCTTCTGGCTCAAATTACTCTGAAACAACACTTGATCACTTTTTAATAGTTTTAATTTTTTTTTAAGCATGACTCTTCTTTTTTTGTGTGTTTTTTATTGTGTGGTTTTGTTTCTCCTCAATTGCAGAGTTCAGAATGTTCTTCTACAGACTGGGAAGGGTGCTGCAACAGAGAGTCCAGGGTAGAAAGAGAGTGGATAGACACACCCTGTGCACCATGTGTGCAGGTGTGGAAGTATCCCAGTGACTCCCATTAGTTTCTTCAATTAATATGTGTTAATAATAATATTAATTTTTTAAAAGACTATTTTCTCCAATTATATCTTTCTTTGTTTTAAAAAAATCATGAAATGTATAATGCTCCTTTTACAGTTAGTCTGAGATAACTAATTTAATATATTTTGCCCTCAAAAGGTCATGTGTGAGACAATGAAAGAAAATTTAGAGATGAAATGATTAGGCTTTGACAACCTTAACATAAGAAGTGCATTGATCCACTTGAATGTATTACCTGGGTGGTAACCTTAGGCAGGTAGGGTGTGGCTGGAGGAGGTGGTCTCTGAGGGCATGCCCTTGGAGTTTATATTTTCTCCCTGGTGAGTGGAGCACTTTCTCTGCTCCTGATTGTCACAAGTTTCCTCTACCACACTCTTCCACCATGGTGCTCTGCCTTACCTCCAGCTCAAAGCAATGAAGTCACCCATCTAAAAATGAAATCCTCTACAATGTAAGTACCACGTAAGCTTTGCTCTTCCAAATTGTTTTTGTCAGGTCTTCTGATCACAACAGCACAAAAGCTAACTACAACATACATCTACATTTAATCTTGCATAATTACTTTAAATACAGAAGTTATTTATCATAGGAATAGAGTTCATCCATATGCTTAACATTTATATCAAAGACAACATTTGATGTATCTTTAAGTGAGATCAATAAAACCAGGGGGAAAAAAACAGAAGTAGAGAACACAAAAGAGAATCACATTTTAATTGAGGTAGCAGACACCAGAAAATTATAAAAACTTGTGCAAACAAGTTGATGGTATAGCCTGATCACTGTTCTCCAGTATTCCCTAAGCTTTCTACCTACTGTCTGTTAATAGAGATTGAATGAGGTAAAACATGGACTTTGATTTCCATAAAGTGTGGAATGAGGCAAAATATTAGATTTTCTATTTTAGCATGTCTGTTAAAGGAACCTCAGACAGGGAAGAGCTTTGATTTCTTCTAATTACTTCCAGGATTATTTTACATGATCATTGTGAGTATTAAATGAGTCACATGTAATAAAATTTTAAAAATGCTATGTGAATATAAAATGTACACTAAAATATTGTTTAAATCATAAGCAAATCACTGCTAATAAGATTGAGAATCTGAACAAAAGTTCACTATGGGGAATATCACGGATGTCAAAATTCTGAAGTAAAATTTACATGAGGGCAACAGCCACGCAGGCATGGTTTTGAGACTTCCAGGGAAAATAGTGAAGGAATACAGCATCACAGACATTGTTTTGTGAGCAGCTCACCTGTCCTGGGGTTTGTTTCTGTTCCAGTGATGTCACTGCTGTGGATGCTCTGAGTTTCTTATTCTACCCTAGTCTGATCAATGGCACCATTGCTATGTAACTGATTGCACATCAGAAGTCAGAGATAGCTTTTATTAATCTCCCCCTGGTAAGTATAAAAGACAGAAACCGCCTCCCAAGGATTCCCATTTGCTCTCCTCTGCAGAGATCAGAGACAAATAGTTCCTTCCTGTGTTATTCTTGTCTCGTGTAAAGAGGGTTTGTACAAGAAAGCCCCTGAGTAAACAGTATTGAAAATTTGTTCTGAAGGATTAAAGCACCTCTAATGATCTGAGACCACAAGTGTTTTCTTGCAGGCTGCACTGATATAACTAGAGAGGCTCACGAATTCATTCTCAGTGTCCAAAATGAAAAATTAATAAATGAATTAAAACAGACAATCAAAAAATCAAGCTTTGCTTCATGATTTTAACATAAGTATAAAAGAATGATAGACAATCTATTAGGATTTATAAATACACACATACATACACACACACATAATGTACGAACTGAAGTTGAAGATAGTATTCACAGCATATTTTTGTACGCTCTAAAATCATATCAAGCTAGGTATATGGTACTACTAAGAATAGGGAAGGCCAAGAGAGAGGAATCAAAATATAGGTACAATGAAATATTGACATTAGAATTTAAAAACACTTTCTGATTTATCATGTCATTACCTGTGACAGCAGGAATTGTTTCCTGCTGCACCAGAAAGTTGTTCAATGTCACTTCTTAATACCCTAAAAAGGAAAATTAGTCTGACTATCACAGCAATTGCTTTGGATCAGTGAATCATTAGCAGCTTAATCCAGCAAAGCACTTCTTGTATTTCCAGGCCAAAGTTCACTAAGAAGAGAAATGTCTGATTCTTAGGCTGGTCCCACTGGGCAGCCTTCTAATGCCCAGAAAATATTCTAAAGATTATAAATAAATCTAAAGATTACAAATGAATTGTAGCCCAAAATGGCACCCTGTCCATCTGTTCTATTTCCTGGAATAGAACAAATCCAGGATGCTTTGGAAGCAGCTCTGGGAGTGCTTGTCCTACTACTAGAAGTGACACTCAGCTAACCTTTTAAGCTAATCTTTGTCATGGGAAAGTTAGAGTGGTAGAGAGTCACATAAATAATCTAAAGAAGAGATGTTCTTTTCAGAATTGACCGAATACAGATTTCAACTCACTTAGGGCTGATTAACCCAAACTTCAAAATATCTTAAGAAGAAAATTACTAGTTGCCCATAATCCTTGGCACCATTGGAATAGACTCATCTTTCCATAAGTATACTCACCATAAACCGACATATCTCAAGATATTTTTCATTTCAAAATGCCATTTGAAATGGGGTCCTGTGGATTAAAGACAAAACAGGAAGCTGTGGGTTTAACAAAGCATGAGGGATTTGTTCACTCCAGGGGTTCAGAGATCCTGTAATATTTTACTAATGTGTATTGTGATCTGCAAAACGGATTATATTAGACATATGGTACTATAAACTTTCCAATTGCTAACTTACACTAATTTACAAGATTATTAATGCTTCAAAGTGGATTTATTTGCGATGTCTGTTGCCAATTATGCCTTAAACATTTGATCACTGTGTATTTTGTAGCATGATTCCAAGGTATTGGGTTCTTTGTAAATCTTTTGCACATACTATGAGCACTATGTATTTGGATCCATGGGTCAAGGGGTAATTTCCTTCCTTGCTGTCTGTACAGCTGCATTCACAATCAAATGAGACACTGTAGCCCATGTGACCCCACATTTCTCTAACTGGCCAGTCAACCCATTAGCCTTAATCTCTAATAATGATCACCTCATAGAGTCCCATCAAAATGTCAGCATAAAGAGTAAGAGTTCTAGAGTACATTCAGCTACAGATTGTATTCTTTTGTGCTTTTTTTTTTTTTGCCATTTAGCAATAGTAAATACCAGTAAAAAGTCACAGAGAATTAACGAGATTTTTTTTTCAGATTTGTCTATGTTAGTGTTTAAAAGGATAAATTGAGTTTCCTTTATGAGGCCTTTTTCTTCACTAGGTTCCATAAACTCTAGGAACAACATCATTGTTTTTTATCTGCTACCTTCATTGCCCTTTTGATGTTTGTATTTGTTTTTTAATCTTCTTCTGGGTCTTACATTAGCAGTTAGATGGTAACATTGCCGAGAGCATTTTCTTTACATTTGGGCCCACATCACATGCTTCTCTGATGGAAAAACATATTTAATAAAAACATGAATTTCCCCATTCAGAACATTCCTCTGACCATCGAGGTGGCTGCCCTTGATCAACTTTGCTATATGTTTCAAAACATGCTTGTTCTCACGTAGTTTTCCCTGTTGTATTTGCACCCCTTTCAACTCTGTATATACAAAGTCAAGAGAAAATGATAAGTGAAATGGGAAAAAATTATAAGATCCAGTTTGAAAAAAATGTCTTTGCTTCTGCACTAGCTAAACTTTTACTTCTGTAACAATTTTCTCCATTGGGAACGTGCTGGCTGCATGACCCGGTATGTCTGCCTTCTTGTCCTCCAACATTAATGAGTTTGCACTTTGTGATGGACTTCTGCTGCCTTGAATCCCAGGAGCTCATCACATCATGAGGAAACATGTATTAGCTTAGAGCCTTTATATTACAGCACTAATTGTGCAATTAGTCTAAGGTTAGGTGGGCACAGAGGTTCAGGCAACCTCTGCAGAAGACAGAGTATCAGTCTTAGCTGGGGCAGGACTTCTCACTAGCAGCTGCACAATGGGGGCACTGGATACAGCAAAATGCAATGGAAATTCAACATGACCACAGTTCTCTATCTATAATCTCCGAGCACATTGAACAAGATATAGACAAAGGAAAATACTTGCTAAGCATTGGGCATGGGGAGTTAAGTAAAATTAAAAATCCCAGTGAAAGAGTATGGAATCTCCAGTCTGGAATTTTTGCATGCTAGTAGAGGAGATTTATCAAGATAGATGATTCCCATACTTCCCCCCAAACTGTAAAATGCATGCAATGGTTTAAGAAGGGCCATAATCCATAGGCAAACAATCACACACATGCATGTGCATACAATGAAAACATTAGTATTTTATGTAAAACAAATTTGCTCCCTTCAAATTAATTTTTAAGATGATAGGCAGAATTTCTAATACTTTTTGATATTTGGTGTGAATCTTTCAAACATATCTAGTTGGTTGGAGGTCATGTTTCGTAACCTTCTAATATAGTTGCACAGAAAATAAACTGAAATGCATTGTAGCTAATCTGTTCTATGTCCACAAACATCATCATCTTCTCTGAATACCCTGCACTGAGGTCAGGCATACACATGGATATGAGAAAAAAAGAGCAGAAGGCATAGGTCTACTAATAAAAACCACACTAATAAGTTTAAAGTGCAGCTACTTGCATGAAATTTTGCCTCTAAGCACCTGGCAAGATGTTGTCTGTGATGGGGACTTGGGGCTACTGCACGTTACATAAAATATAAAGAAATTTCCACATGGTCTGTTGATCATAATAGGATGTTTATGGAGAGAAGCACTGAACCAGGAGAGAGGTTTTCAATGAAGCTGAACATTGCACGTGGGAAGAGACAGGAGAGAAGAAACAACTAGATAACATTGTAGAGAGGGGGAAAAACAGCTAATGGATTTATTCATTACTTGTGTAGCATTATTTATGAAGTGCCTGCTCAGTAACCTCAGATAATGTTCATATCTTGCCTCAAAACATTGTATGTATGGATTTGGTTTTGTCATGAATGTCAGAGAAGTGGAGCTGGAGAAGAAAATTAGAACTCCTATCTCATTCAAATTTGACATTTCATCTAAGACTGCTGCATGGGGCAGAGAATCCAAGAAACTCATCTTATTTTGACTATGGAAGTACAAGAAAAGATAAGACAAAGAGTAAGATCAGGCTGAGGCCTGTGCCACAGGGCTTGGATGCAGACTCATCCTAACATTTGTCAGCTCCTTACCACAGGAGAAGTGGACTTTGTAATATGTATTGATACGACGTTTTCTCTTACTATTGGTTACTCCAAAAATTTTGTTCAAAGTTCTTCACAAATTAGTTACCTTCTTTTTTCACCTTCTGCTCAGGATTCAGAAAGGTGAAGAAAACATTCCTCTCTCCAACAGGACACATGTTCAGCAAACAACCACCTATGGAATAGAAATCTACAGAAAAGTAATTTTAGTAAGCCAGTTGAAAAAGTGGACAGGAAATAATACCATAAAGGGAACTTAACATATAAACAAAATTAGTGGGGAAAAAAGTCAAAAGAAAATGCCAAACATTAAAATAATTATGAAAGAAATAATGATGAAAGCTGCAGATAAAAACAAATACTTTAAATTTGTCAATTAAATTGAGCAAAAGAGAGGCTAAAAATGGACTTCAGCACCTACTCTCTCTACTCCTGGTATATGGGTAACTGGAGTTCAAGGAAGACAAAAGAGAAGGAGTGGGACAGAAGAAGTACTTGAGAGATAATGTCACAGAATTTTCCAAAATTAATTAAAAAAATAACATCAACCCACATACACGAGGAACTCAAAGAACCTCAAACAAGATTAATTTAAAACAAGGCCTATTTTACATTTAATATTAAAACTGCAATAAATCAAAGATGAATGGAGGATTTTGAGAGCATAAACAAAAGAAGATACATTACTTACAAGAATACAATGAGAAAAAGTTGACAGCTGAGTTGCTTTCTCATTCAAATAAGTGGAGAAAGCAAAAAAAAAATCTCCAAATTGTTCAAAGATTAAAAAAAGAAAGAAAAATATGACAGCGACAACAACAAACCCTGATAACTTAGAAAATATATATCAGAATAAAATTTAATATCCTAGACCAAATAATAACATTTTCAGGTGTACAAAAGCTAAATATCTGGGATAAATTTTTTGAAAGACTATTGTTGAGTAAAACAAAAACAATGTAATTATATTTTTTGGATTATAACTGTGAAGTGAATCTGTCTCAACAGGAAATTTAAAATAAACTATTTGAGTTTGTTACATTGTTCATAGTGCAGAGTGTCTTCCACTGCACCTGGATAAGCTATGCTATCAGTGTAGTATTCAGGGAGTATCAGCAGAACCAGCCCCTACACACGAGCACATGCATATGAGAAGCAACTGGAACTCACAGCAATGCTGGTTAGAAAATAACACTGTAGAATTTGTACAACATTTTGGCAGTTTTTAATAAGTCAATCATACATCTATTCTATGATCCACCTGTTCTATTTACTTCTCAGTATTATCGCAAGAGATAAAAAAAATCCACACCCACAAGAATCCTGTATGAAAAATGTTTATAACTTTATTCATAATGTTCTAATATTTAAAATCCCCTGCGTGTCCATTATTAGGACTATAATTAAATATTTATTTGGCAATTTAAAGAAATTAACATGGGTGAATCTCAAAATCTTTATGAATTTCAAAATCATTGGTTCATTTGGGGAATTGAGCCAGGAGATAACCAAGTACAAACTATATGATCCTTTTGATATGAATTCCTGAAACAGGAAAAAAATCTAATCTACAGTGATAAAATTTGAAACCACTATAGTATCTAGGGATAGGGAATTAAGTGGAAAGATATAAGCAGAACTTTCTGAGATGAAGAAAATATTCTGTATATTGATAGCTTATGGGTCTCATGAGGATTATCATTTGTCCAAAATAATCTCACTCTATACTTGAGATTTGTGGCATTTCCCCTAATGTCAATTTTCAGAGAGCCCTGCCCCTGTCTGAATGATGAGTAGGATTGTAAAGATGCATTCTTTCATGAAGCATTCATTCTAGTGTAGGCAGTCAGAAGAGAGATAGAAAAGAGACTGGGCGAGAGAAAGAACCAGACAGTGATAGCTGTCATACGAAACTTTACACCAGAAACATTAAAAGGCGTGAATACTTGTCTATCTTTGAGTCAAATATAAGGAAGCTTTTGGGTGGAGAAAGAACCAATGAGGGCAACCAATCCAAATTTGGAGATAATAACATCTCAGAAATCAAAGAAGCTCTGTTACGAAGCCTGTGCTGGAAAACAGCTCAGAGGGTGACTTGGGACACTGCAGGGAAGGCAAGAAAGCGATCCAGCGCATACAATCCAGGGTGAGGAGGTCAGATTCCATTGTAAATTCATGGGCAGTGATGCTCTGCAAAGATTGGAAATTGGATTACAGTTTGCTGAGCAATTAAGATGGAGAAACTCCTGAAGCAAGTACGCTGGGAGTTGCTCTTTAATCCAAGCAGAAATAGCAAATTCATAAAAATAAAAAAAAAGTTAAAAATGGATTCTTTCCTGGAACAGCAAAGAATAACTAAAACAAAATTAAATTATTTAAATGGGATATGACATCTCTATTCTCCTTAATTTGTTGGGCATGACTCTTTGAGATCATGGCTTTTCCACAGATATTAATCATTGGAAGCAGGATGCTAGCAAAAGGAAGACAAGCTTTTAGTGATGTCTGTGGGTTGAATAGGGGGAACAGATATGTATGAATCAAGAGACTACTGTGTCAGTGTATGAGTGTGCATGTGTGAGGGGATGTAGAACAAGCCATAAACATGTTATAAGACAGCAGAATTTGGTACAAGGATTTTCTAAGACCTCAAGATGGTCAAATGAATTTGTCCTCACAACTCTAAAAAGAATGGCTGATTCTGACATTCTGTGTAAAATATATGACAATGAACAAGAAAGGTGTCTTTTTTATTAAAAAAAAAGAAGGTTAGAAAATTAGGAGCTAATTACTTTTGGGGACTTTGTACAAAAATGTATTAGTGCATTTGACCTCAGGAGTCCTCTGCATGAGTGTGCTCAGGCTGCTGTAACAAACTCCCCCACACACTGGCTGAATTAAACAATAAAATCTGTTCTCTCTGAGTTCTGGAGGCTGAACGTCTTTGATCAGGTGTGAGCAGGGTTGGCTTCTCCAAGGCCTCACTCTTGACTTATAGGTGATGTCTTCTCCCTATGTCTTCTCATGGCTGTCCCTCTGTCCATCTGTGGCCTAATCTCCTCTTCTTATAAAAACATCAGTCAAATTGGGTCAGAGCGCACCCTAACAACCCCATTTACTTTAACCACCTCTTTAAAGGAACTGTCTCCAAATACAGTCAGATTTGATGCAGTAATTGTTAGTGTTGCAATATGTGAAATTTAGCAGGAGACCATTCAGCCCTTAACATATTCCAAAATTGTATCCTCAAGAACAGAGACCACACACACCTCTTTCAGGAAAGAGTGAAGGAAAGGAAGAGGGAAAGAGAAAAAGAAGGAGGGGGAGAGAGAGAAAGTGTTAGGAAGGAAGGAAGAAGAACAAAAATGGCAATACTCTAAAACAAACCACTGAGAGGATTCGGTGATGAAGGAGATGGACGAGGTGTGTGAAGATCACAGGGCTCTAAGTTAGGTTAAATATGTTTTGCACAGCAAATAGTATGTTCAGTTTTCTTTATCTTTCTTCCGACATTTGATATAATAAATTGTTGAAAGAACAAATACTTTTCTAAGAAAACTGTAAAATGTGAACAAAAGTTATCTTAAGCGATATCAAGAAAATCGTCTGTAGGAAAAGATGAGATTTTGCTGAGAATATAGTCTATTCAGTCTAATTTCATACAAAAATTAGAATTCCATAAAAGGAGAAGAGGAAAAGGAGTCAGATGCATAGAGAAATAATGAGCCTGGATGAGCTCTGTACTCAGGAAGGACCTAGGAGCAAGGGCGCCCTCGGGGTCAACAGCTGAACATCATGGAGCTATCTGATGGGAATTCTTGCATTTTCTATGTGGCATGTGATAGAACTGCTGCCTCTATGTGTGTGTGTGTGTGTGTGTGTGTGTGTGTGTGTGTGTGTGTGTGTGTGTAGACTTGTAAGAACAAACTTGCTGATTTTAGAAAGCTCAAAGAGGATAGCTTTGAACATTAAATTAGCTTATTAAGTTGTAGGTTCTGATGTATTTTAGACAAAAACTTCACTGTTTTCTGTGCTCATGTATCCCAAAATATTCACCTGAGTTGTTCACAAAATCTGAAGAGAATCCAACTTAAAAGAATAAAAAAATGAAATGTTTAAAATGTCAGTTGTTTGGTCTATATTTACATAAATTATACATCATAAGGATCCAGCTCCAGGAATTCCTATATGTTTGTAAATGAACTATGCCATCACTCAGAAAATCACAGAATATTTTTGTCTACCCCTCAATTTTTCTCATAACCCTTTCCATTCATGAATTCCCACATCCAGTTATTCTCACCAAAAATATTGATTTTGCCTATTTGATAACTTATTTAAATGGAATAATATAGGACTGCTTTTTGATATCTGGATTCTTATGTTGACCTTAAGTATCCAGTGTCTGCCCATGATGTGAGATGTATCCACAGCTGGCTCTTTTTTGTTGCTGAATATTATTCCCTTGTGTGACTATGCCCTGATTCAGTTTCTAATTCTTGTGTTTGCTACATTGTGTCTTTTCTAATTTTGTTCTGTTTTTGTTTAATTACATTTTGGTAGCAAGAGTGGAAAGATTCCTTGAGCATTGCTAGAGAATTTTTTTCATTTCTTTTAGAGAACTATCTTTAATTAGAATACTTATGTCCCATGAACATGTATGTTTAATTTATTAGAAATTGATAAACAGCTTCCCAACAAATTGTAACATTTGACTCTTCAGGTACCAGTAGCAGTAAATTTGAGTTTTTCTAAATCCTTGCCAACATTTAGCATTTATATTTTCAATCTATGTGATTGAGTGCTATACTGTACATTTAGTAGTATCTCATTGTGGTTTTAATTTGCAACTTTCAGATGATTAGTTATGCCAACCACATGTTATTTCCTTGTTACCATTTAAATATCTATTCTTGTGAGATAATTAATCTAGGCTTTGCTCCAGTTTTTATTTGTTTAGTTGGCCTTATTATTTATGAATACAACATTTCTATATGTATTATGGATAAATGTGACAATACATAAATTGCAGACACAAACACAGTTTTCTCTTCCATAGCAGTTGCACTGACATTGAATATTTTTGGAAATTGTGTCTGTTTGAGTTAAACTTTTGTGAACACTCACTATGATTTTGTCAATATATATCTTGATTTCTTTACATATTATGTATGAGTGAGGGAGGGGATAAATAAACAGAACAATATTTGTGACTTCTATTCCTACTTCTTACAATTTCTTGGGATAAGCAGAAATATTCAATTATAATGAAGCTAAACTCATATTTCTTAGTTTTATATATCCCAATCTCTTGTTCTGTTCTCTTTCTTTAGAAAATTATACCAAACTAAAAGCTTTGTAAATATTTTCCAGTTATCCTCCTTTGGAACATTTGTACCCTTTAACGGTTCTCATTACAGTCTAAATTACATGTGTTTATGGTTGGAGTCACAGCACATTTTTTTTTCAAGATCAATAACCTGTTATTTCAGCAACAATTAGTTGTAAGGATTTACCATTAGCTATCAAATTATTTTAGAGTCTTTATTGTAAATCAAATGGCCAAACTCGTGTATGCATATTTTTGGACTATTTTTTCCATTGGTATAATTTTCTAATCCTATATAAAGAACATACTCTATTAACCACAATACGTTTTAGTATCTCCTAAAATAATCTCAATATATAGTATAAATTGTATTATTTGTAGTTAAAATCATATTATTTGTATTTGCTCTTGGCTATTCGGGCTTTGAGCATTTGTATACATTTAATACTCAACTTGTCAATTTCTATAAAACCAAACATACCTGAATTTTTATTTGAATTGCATTGAGCCTACTAGAAATTCATAAAAAAATGATACTGTACTCCAATTTATGAACATTGTATAACTCTTCAATTTTTAAGGACTCTTACATTCTCCTTTATTTTATTTTTAGTTTTTTAGTGGAGTGTGCATCAGCTTTTATTAGAATTTCTCTTTGTTTCTGTTGATTGCTTGATGCTCATATAAAGAATAAAATTATTTTTAATAGCTACTTTATATTCTGAAGATTTGCTAAATTTACTTATTGCCTATAGTAGATTGCAATTATTTAAATATTCCTTCATGTAAATCAGGCAACATGCAGATAAAGTTCATATGTCCTGTCCAATCCTTATGAATATTGTTCTTTTTTCTTGACATACTGCCTGAGCTAGGAACTTCTTTCCAATACTAGATTGAAGTGATGAGAACTGACAAACATATTCTATATCAAAACTTTTAAGAAATGTAACTGCCTGGTTTTACCTGCATGTTCCTCATTGATAATGTTTGTCAGGTTGAATAATTACTCTGTTCTTTATGGTTTATTGAGAAGTTTTGTCATTAATAAGTCCTTATTTCTTTCTATTGCTCTTTCTGCATCTGTAATATGTCTTCTTTCAAAAGTCTATTATCAAATGCTAAAAACTGAATTTTTCAGATAAACTTGTTCACAATATGTAATCACTTTATATGACTCTGGACTTAAGTATCTAAACTTACTAAAATTACACATTCATGTGTATGAAAGCATTGGCAGGTAGACAATTTCTATCTAATGTAGTTTAAAATACTTTAGTTCAAGTGTACTCTCCTGCTCTTTGTTTTCAGTTTGACCCCTTTGGCCATTGTTTTCTTTTCTGTCTATATGTGAAATGAGGCATTTGAGCACTTCTTCTTACCTTCATGGATAGCTTTATAGGTGTTCCTCTTTACTTTCCAGTAGTAGCACTTGGGTTTAGAGTATCATCTCATCTGGCCTCAGGTGATTTTCACATATAGTGTAGGAGCATTTAAAGAGTGTGCTTCCATTTCCTTACTCTTGTTTTACTCTTTTCTTTCCATACATTTTAAATCCAGATATAAATCCAGGTCGATAGTGTTATTATTTTTTCCATCAAAAGAGTCACTGATCTTTCAAAAAAAATAATTTAAGAGATGAAGTTGTCTTTTATATATGAGCCTATGTTTACATCTTCTGCTCTTCATTTCTTCCTGTTGATACAAGTTTCCATCTGTTGGAATTTTCTTCCTGCATAAATAACTTGTTTTCACAATTTTTTCTTGTAGTGCAGGCTGCTGGCAATGTGTGCTTTCAGCTTCTGCTGGCCTGACAAAGTCTTTTATCTCTATCCACTTTTTTATCAGCTTTACTGAGGTATATTTTATAAAATTCTTCAATTTGAAGCTCCCAACTGGAGCTTTGGCAAGATGTCCAGCCAATGTAACACCAACACAATGACATAATAGCACCTTTCAGTCACCCACTTCCAAAAGTTCTCCTACTCCCTCCTGGTTAATCCCTCCCAGGGCACCTTTGATAGGCAACTACTTTTGTGTTTTTTATCACCTAACCTTTGTATCATACAAAATTTAAAATTTCACATACATTATCTGTAATATGTATAATCTCCCTTGTCTCTTTCACTTTTGTAATGCTTTCCAGACTCTCCCAAGTTATTGCAAGAGGTAGTAGATGTTTTTAATTTAAATAGCATTCTATTGTATTGATAGAAACACAAGTTATTCATCTATATCAGTTACATAAACATTGGATTTTTTAAATTAGCTATGTCTATTTGAATAAAGCCATAATGATCATTCAAGTACAACTCTTTGGTTAAAATACTTTTTTGCATTACAATTCTTATTACATGTATACAGCACAATTTTTCATATCTCTGGTTGTATATAAAGTATATTGAAACCAATTCATGTCTTCACACATGTACTTTGGATGATGATCAAATTCCACTATCCTTACTAACTCCCTGCCCCCTGCCTTTCCCTCCCACCCCTCTTTGATTCATTTTGTTTTCATTTACTAATTAATGAGCCATATGTTAAATGTATGTTTAACTTTGAAAGTAACTGACAGGTTATGTTTCCAAGTGGCTCAACTACTTTGTACTTGAACTAACGATTTATGTAACTTCCAGTTGTTCCACATACTCTCCTAGATTTGTCTTCTGATTATTGACAAATATATAGGTTGTATACAGCACTACCTACAGTTGTTTTCACTTAAATTTTACAAATAACTAATTATTTTCTTCATATGCTTATATTTTGTTTTCTAAATAAGTATTCAAATTTTTGTCCATTTCAAAAGCTTCTTGTTGTGTTTCTTCTTGTTATTAATTTAAAATAAATGTGTGGTACATGTTCTTAACCAGAAAAACATTTTTGAAATAGTGAGTGTTCATGCGTCATCGTTTTCACCCACATACCTGACAAGAACAACCTAGAGGAGGAAATGTTTATTTTGTGTCATGATTTTGGAGGTTCAGTCCAAGGTCAGCTGACAACATTGCTCTAGAGCTGAGGGGAGGCAGAACATCCTGACAGAGGGTGGGGTGGGAAGCCCTATTCTGTTATGTGGGAAGCCCTATTCTGTTATGTCCCTGGTGGCCAAGAAGATGGTGGGAGACGGACCTGAGGGAAGATGCACCCTTCCATGCACATCCTCATTGTCACCCCTGCCATTCCCCACCCCAGCTTCCTACAGTTACCACCAAGCCTGGGTGGTAACTAGGATGGATCAAATAGGCTACAGCTCTAATAATCTAATCATCTCACCTCTGAATCTCCCTGCATAAACACAGGAGCTTAGGGGGAACATCTCATGTCCCAATCACAACATATTGTCTCCCATATCGTGGCTTGACATTCATTTCTTAAGTTACATTTGAAGAATCAGTTTTTTTCAAATTTTCATGAGATTGAATTTATTTGTAAATAAACATTTTCAGAGAACATGTACTAGAATGCAATTAGTTTCTGATATTGTTGTACTGACCTTGTAACCTATAACATTTCCAAACTTAATTGTTGGTTCTGGGCTTTCTTTTTATTTTTTCTTTTCATTTTTTTTTCATAGAAGCTTACAGATTTTCTAATGAGAAGATCATATCACAGGCATTGAATTAGCTTTATTCCTTATTAATTCTTTCTCCTTCCTGGAATGTCTAACAGTCCAATAAAATACTGACTAGACTTTATAATAGCAAACACCTTTCTCCTATTCCTGCTCATGGAGGAGTTCACTCACACAAGTATAGTACAGCTCTATATGTATTATATGGTTCTTTTATATCTGCATTTTTTTTCTGAGAGGACTTTTAAGAAGGTATATTGAAAGGTGCTAAAATTGTCTTGTATACCTAATGTAATCAGGTAACTTTCCTTTTATAATAAGTTAATAGGGTGAAATAAATTGGCTTTAAAAACTGAAATAAATTTACATTCCTGGAATAAAAAGCACTTGGTCACAACATATTTTGTATATTGCTAGGTCCTATAAGCTTATATTTTCTCAAAAATTATGGAGTCTATATTTATGAAGAATATTAGTCTGTAGTGTTTTTATAATGTCTTTAATGTTAGATCAATCAATGTTGGCATTATAAAATGAGTGTTTGCATAGAATTGGTATTACTTCTTTCTGGGATATTTTTCAAACTTCACTACTGAAACTAAGAACTAAGAGTTTCTTTGGGGCCAGTAGCTTTAACTACAAAATTAATTTTTAGCCATGTACGGTGGTGCATGCCTGTAATCCCAGCTGCTCGGGAGGCTCAGACAGGAGGATAGCAAGTTCAAAGCCAGCCTCAGCAACTTAGGGAGGTCCTAGGCAACTCAGCAAGACTGTGTCTCAAAATAAAATATAAAAAGGACTGGGGATGTGGCTCAGGGCTAAGTACCACTGGTTCAATCTCCAGTACCAAAAAATAATAATAATAATTTCTATAGATTATAGAGTTACTCAGGCCTTTATTTCTTAAATGAGCTTCAGCAATGTGTATCTTCCAGGGAATTTGGGTATCTCATCTATTCCTATTGAATATACAATCAATATTCCCCTTATAATTCTTTTAGTGACTGTGGAATCTGATATTGCTACTCTTATTCCCAATATTTTCCCCCAATATTCCCAACTGATTTTGCTTTGTTTCTTAATCATCATAGATTACAAATTAAGAATTTCACTGATCTTTTTAAAGAACTAGCTTTTGGATTCTGTTATCTTTTGCTATTATTTCCCTTATTTGTATTTAATGGATGGCTTCCTTTGTGTTTTCTATTTCCTTCTTCTTATTTGACTCACATTTATTTTGTTCTTTCTTTTTCGTCTATGAAGATATTCACTCTTCTCGTTGATTTCATAAGTCTCTTCAAATACTTTATGAGCATGGATGACTATAAATTTCCTTATTAATACAAAGTATCCCAAACATCAGTATTTTTTAAATCTCTATTCAATCACAGACAGCATTTGGTAACATGCCCACAGTCAGTATGGTAGGAGTTCTGTACTGTCATGCATGTTGCATAATAATTATCCTTACTTTGGTCTTTCTTGTTTTTCACTTTGATGTCCAAGTTTTTAATGGAGATGTTAATCTGTCCTCACTTTGGTAGGGTCAGAACTTTCACACATCGAGAACAGCCCTATCTTCACTATCTTGTTTCTATTCCTGAGCTAAGAGCAACTTTCTTTCTGATACAACATGCTGTTCCTCATTGTGGGCACAAGAAGTCCAGACCACAGCCTGGAACCCTGTGCCTGCTCTGTGTAGCTCCTGATTCTCCAGGGCCAAGCCCCAGGTACTCAAGCAACTGATCTGCACTTTGATCCCTGCCTCCTCAGCTCAGTGGGATCACAGAGCTACATGGAGTCCAGAGTTAGCCCTGAATTAGAAAATTGTCCACAGGCCAAGAATCCCTGTGACTATGAGACTCGCCTTATAAACTTTCCTTTTCTACAACAAATTCCATCAAATGGATGGCAGTACTGGATTGGTTTTGTCCCAAGACTGAAAAAACAATCCCTTCATATATTTTGTTGAATTCCATGGTTGTTGTGGGTGGGATGGGCTATTCCTGTATTAGTTATTCTATCGATGCTGGAAGCAGAAATCCCACTCTTCCTCACATACCTTATAAAGTAAAGAGATACATTCATGAGAGGGTATTTTTTTCCCAGCATGCATGATTTTTCTGTACTAAGTTTTAAAAGAAAAACAACAATAAGACCAACACATCTGTCCTTCCAGTGTAACTTTCACGGCTCATGTGGAGAAGTCTCCTATGAACATCTGCTACTACGAGAGCCAAGCCAGAGCTCTGTCAGCTTGAGAAGGGATGCCAATGTCAGTCATGGCAAGCCTGTGAACATCTGAAATTACACATTTCCGGGATGTCTCCAGCTAGTGCCATCAGCAATATGTACTTCCCTATTTCAAAAATCATAGTAATAACCACAGAATGATAGCATTTGGAGAACAAGGGATGAAAGTCTTGGGTAAGGCAGGTGCATTGCTAAATGTATGGGAGTCTCACTGTCAATATACTGAGTATATTGACAGTCTCACTTCAATATTCTGCAAACACCAACAAAGTGTTTGCAGAATCTGAGAGTAACATCTATTTAAAATGATATATACATATATAAATATCTACCAACTATTACCAAATATTACAATAAATAGCACATGTTACTTAACCATATAGACTTTATTTATACAGTTAAAGACAGAAAACTATTGCAATACTCAGTAAGAATGAAAACAAGAATTTAAGTTCTTGTTCTTCCCAAACACCAAGTCTAAACTTGTGCAGGGTTCCCGAAGAACCCCTCCGGAAATTCTGCCCAAGACATACTGGTATACTCATTTGTCAAAAAAACTATAAGCTGCAATAGAATATTTAATCAAACAAGTTTACCATATACAAAAAGAGCCGAATGCAAGGGAAAAAAACATGGTGGCGGGAAGAGAGTGAGCCACCCCATACCCCACGCCACCAGACCCACAGACCCTGCCTAGTAGGAATATTACATTTCTGAGAATGTTAGAGGCTCCCATCCAGCTGCTCTCTACAGAAATCACCTGCACTGTGACACCATGCAGGGCTCCGGCCTCAGTTTGAGTAGGATGCCCAGCCATTCCAGCAGGATCCAAAACACGAAATTTCAGTCCACGCAAGACTCAGTGAGCACCTTAGCAGAATCACCATTCAACACATCTATAGATCGCCAAGCCTTCCCTCTATTCCCAGGCAAGTTTCTCGGCTGCTAATACAGCACAATGCCATCGCCTGGCTCCCTCTTCCACCAAGCTTCCTCCACCTCACCAGGCTCCCCCCCACCTCATCAGGCTCCTTTCACCTCACCATGCTCCCCCCACCTCACCAGACACCCCCCCCCACCTCACCAGGCTCCTTGGTGCTGAAAGCAGACCGCCGCCATCTTGACTCTACATTCTTGCCATGTAGCTGGTGGCCATTCCCAGATCGGATCTCCAGCGGCCAGGTACCAGGTTTCCAACCTTCCTCCCTCCCTTGCCGTGGTAACCCAACACAGTAGCTGCCCAACACAGGTGTGCAGTGCGACCAGGGAGCCACCCACGGGAGCCCCTGGATGAAAGGTTCCTCAATTTGGAACTGACTGCTAGGGGAGAAGGAGAGACCAGGAACTGGGAAATCTCCAGGCAAGAAAGGGAGATAGTACTGGGCCCTCACGTCATAGGAGCCAGAGGTCCCCAAAAGACCCATGAGGTGCCACTACCTGCATCCAGGCGCCCTTCACCAGGACCAGTCTTCCCACCCTAGTTACCTCCACCATCCAGAGGGGGACACCAGCTTACAACAGAAGACGCCCCCTACTGGATGATAAGAGAAGCAGAAAAGATATGGGTCTCTAAAGCTAGCCACAACCCTGGCTTCTTCCTTAGAATTTTTTGTTTGTTGATGGGTTTTTTGTTTTTTCTCTTCTACCCCTCCATCCTCTGGCCCTCACATCTGCAATATATGTGAAACAAAGAACTTTGCATGAAATAGGACTTTGAGGACTGAGTCATCTGAATAATATAATATAGAGGTGTTGTATATGCCCCCTTTTTTTCTTTTTCTTTTTATTCTTTTATTTTTCTTTTTCCCTCTAAATTTTAATGTTTTAATGTCTGTATTTTTCTAAATGTACATGTGTGTTTGTTTTATGTACTCTACTGTCTCCTCACATACTTGCCCATCCTAAATTACTTCCTATTTATTCTCTGGCTACTAACACCTTCACTATATTTCTCCTTCATACTTCTTAAGATATATTAACTCTATATCTTCACATCCTACCTCCTCAGCATATCATCCTAAGCCCCACCCCCAGTTTATTGTCCACTATCAGAACTGTAAACCTTTTTACAAAACTACTGATTATATTTTAGATAATAATTGAATCTACCATTTCTGTACATCAAGACTAAAGTGTAAACATCTTAATAACAACAAACTGTTCATAGGTGGTATATTGTTGATATTGGGATCTGTTAACATTGTCCTTCCCCACAAAGGAGAGGTCTTGGAACACTACAAGAGCACTACAAACCTATAGGGTAAAAACAATAACAATCTAGACCCACAGAGCTGGAAAGAAAGACACAGGAGCAACATAAAAAGACAAGGGAAGAAAGTGCCCCAAACAAATGAAGACACCACATCATTAGAATCATTGGCATCCACAGCAGGAGTAATGACAGAGAAGGATTTTAGGATATGCATGGTTAAAATGTTCTGTGAACTCAAGGAAGATATAAGAGAGCAAATATAGGCAGTGAAAGATCACTTTGATAAGAGCTACATAAACAAATCCAGAAAGCAAAAGATGACCTCAACAGGGAGATAGAGGTGCTAAAAACAAACAAAACAAAACAAAAACAAAAAACAGAAATCCTTGAAATGGAAGAAATAATACACCAAATTAAAAGTTCAAATGAAAGCATCACCAACAGAGTAAACTACTTGGAAGATAGGACATCATACAATGAAGACAAAATATATAATCTTGAAAAGAACATAGACCACACAGTGATAATGGTAAGAAACCACGAGCAGAACATTCAAGAAATATGGGATAGCTTAAAAAGACCAAATTTAAGAGTTATTGGGATAGAGGAAGGCATAGAGGTCTAAACCAAAGGAATGAACAATCTATTCAATGAAATAATATCAGAAAATTTTCCAAACATGAAGATGAATTGGAAATCCAAATTTATGAAGCCTATAGGACAAGGAGTATACAAAATCACAACAGACCCACACCAAGGCACATTATAATGAAAATGCCCAACATACAGAAAAAGGAGAGAATTTTAAAAGCCACAAGAGAAAGGAATCAGATTACATATAGAGGAAAACCAATTAGGATAATGACAGATTTTTCAATGCAGACCCTGAAAACTAGAAGATCCTGGAACAACATATATCACTCTCTGAAAGAAAATGGATGCCACCCAAGAATCTTGATCCAACAAAATTAAGCTTTAGATTTGAAGATGAATTAAAAACCTCCCATGATAAACAAAGTTAAAAGAATTCATAGCTTGAAAATTGATACTACAAAACATCCTTAGGAAAATATTCCATAAAGAAGAAACAAAAAAACAGCCATGAAAATCAGCAGAGGGAGGTAGTACCCTAAAGGAAACACTAATAAAAGAAGAAAGTCAAGTTAAATAACAAAAATAAACAAATATGGCTGGGAATACAAACCATGTCTCAATAGTAACCCTGAATGTTAATGGCTTAAACTCACCAATCAAAAGACATAGATTAGCAGATTGGATTAAAAAAAGAGACCCAACAATATGCTGCCTCCAGGAGACTCATCTGATAGGTAAAGACATACACAGACTGAAGGCGAAAGGTTGGGACAAATTATACCACTCACATAGACTGTGGAAGCAAGCAGGGGTTTCCATACTCATATTAAATAAAGTAGACTTCAAATCAAAGTTAATCTAAAGGGATAAAGATGGACATTACCTACTGTTCAAGGGAACCATACACCAACAAGACATAACAATCACAATATATGTGCCCCAAATAATGGTGCAGTTATATTCATCAAACAAATTCTTCTCAAGTTCAAGAGTCAAATTGATCACAACACAATAAACTTGGGTGATTCTAACACACTTCTCTCACCACTGGATAGATCTTCAAAACAAAAGTTGAATTAAAAATCCATAGAACTCAATAATACAATCAATAACTTAGACTTTACTGACATATATAAAATATTTCAACCTGCTTCAAGCAGATACACTTTCTTCTCAGCAGCACATAGATTCTTCTCTAAAATAGACCATATACTATGTCACAAAGCAACTCTTAGAAAATATAAAGAATAGAGATATTACCCTGCATTCTATCAGATAATAATGGAATGAAATTGGTAATCAATGACAAAATAAAAAATAAAAATTACTCCAACACATGGAGACTAAACAATATGCTACTGATTGATAATGGGTTGCAGAAGACATCAAAGAGGAGATTAAAAATATTTCTTAGAGGTAAATGAGAACATAGACAACAACATACCGAAATCTCTGGGACACTATGAAAGCAGTTCTAAGAGGAAAATTCATTGCATGGAGTTCATTCATTAAAAGAAGAAAAAGTCAACAAATAAATGACCCCACTTTATATCTCAAAGCCCTAGAAAACGAACAATCAACAGCAAAAGCAATAGAAGGCAAGAAATAATTAAAATTAGAGCTGAAATCAATGAAATCAAAACAAAAGAAACAATTGAAAAAACTGACAAAACAAAAAGTTAGTTTTTTGAAAAAATAAATAAAATTGACAGACCTTAGCCATGCTAATGAAGAGAAGGAGAGATAAAACTCAAACTACCATAATACATGATGAAAAAGGTAATATCACAACAGACACTACAGAAATACAGAGGATAATTAGAAATTATTTTGAAATCTTATACTCCAATAAAAAAGAAGATAGTGAAGGCATCGACAAATTTCTTAAGTCATACGTCATATGACTTGTCCAGACTGAATCAGGAAAATATACACAATTTAAGCAGACCAATATCAAGTGATGAAATAGAAGATGCCATCCAAATCCTACCAACCAAGGAAAGCCCAGGACTGGATGGATACACAGCCAAGTTCTACAAGACCTTTAAAGAAGAACTAATACTAATACTCTTCAATTTATTTCGGGAAATAGAAAAGGAGGCCACACTTTCAAACTCACTCTATGAAGCCAATATCACTCTGATTCCAGAATCAGAAAAAGACACATCAAATTAAGAAAACTTTAGACTAATATCTCTAATGAACATGGCTGCAAAAATTCTTACAAATAGAATAAAAAAAAATATCAAAAAGATCGTGCACCATGATCAAGTGGGATTCATCCCAGGTATGCAAGGTTGGTTTAACATAAAGAAGTCAATAAATGTAATTCATCACATCAAGAGACTCAAAGATAAGAATCATATGATCATCTCAATAGACGCAGAGAAAGCATTTGACAAAATCCAGCAACCATTCATGTTCAAAACAGAAAAAAAGTAGGGATAACAGGAACATATATCAACAACGTTCTAAGTGGAGAAAAATTGAAGGCATTCCCTCTAAAAACTGAAACAAGACAGGGATGCCCTCTTTCAACACTTCTTTTTAACATAGTCCTTGAAACACTGGCCAGAGCAATTAGACAGATGAAAGAAATTAAAGGGATACATATAGGAAAACAAGAACTTAAATTAGCACTATTTGCTGGTGATATGATTCTATACTTAGAAGACACAAAAAGCTCCACCATAAAACTTCTAGAACTAGTAAACTAATTCAGCAAAGTAGCAGGTTATAAAATCAACACCCATAAATCAAAGGCATTTCTGTATATCAGTGACAAATCCTCTGAGACAGAAATGAGAAAAACTATCCCATTTACAATAGCCTCAAAAAAAAACTTGGGATTAACTTAACAAAAGAGGTGAAAGATCTCTACAATGAAAACTACAAAACCCTAAAGAGAGAAATCAAAAAAGACCTTAGAAGATGGAAAGATCTACCTTGCTCTTGGATAGGCAGAATTAATATTATCAAAATCACCATACTTCCAAAAGCACTATACAGATTTAATGCAATTCTGATCAAAATCCCAATGGTATTCCTCATAGAAATAGAAAAAGCAATCATGAAATTCATCTGGAAAAATAAGAGACCCAGAATAGCTAAAGCAATCCTTAGCAGGAAGAGTGAAGCAGGTGGCATCATTATACCAGACCTTAAACTATACTACAGAGCAATAGTAAGAAAAACAGCATAGTATTGGCACCAAAACAGACTGGTAGACCAATGGTACAGAATAGAGGACACAGAGAATAATCCACAAAATTACAATTATCTTCTATTAGACAAAGGTGCCCAAAACATGCATTGGAGAAAAATAGCCTCTTCAAGAAATGGTGCTGGTAAAACTGGAAATCCATATGCAGCAAAATGAAATTAAACCCCTATCTCTCACCATACACAAAACTCAACTCAAAATGGATCAAGGACTTAGGAATAAAACCGGAGACCCTGTGTCTAATAGAAGAAAAGTAGGCCCTAATCTCTGTCATGTGGGATTAGGCCTCAATTTCCTTAATAAGACTCCTTTGGCGCAAGAACTAAAACCAAGAATCAATAAATGGGATGGACTCAAACTAAAAAGTTTCTTTTCAGCAAATGAAACCATCTGTGAGGTGAATAGAAAGCCTACATCTTGGGAGCAAATTTTCACCCCTCACACATCATATAGAGCACTAATCTCTAGGGTATATAAAGAACTCCAAAAGCTAAACACCCAAAAAATAAATAAATAAATAAATAATCCAATCAATAAATGGACCAAGGATCTGAAAAGACACTTCTCTGAAGAGGATATTCAATCAATCAAAAAATATATGAAAAATTGTTCATCATCTCTAACAATTAGAAAAATCAAAATCAAAACTACTCTACGATACCATCTTACTCCAGTCAGAATGGCATCTATTATGAAGACAAATAACAATAAGTCTTGATGAGGATGTGGGGAAAGAGGTACACTCATACATTGCTGGTGGGACTGCAAATTGGTGCGACCAATATGGAAAGCAGTATGGAGATTCCTTGGAAATCTGGTAATGGAACCACCATTTGACCCAGCTATCCCTCTCCTTAGTCTATACCCAAAGAACTTAAAAACAGCATACTACAGGGTCACAGCCACATCAATGTTTATAGCAGCACAACTCATAATAGCTAAACTGTGGAACCAACCTAGATGCCCTTGAATGGATGAATGGATAAAAAACATGTGGCATGTGTACACAATGGAATTTTACTCAGCAATAAAAGAGAATAAAATCATGGCATTTGCAGGTAAATGGATGGCTTTGGAGAAGATAATGCTAAGTGAAGTTAGCCAATCCCAAAAAACCAAATGCCAAATGTTTTCTCTGATATAAAGAGGCTAACTCATAGTGGGGTAGGAGGGGGAACATGGGAGGAATAGATGAATTCTATATAGGGAAGCGGGGTGAGAGGGAAAGGAAGGAGGCAGGGGGTTAGCAATGATGGTGGAATGTGATAGACATCATTATTCAAAGTACATGTGTGAAGACATGAATTGGTGTGAACATACTTTATATACAGAGGCACGAAAAATTGTTCTATATGTGTAGTAAGAATTGTGATGTATTTTGCTGTCATGTATTTAAAAAACAAAACCAATAAAAAAGAGCTGTAATTCTCATGTCATTACAAAGTGAAAACATTGCACATTTATTTTTGAGCAAGAAGCTATAAAGAAATAATCCAAAAACTGAAACTCTCAGAGTAAAACCATTTTACTCTTGGTCTGTTCTTGACACAGGGTATGTTGCTCATGGCACTGGGGAAGGGCTTATGGATCCGACTTGGCCTCTCTCACACATTTGCTCATTGGCTGTCAGCTGGGACAATGGGCTAGTCCCACCCACAGATTTTTGGTTTAATTCACCAGACTTCCCTAGTGACTGCATTCTTTGAACAGCACTTGAGGGCCAGTCCAGTGATCTTTCCAAAACTAGGGCTGCATCAAATGCACTGCTGTCCTAGATGACAAAGCAAGTTAAGTGGCCCAGCCCTGATTCAACATGGGTTACACAAACCTGTCTGTGCCTCACCTGGGACTATTACTGCAATAAATCAATTTGACCCATTCTCTGACTACAGTACTCTATAAAGTTCCATCACCACCTACCAAAGACCCAGGTGTCTCATCTTCTAGTGACATGGGGCTCAAAGGTGAGGACTTCATCAGCCACATTGTGTCCAGAAGTGGCCCCAGGAATGCAGTCTTCCTTAATCCAGAAACATGTGATTTAACAGGCAAAATGTCCATCCTTCCTATACCCCCAAACAATGGCATTTTGGAGATAACATACTTACAATAGATCCTCCAAATTAAATAGAGCAGGAATGCTGTAATTCCTGTTCCCAATAGCTCTGAAACCCTGCCAAGGCACAGTTACCATGTCCCCCTTAGCAGGGGCTGGCAATGTTTCCAATTAGACCTCAGCTCTGCTCCTTGGTGGTGAACCTGCATTCCCTCATTTTGCTGGAAGTCCTGAGTCATTTGTATTGGATGTTCCTAGGACTGACTCTCTTGTTGATTACTAACTCTGGGTTTACCCACTGGGCTCTAATTTCTATCCTCTAGGATACCTTTCCTTCTCCTCTAGAAATAGCTGGCTTTGTACACCAGGGCCTTTCTCAATTTGCTTCTTATCCACAGAAAATTGAGTGTCCAGAGGCCCCTGCAGTTTCATCAGTCCTCATCCCCTTGTAGCACAGGGTGGTGCTCCCTTTTCATTTATAACCCTCTCAGTCCTTTGGGGCCTTGTCTGTATTGCAAATTATTTATCTCTTGTCAACCCAAAATCATACCCTCAGCTACAGTCCTGCAACAGTTAACAAGAAGACTGACTCTGAGAAGTGTCAGTAGGTTATTCAGTCATTGGATGAACATGATTAAAGTGTGCCAAAGACAACAATGTCAAAGTAGGTAATATTCATCTTATGGAATCACCATCAGGTATGCAATCCAATGCTGACCAAAATATCATTATGCACCACATAAATGTGTGTATCAGACATGTTATTTTCCTTTTTTTCATATTTCATTGGTGCAATATACTTGTACGTCATGGTGGGGTTTTTTTTGTTCCATGTTCATACTAAATAATAAAGTTTTATAATTTGGCCATCATTCCTCAGTATTTTCCCTTGTCCACTCCTCTTCCCCCAACCCCATCCCTTTCCTCTACTCTATTAGTATCCCTTCAATTTTCATGAGAACTCTCCCATTTTTCTTTTCCTTTATCCTCTCTAGGTTCCATATATGAGAGAAAATATGCAATCAATGACTTTCTGAGTTTGGCTTACTTTGCTTAACATATTGTTCTCAAATCCCATCCACTGTACTGCAAATTACATGATTTCATTCTTCTTTATGGCTGAATAAAACTGCATTGTGTGTATACACCACACTTTATCCATTCATCCACTGACGGAAAGCTAGCCTGGTTCCATAGTTTGACTACTGTGAATTGTGCTGCTATAAACATGGGTGTTCATGTATTGCTATAGTATAATGACTTTAATTGTTTGGCATAAATACCCAGGAATGCAATAGCTGGATTATGTGGTGGTCTCATTCCTATTCTTTTAAGGAAATTCTATATTGATTTCAATAGTGGTTGCACTAATTTACAGTCCCACCAACAGTGTAAATCTGTTCCCTCTTCTCCAAATCCTCTTTAGTATTTATTGTTGTTTGTATTAATGGCTGCCATTCTAACTAGAATTAGATGATTTCTTAGTGTAGTTTTGACCTGTATTTCCCTGATTGGTAAAGATGTTGAGCATTTTTTCATATATTTGTTGGTGACTGTATTTCTTCTTTTGATAAGTGTCTGCTTAATTTTTCTGCCCATTTATTAATTGGGTTGAGGGGTTTTTTTGGTATTTGGGGGATTCTTTATATACTCTGAATATTAATCATCTGTTAGAAGAGTAGCTAGCAAAGATTTTCACCTATTCTGTAGGTACTCTTTTCATATTCTTGATTTCTTAATTTGCTGTGAAGAAGCTCTTTGGTTTGATGTCATTCCATTTATTAATTTTTGTCATTATTTCCTGAGCTATAGGAGTCCTATTGATAAAGTCATCTCTGAGTCCACATGCAGAAGTATTGACCTTACATTTTCTTCTAGGCAATAGCATAGTTTCTAGTCTAATTATCAGGCCTTTCATTTATTTTGAGTGTGCTTTTGTGCAGGGTGAGGGAGAAGAATTTAGTTAAAGTCTTCCACATGTGGATAACCATATTTTTCTAGAAGCATTTGTCTAAAAGGCTCTTTTCTCCAATGTATGTTTTTGGCACCTTTGTCAAAGATTAGATACCTGTGTCTATGTAGGTTTGTATCTGTTTTTTCTTCTATACCATTGGTCTATATTTCTATTTTTATACCAGTCCCGTGCAATATTTGTTATTATAGCCCTGTAGTTTAATTTGAATTCAGGTTTTGTGATGTCTCCAGCATTGAATGCTTTTCTTTTTGCCTTAAAATTGCTTTGACTATTCTGATTGTTTTATTCTTCCAAGTGAATTTCAGAGCTGTTTTCTTTTATTCTTCTAGTTCTGTAAAGGATGTCATTAGCATTTTGATGGAGACTGCCTTAAATCGATCTATTGCTTTTGCTATGGCCATTTTAATAATCATGATGGTGCCTATCCATGAACATGTGAGTTCTTCCCATCTTCTTGTGTCTTCTTCAATTTCTTTCTCCAATATTCTGTAGTTTTCATTAAAGAGGTCTTTTACATCCATATTAGATGTATTCCTAGGTATTTTATTATATTTTATGTTTTTAGGCCATTGTGAAAGGGATTTTTTTTTCCTGATTTCTTTCTCAGCAGATTCATTATAGGTGTAAAGAAAAACTATTGATTTTTTTGGTATGTTGATTTTGTAATGTGCTACTGTGCTGAATTTATTTATTAGTTATAGTAGTCTTTAATCTAGTCTTTCGTGATTCACATTGTATGAGATAGTTCTCCTAAGGTTCTTAGTAGCTCCACTGCACAGATGTGAGGATCTACCTAGTACCACTTTAAATATTATAGGAGACCTCACATAGGGTCCTGCAGCTCACCATTAATTTGACCTTTGGCTCCAGACCTTATTATACTTTAAATCTTTTGCCAAGTGTGGATCCTGGAGATGAGAAGTAGTTTTATTTTCCAAACGAAGAAAATAAATCTGTATTCCCTCAAACAAATCTGCAAACTGAAACTGTTTTTCAAAACAATGGCTGTGTGTCCAATTTTGTTTGAGCTCAGCTAAACAGTTTTTCTCATGAGAAATCATTAATGTGCTTATGGTGAACTTTAAAGTTAGGTCTGAGTCAGTCAAGGGCAACTAAGGGCAGCTCATCTTGGCTCAACCTGGGGTCTCATTCTCCAGCGAGATAGAACAGTCTCTTCCACATGGTGCTAGAGTTGTACAAACAAGAGGATACACTGCAAGGTCTCTTGAGGACTGAACACAGGACCTGGGAGATCTCCTCCATCACAGGCAATTGATCAGGGCCAAAGACCAGCCCAAGTTCAAAGAGCAGAAAAAAAAAAGACTCTACTCCTTGCTGGTAGAAGCTGCAAAGTATATGGCCTTTCGGGAGGAATTTGCCCATAATCCCACAACAAATTCTTGCACCTAGGATTTAGTTATGATGGGTTTTATGTGATTAAGAACAAAATCATTGAGATAGAATTGACTGCTTTGAATTCTTAGTGGAAAATGTTTCAGTCACCAACAAATCTCTCTACATCATTTCTATCATTTAGTTTTTTTTATTTTTTATTTTTCTGTTTTTTATTCCAATGTCCCATCTTCTACCCACAACAACACAAGTGCTAAAAATCTTGAACAACTCTCACGTCCAAGTTGATAGGAGGAGAAGAGAAATTTTAAACATCTTGCTTCTCCCATCTTAAGGCCTAGGAGAATTTTAACCTTGCCATCTCTAGGGGATTATCATGACTTAGGACACAAGTGCATTTATTGAAAAATGACATCTACACAACAATAGAATACTTTGAAATTGTCACAAAAATTACAGCAACATTTAAATTTCATGGAAAATCAAAAACATGTATTCTTTATTGAAACTAACCAATGTATGATGCATATGTTTTTCCTCAAAGTCAACTTCTATAAAATAATCAAAGTTGATATGCTAACCTCTGCTTGAATTAAGTGATTAAGAAATGTGTTGCCTAGTTACAGACTTAGCTTGTTTCATGATGGTTGTGGAGAAGTTCACCTCTTATCTCTATTTTAGGAGGTGCTCTGAAACAGGGGAAAGTATTGCTTTTATATTAAAATGATATTAATTTTAATGGCTGTCAAAATTATCCTAAAAAACTTTTCATGTTACTTCAAAAATGATAGTGGCCTTTGGGACTTGCTAAGCTTTGGGGGATGGTTTCAGCATCTCCCAACTGGGCTTGAATCTGCGATATGCTTCATTTTTATTTGTTCATCTTTCAAGAGTTTTTTTTTTTTCCTGTATCTACAACAATTTTTCTTATAATTCAAAATTTTTGGCATAAAAAACAATGCTTGATTGTGGTACATTTCCAACTTGGTACACATCTAACTATTTAAAGCAATGAATATCCACCACTGATGACAGAGAGGGAAAGGTCCTTAAATTCTTTCTTTTGTCCCTCAGATGATTATTTTGTTTGGTTCATGGTAATACTAATTCCTATTAGGCATTTGGAAGCAGAGAGTATTTGGAATTCAGAGCCTGGTGGAATACGTGGATTTTGCCCAGAACCTGTGTGTAGAGTGCCGGTGACAGTTCGAGAATAAAGAGTTGCTGTTTGAATCTACAAGGTGTGAGTGGCTCGTGATTTTGTGCCCAGCCAGACTGCGGCAAGTTAATAGGAGGGATAAGTTTAGTGATCTACTGCACAGAATGGTGAGTATCACAAGTGAGGGACAAACTAAACCACAAGAGTACGTAGTGACCACATGTAAAGGCCACTGTCCTTAAACACTGTGTCCTCCCTCACAGAGGTGGTGACGTTCTCACACTAGGTAATACGACTCGGTGTGGAATGGCCCCATTTATCACGTGCTTATAATAATGCACCTGACATATCATTAAAATCACTGCTTCCAGGAGGGAAAAAGCACTCTTTCATCAAGAGCTTGCAGAAAGCGGCTGAACGAAGCTCATGAGGAAGAGAAAGAAAAACCAAGCTTATTTGTTTAATTGCTTCTAAAGGGGTGTATCTTTCTTTTGAATGATGAATTTTGATTTTGTTGTATTCATAGTTAACTGAAGACTTCTTTAAGTTGAACTTGCTAATGGTTCAGTTGTGGGATTTCTACTAATTCCATGTAGAGATCTGAGAGTACAACTCAACTAAGAAATAGGTTATAATACTATAAACTCAAATAAAATGTTTCCCTCATAGTGGGAAATGTTGTAGTTATCATGTACCTTTCTACCGTCCACATTTTAAAAGAAAATATGCTCCTGAAAAAGAAAACAATTATTGTAATTATGGTTTAGAGAACAAGAAATGCTAAACTTTGAAAGGAAGCATGTAAATAGATTTCAGAATTCTTATCTCTCAGGTTTTCCTTATTGTGTTCATCATCTCATGAGTTGTAGCTTGGAGTCGATCTCTGCTGGTCTTCAGACAATTTGTCACCCCATGAAGTGTAACACTATTGGTAAAATTTTGCCTTGAGGCCATCATCCCCATAGGAAGGTCCATCCTTAAAATCATCTTGGGGAAAAAAACAGGGGTCTCATAGCTGACCATACCCCAGCATTGCCATTTCCTGAGCCCATAGGTATTGCCATTTCCTGAGCCCTGCCATGGGTCAGGGCAGCCCCTAACTCCTTTTCCCAGAAGAAGCCCAGGAGCAGTCTTGAGTCCACCCAGCCCATTTCATGAGACTCTTCTGACTCTACTACCCACCCCTGTGCCTCCCACCTTTCCACCCCTGCAGCACTCTGGATGCTCACCTACTCTACTGCCATTCCCCAGCTGTTGGGTCTTGTATTTATTTTCTCACATAGAGACTGAGCTCCAAGGGGTCAGAGCCCCTCTCATGCATCCATATTCCCCAGAGCTTCTTACTTTGCTCAGCTAATCACAGTGGCTCCATCAGTGGCAGCCATGGACTTCTTCACCAAGAGTGTAGACCATCTCAGTCCACACCTGGCACAGACAGTCTTCCACCAAGTAGGTTGCAACTTTCAGTTTCTTTCTGATTGAAAGACCTAAGTGAAAATTCCCTAATACCTGTGCATTTAAATGGAAGTGGGAATTGCTTTCCTCACAATGAAGCCAACAAATGCAAATCAATGTGCAGGTAGGTTTCCTAATTTGGTTGAAGTGTTTGAAAACTTTGAATGGACATTTTCCTTTCCTCTCTATCCCCTTTCTCCTCTTCCTCTTTCTCTCTCACTTTCTCTTCACCGCTCTCTCACCTCCTCCCTCTTTCTCTGCCTCCCCATTCTCCACCCATCCTCTCCCTTCTTCCTATATCCTTACATGTGGATATACTGTTATATTGTTATACTACATCTTCCCATATCCTTGTGTGTAGACTTACTTATTATAAGTTCAGTAGCATAGGTCATACTTTAGGAGTTCATGCCCTGGAGAGTGTGTCACCACCCCACTGAACAGGACTCAGTGCAGAGACCTGGCCTGCCAGCTGACTTTAGCAGTTTGGATTGCTTATTATTTACCCTGGTTATCAACTGCAGGCTCTAAAGTGCACTTGCTTTCTGAGCAGTAAATCACGAAATGGAATAATATCAAGGCTGAAGGGGAACAACAAATTGAGATCAATCCCACAGAAGGGGACAAACCAATAACACTCCCTGTCTCTTCAGAGAATTGGAATGAGATTTTATCACAGGAGGTTGTTGACAACGTTATGACAAAGCAATTTCCACCCTAACCTGAGGGCACCATTCTCATGGGATGGAACTTGAGGTTTATTTCATTTACATGCAGGTCAAGCAGCCAATTGATTTTTAACTATTTTATTGTTTTTCAATAAAAAAAGAAAAAAAATCCAATTTAAAGGAATCAGGTCCCTTAGGCATTCAGAACATAAATATATACTACTCCATCTCAGAGGTACATCTTTTGGTCATGTCTGTGTCTCACCCTGGTACCAATCAGGCTGTAGCCACATGGGGAAGGTCCCTGGGGTCCTTAGAGATGTGAGGAGGTTAGGGGCTAGAAGCCTTCATTGCCTTCTTTGCTGCTAAAAAGGCCAGTTTGTTCACTCTCTGGAGTTATGAAAGTAACAAGGTTTCACAAATCTTCAGCTTTTGTACTTGAGTGTGAACAGATCCACACACAACTCATAGTAGACCTTGGAACACTCTGAAGTGGGGCAGAAGGAAGAATGAAGTATCTCTGAAGTAGTTGTTCTCAGTATTTAGACTCACTGTTCAGAACCACCTGGGGACACTTGTTTTGGCTGCAGATCTTGGATTTCATGCCCAGAAATACACACGTACACAAAGTCTGATCAACATATTTGCTCTTCCTTAAAAAATGTCCCCAAATGTCTTATTGTGATTCTAAACTCCTGTAGTTCCCCATCATCAAAGCCCATTTGGGCCTTGTTGAGAAGAACACTGACATCCCCATGGCATAATGTGAAAAGCAAAGTAGAAGCAGAGGAGCTGCCTTAGGAGTCATCATAGCTGGTTCCCAGCACATGCAGCATCTGCATCCCAAGGGCAGAAAGTGAAGGTAGTCTAGGAGTGCACCTAGGATGATAACCCTTGCACCTAGCAGTGTTCCTGAGGATTCCGAGAAATGGCATTGCTCATGACAGGTCCATCTGGTAGACTGATATCAGGCACCTACTGGCAGAAAACTGCATCTGCAGTGTCTCCAGAGACTGGCCAGTGATGGAAGGAAGGCTGGTGAATATTTAAGCAACCTAACCTCAGAGCCAAGTCCAGTGATGACCCACGAGTCCCAGTGAGAGAAAGGAACAGACAAAACACTATAAAACCTTGCTGTGACTTTCTGAAGAAAATTTTAACTTGGAAAAGCATAACACACATCATGATGGATTTCTGACACCTTCTCCTGGTACAAGTTGTACCACTCAAGTGACCTCCTCTTATTTTTACCACTTTTAACTCAGGAATTTACAACTGCTGGTTCCTTGGTGATTCAGATGAGTTAGCCAAGGCAACTGTGAGAGGCCCCATAGTTCATTACCATCATGAACCGATAGAACATCACTGTTTATTCTCTGTGTTTGTTTTCTATTCCTGCTCTAACAAATGACTACAAACTTATGAACTTCAAACAACACAGATTGATTATCTCACTGATCTGGGTGAGAAGTCATGATGAGCTCAACTGGGTCCTCAGCATGGGATCTCACAGAATAAGATGAAGCATGGAGAGACTTGCATTCCTTAAAGGGAGCTCTTAAGGGATACCTCCACTTCCAGACCCATCTAGAATGCTGCCTGAATTCAGTTCTCTTGGGCCCTCCATGTGTCTCCCAATGTTATATCAACAGACAACCTTTTCCCATGTAAGACAATCCAGGATATCTTCGATCATCCTATGACCTCACCCTCAATGATGGATACAACATGAACAAGTGTCTTAGGAAAAGAGTGAATCACGGCACCTTGATGGAAATGCTCACCACACCCTGGGATGCAGGCTCAGAGGGTTTGTGACAGAGGTCAGGAATCTGTATAGTCACTGTGGGTTTCAGCTGGATTTTCTAAGTGGCATTCTCTGTATTTCAACATTGAGGACATTAAAGTTATCACAGAATAATTTAGTATCTTGTGGGAATCCTTGGGAAAAAAACTGAGAAGATGCAGACTGAACTAGGAAACTAGAAGAAAAAATACCATCTAGTTGAAAATGAATGTTCCGGAAGGGCCTTGTTCTTCCAAAAATTGGACTGTGCCCTTGGTTTCGTTCCTGTAGGCACAGTGTCTGGCCTGATTTGGATGAAGGGTTGCTTGTGGCAGAAAAATGATATGGCATAGGGCTTTTTTTTTTTTTTGAGACCAGGTGGCACTTTGCATTTAAACGAATTTCTGTGAAAGGAAAAAATTGTATTTATTTACTCAGACTGACTTTTTATATGAAAGCTAAAAAATAAACTTATTTTTTCATTAGTATCTATCTTCAATGTTGGATGCTAACACTCAAAATAACCCTTGATAAGAACTTGCTAATGGTACAAAATCATTTATTATATTCTAGAACAATAAGCTAATAGACTTTCCTGAAAGTCGTTCCTAAAGATTTAATTTTTGCTTTTGTTACATTTGCTAAATGTCTAGATAAAGAAGTTTAGGCTATTAAATATAGAAAGAGTTTTCAAAATATAAAAGAAAAATGGAAATTACAGAGTTGCAGAGATGTATTCTCTTTAGAATAATGTAAATTTGACCCCCTCCATTTACATGCATGAACAAATACTCTTTCGCTGACCAAACTCTTACCTAACCCCTCTGATAAGTTTGCATGAAGCTATTACCTTGGACTAGTCCTTTCTGAGTCTCGTTTTGGAAAAAAAAACAAAAACAAACAATAAAAACACCTGCTAAGTAATTTTAGGGAGAAGGGAGAAGCTCCCATCCTTGATTATTTTTCATTCATGGAATCCCAAACTTTTGTAGTTCTAAATCCCCACTTGTTCTTCTTATATTTAAAATGAAGCACAATCTCCCCACTATTGAAATGATTCTAGTCTACATTCATACCACCCTGAATCCACCCTATTTCACCTGAAATCATCCTGAATAAAGTCTTCCTTACCATTTAACAGCTGGAAACATTTTTTTCTTTAACAGTATTAGATGGTATGAATTTATATGCATGCATTACACTAGGGATATTTCTAAAAAATGGGAAAATATGAAAAAATTAGAAAAAAATATGTTCATACCATAAATATATTGACATGAGACTGATTCTAATTACTTGTTTGTCCTTCAAAGGAGAATTTCCAGAATTAGAGAAGGTCATTGTGTAATAATCCCTGATGATCCTTCCAAGGCTATGAAATTGCACACAGTTGAAACATTAAATTTGCCTCTATGTTTGGACTTGTGATCTTTACAAATCAGATCAATCGTGACTCACTGTCAGCAACAAAAACTACACTGAAACTAGAGCAGTTATCTTTGCAAAACCAAGTGTCTCATTGTATTAATTTAATGATTCATAAGGTGAATAAATAAGTGTTCTCTGAAATTGTGGGGATGTAATTTACATACATGTGTAATGATATATGTATAATTTGTGCATATATTTCTATTCATTTAACTATATTTGGTCAGTTATATTTGCATTTCCCAACATCCAGTGCTGAGAAATTCCAAACAGGAAATCTGTGAAGAGATGTTTCAGGAGAGGATCAAATTCTTTAGCATGGACTATTTGGTTGATTAAATAAATGTATCTACCACGTAGTAGAATCCTTGTAAAGAGGAAACAAGTCAATACTACTTCATGGGTGCAGAAAAGGGTTCAGACCACAAATTGCTCCTAGGCAAGCAACCTCAGCAGCCTGAAGGCAGGGGCCTGAGAAAGGCTAGAGCAGAAAGACCAGAGCAAACCAAGAGGGAACGTGCTCTCGAGCAGCTTATTTCTCTGCTCGACTGGATTTACACACACTCCAGCAAGTACAAATATATTTCAGGAACATCTGTGTTGTTACCATTTTTATCGAGATAAAATTGAAAGAAAATCAAATATGAACTGGAAAATTTTGAGTATAAAGTCGAACTGGCTCACTAACCAGCTGGGCAAACTTAGGCAAGTCCCCCAAGTGCTCCATTACTCAGCTTCCTCATCTAATTTCATTGAATTTCTAATGATTATTTTACATATACATTTTTATGACACAGGATAATATTTCAATATATGCGTGTCATGACCAAATCAGGGTGACCACAGTTCACAATAACCTGTTACACTCTTTGTAAATAATGAGACCAGAAGAGCTTGAATCAGAACACAAAGCAATGATAAGGAGACGGAAAAGTAAATTACAGTGCTTTGATCAGTGTGTCTCATGTACAGGTATTACAATATCATGCTGTACTGCATACCTAGGTATGATCATTATGTCTTAATTAAAGAGTGTTTTAAATGTTTAAGGGGTTCTTCATCTTCAAACCAGAGATAACATAGTCTTCTTTACACTGCTTTCCTGAGAATTAACGGAATGATGTGGGCACTGTGCTTGCTATATTAAAAAACATAATGAATATTGATAATTGAGACTCCAAATCCTAACCCCATCTTTGCCTCCAATACATATTTTCATCTACTCATTCCAATTTTCTGATCTTCTAAACTTTGGTTTAATCTGGCTCCTCCAAGTGAGCCCTCGTCTATGAAGCATAAACACAGCAAGGGCCTAGTTTGTTAGGAAAAGTCATTAGTCAATAGGACCTTTAGCAAGTCAGAAAATTGTGATAGGAACTGGGAGCCCATTAGCCAGGAGAAATAGGGTGAGGAAGGTGAGCATGGAGGCCCTGTGACCCTGGTGTTCTGACCTTCTTGATCCAACTTGGAGAACCTTCTCCGTGGAGTGGGGAGGATGCAGGCCAATCCCAACTTCACCATTTAATTTAATTTTGCCTCATTCATATTATTATACCTCTTCATTCTTGTGTTTCTTCATATATAAAATAAAATTCATAAGAATACCTATCAGTATAAGGACTAAATGGAATAATTCAAATCAAACCCCTTACACAGTCAAGATACTCAATGAAGCGCATTACCTTGGAGCAAGCTCTTTATTATGTCTTCAACAGACATACCCTGCCTCAGGAACTTGCCACTATCTCACTGAGTTCCACCTAGTCTTTAAGATAGGTGTTACCACCCCTACAGCAAACAATGAAGAAAATGAGCACAATTAAAGTGAAAAGAAATAATCCCAATTTAAAAGGCAAGAAAATTAGCTTGGTGGATCCAGCATCACCCTTAGTACTGCTTGCTGAACACATTGCCTTCTTTTTTTTTACTTAGTTCTAGCAAAACCTCCCACAAGCCAAACTCAGAAGTGTCCATTTTGCATTGCTTCCACCTATAAACCAGGAGTGAAAGAAAGTACTGTGTTGATTTTGTCAACCTGTTCTTCCAGGTGAGCACAAGGAAGATGTGGGATATACATACTGCTGTGGACCACTGAGAAGATGGGCTTATTTGTTAGACAGCATCACTGATGCAGATACATAAAGTTGTTCATGTACTGCTTTTCTTCACAATATGCCCTCAAATCAGTGGAGATTTGAATCTTGTCATCTTCAACATTTAGCACCAAGAAATGATGGTAAGTTATGTCCTGGGACCAATAGTCTTCATCTTATTTTGCAAAATTTCTCTGCTTAGTAATCATTGGTCTTGATAAAGTAAGCTTTCCACATAACATGTTTGTTATCTTGCTAAAACCATGCCCACAATTGTCCCTCCTTGGAAAGTGGTTAGTAAAATAAAACTAAATGTTTTAACGTGATTATTTCAGATAAGAGGTGAATTCTCAGGGAAAATTTCCTTACATTTAACTTCAGAAAATGGAGATATTTTATTTATGAGTATTCTTGAATAAATTTTTCTCTGAGTTGTTTTCTTCCAAAAAGCCAAACTTGAGAAGTGATATTGAGTTTTAATAATGCAGTTGCAGTAAACTGCAGTTTTCATGTAATTTATCCCACGCAATGGAGCTTGCTAAAGGTAATAGACAAGTACAGGTAAGTTAATCAAATGACTAATAAACTGGTTCTAGGAATAATTCAAATATTAAGATGAAGGAGATACTATCAGGATTGGATGTGACAGATCAAATGAAAATTATCCTATATAAAATAACTAGATACATGCAAAAAAAATCATTGTTCTTGCTGTTCAGGATAGGCATAGATTTTTTAACCATTAATACACACAAATAAAATCTGGTGCTATTTTTACTTCACTACAGAATTCAAATGATTCTTTTTTATTTATTAGAGTGTTACACTCATACATGGTACTTAGGTTTCTCCCAACAAAATCATATGTGCATGGAATTCTATTTCAGTTTATGATACCCTTTTCCCTCCCACCATCCCTGTTCTCTAGACTTCAATTCCTCTAGGCTTCCTTTCACTATTCTATTTACCTATATTTGACTGATTATTTTTACTCACACATAAAGGTTAAATTCCTTGTGGTGTATAGATATATGCACATGATTTTTAAAGCCTTCAATTTGCATTTCCTCCCCATTCCCATCCCTTCACTCTGCCTCCCTGGTCCCCTCTACATTACTGATCTTCAAATAATTCAGACACTTGTTATATTCCCCCATAAAAGGAGCAAGAAATATCTCATAGCTCTCTCACTTCAGTTTATTCTGCATAATTAGTAAACTTCCACACAAGGGCCTTGCAGCTTCCCTTCTGCTGTCTAGAATAAGTCGGAGGCTGCAATGTAAATTAGAACCAGAGAGAGAGAAGAAACTTCCTGCTTTGCTTAACGATACCAAACATGATAATAGAGAAGATTTGGAACACATAGCAATGGAGTCTACCACAATCCCAAGAGCACAGGACACCCTGAAGTACACAGGACCAAGTTTCAAGTGAACCTACCCAAGAAGGGTCATGGCAGTGCAGCCACGGAATGGATAATGCTCTAAAGTATAATGTTCATTTTATTCTTAAGTTGGTAATGTAGAAAGAGAAGGTGTGCTGAAGAAGGGATCAATGATCCTGATGCTCCAAGATCTTCCTGTTTCCTCCAAAGATTACTGAAACTATTAAACATGCTTTAAGTGGAGGAGATTAAGGAAAAGCTCTTTGTTGTTGTTGTTGTTGTTTTAATTAGTTACACATGACAGTACAATGACATTGACATATCATACATTTGAATCAGATGGGATATAATTTTTCATTTTTCTGAGTGTACAGGTTGTAGAATCACATTGGTCATGCATTCACATATATACACACAGTAATAATAATGTCTGTTTCATTCTACTCTCCTCCCTATGTCCCCAGCAAGAGAAATAATATGTGAGGTGAATAGGTAGCCTACATCCTGAGAACAAATTAGACAGAGCTCTGATCTCTAGGGTATACAAAGAACTCAAAAAGCTAAACACCAAAAAAAAAAAAATAATAATAACCCAATCAACAAACAGGCCAAGGACCTGAACAGACATTTCTCAGAAGAGGATACACAATCAATCAACAAATATACGAAAAATGCTCATATCTCTAGCAATCAGAGAAATGCAAATTAAAACTACTCTAAGATACCATCTCACTCCAGTAAGAATGGCAGCCTTGATGAAGACAAACAACAACAAGTGCTGGCGAGGATGCAGGGAAAAAAGTACACTCATACACTGCTGGTGGGACTGCAAATTGGTGCAGCCAATTTGGAAAGCAGTATGGAGATTCCTTGGAAAGCTGGGAATGGAACCACCATTTGACCCAGCTATTCCTCTTCTTGGACTATACCCAAAAGGAAAAGCTCTATGAGGGAAGGAATATCTGCTTGGACTCATCCACGGAGATGAATGGCAAAGAAACATGAACCCTCTCTTATAATAAAATGATGTTTTTTTTATTCTCCCATAGTCTGTCTATAAGTACAATTCCAGACAGCTTCTGATTCAGCAAGCTAGAAAATGCCTCTGGTACCACTTATCATCCGCCTTATGTTAATTCCAGTTATCTGTCACTCCCCTCGTGGTTCAATCAACAAATATTTATTGAATAGTTTAATGTATGTCTGGGATTCTGAAGGCATTGAGCAGGACAGAGAGGAAAGTGATGGATGCCTCACTCATTGAATTTTCATAATAATGAGAACACCCTTTGCCACTCACAACCCCAGAATCAGAAATGCATGCAAGGAATACCTGCCTAAGACTTCAACTGTTAGCCAGTTAACCCCTGCCAGACAGTGTTGGCTGGGATACTAAACCCCACTTGTACAGGCACTTCATCCTTCTGAATAAGGGATTGTTTTCATCACCTTTTTGTCATTGTTACCAAAATGCCTGACAAGAGCAACTTAGAAAAAGAGATATTTATTTTTGGCTCACAGTTTCAGAGGTTCAGTCCATGGTCAGCAGACTCCATTGCTCTGGGCGCAAGGTGAGGCAGAGGATCATGGTGGAAGGGCATGGAGGAGGATAGATGCTCAGCTCATGACAGGCAGGAAGCAGAGACAGAGAGAGAGGGGAAAGGCAGGCGGTCAAGATATAATTCCCAAGGGTATCATAGCCTCAGTGACACACCTCCTCCAGCCATGCCCCAGCTGCTTGCGGTTACCACCCAGTATAGTAGTTCTTTCAAATTATTAATCTATCAAATGGATTAATCCACTGATTAGGTCACAGCTCTCATAATGTAATCAGTTCACCTCCAAATATTTCTGCATTTTCTCACACATGAGCTTTTGGAGGATCCCCATATTCAGACCTTAATAGGGATTTACCACAGAACTTAAGACAACCGTGTTCCTTGATAACTAGTTCATTAAATGCCTTCTGAATGCAATATAATTCTAAAGTCTCTGTTGGGCAGTGGTGAAACTCTAAAGCACCCATGTATTTTGATTTTATACCCAAAGTATTTTGATTTGCAACATGGTCAGTGCCACATTAGTCTTTTTCTCTGATTCAAGTTACCTAGATACAGGCAATAACTATAGTCCAGGAGTCCCGCATCAGCTAGATAGCTAGATAGCCAGACACAGCATTCATAGCTAACCTACAAATCATGGTATTAGGGGGATATTCTTTGTATTTGAGGGTGTACAATGACAATACTGGAGAATATAACTTACTGTAATATGCTATGTCTATTATTATAATTATAAGACACATGTGAGATAATAATTTTCATTTCTGGGCAGAGGATATTCAGCTGTTTATAAAATGATTTCTTTCTCTCCCCCTTCTCTTTTGTTACCAAACACATTATAATTTTTTAAACAAATCTGATGACTTCCCGAAATAATTTAGCTTTTCATATTTGCTTGTAGTTGAAGTGGTTTCATTCGCTACACATAAAGTACAAGCTTTTCTGGGAAGAATGTTTCCAAGGAGCTTCGTCTCTTGCCATATCTGTTTTCTACCAGATTGCCTCCTGCTCCATGCCCTCGATCAGGAAAATATCACTTCACTGTAAGAAGGGCGAACAAGGGTGAAAAGGTTGAAATGGAGACTCAGACTCCATTTAGGAGAAATAGTTCCCCCTCACTGTGGAAAACAGAGCTGCAGGATGAGAGTATTCAAAGGGACAGGTTGTGACAGAATGGCAGAGGCGTCACCTTGAAGTTAAGGGACAGTATAGAAGTCTTCACTTGGGAGGCTCAGTGGGTTTGTTTATTCACTGAAAGGGATGTTTTGAGAAAGGGAACCAGGTGAATGTTTTTGCATTCAAAAATAATGGAATCAATGCACAGAATTAACCAGTAAGGGGCATATTCTGTTTCTGCTGAAATGGTCTTGAAGTGAATGTTAAATTCAGAAAGGAGCAGACGTCCACAAATCTGGTATCTATTTCTGAAGTCTGGTATGAGGTTGAGAGAGCATCCATTAAACTCCTTTGTCCTGTCTTTGAGAAAGCAGGGTTGGACAGATGTCCCAGCTCCCAGTACTCAGGCCCCTTGACTTTCCAGCCCCTAGCATCTCTGGAGCCCCCAGATAGTGCCCTTCCTATCGACTTGACTGCCCATTTATTTGGTTGTCCTCAGGCCCAAGAGACTAAGGAATAAGCTGATGATCCTGAAGAGTGATACAGAACATGGAGTCTAAAGTCACTAGAATACTTTGGAGCTTTGTTGGATTTTATTGTTTTGAAAACATTTATGTAACACTTGCTCAGGGAACTAAGCCTGCAGGTGCCAATTTTATGAATCAGATAAATTCTTACTGGTTAGCTGCAGTTGTATACATTTTCCCCTGAAGACACTGCAGTTCCCAACTTTATTAGTAAACATGACACATTTTGAGAATCAGGGTTTGTATAAGACTGGCCAAGTGCTTTAACCCAACAGAGAGCATTGCTGGTGAATGGATGCATTAATTATTGCAGAGACCGAGCATTTTGGAATACTCAAGGTAGCTTTTTTATTTGTTTCATTGTTTCATTTGTTTCAGATAGTTGGCTACTGCTAGGAAACCAGAATATACTTCTATCGGCAAGGCAGACAAGCAGAGTGTGATCCAGAGTTCTGAAGTCAGACTGGACTTCCAAAGCATGCTGTATCAGACTTAAAAATGAGATACCTTTGGAAACTAAATTCTACCCCCTACCTTCGGTTTCCTTATCTGCAAAATCATAGAGTCAAATTTTCTACCTCATGTGGTCATCATTGTATGAAACATTATTATGGTTCTGCCTGACATTGGGTAATCTAAAGCTCAATATACGTTTTAACAATTAGGGGTAATAACAGCACCAAAATTATTTTGTAAGTAGTGGCAGTAACAATTTTTCACTGTGTATAATGGAAGGGAAACTCATAATGAGAAGGGACATGCAAAAATAGCAGAGTGGAAACACTCGGAGGGACGAAAACAATCTGTCAGTGTGCACACACTCCTTAGCCTGAATGTAGAAGCAGCCTATTACTGCAAAGCTGGGAACAGAGGACTCTAAATCTAAAAGGAAGGTGCACAGTGCTGCATCCCCTGTTAAGTCTGGCTCCTACTTGTGCTCTCCATTACCAGGGAAGGTTCATGTCCTCCAACAGGTCAATGCCATCCGACTGGGCCCCATCAAATTAATTCCAACTAATCGGGATTCCATCTGATTTGAGAGGAAGGGTATAAAACAATTGATGATGCACACCATCATGTGAGAGGACCATAATTTCATTTTGAGTTGTCCTCAGTTGACTTTATGGAGCTGATAAATTATGCGGAACCATACAGGAAGCAAATGACATCACCAGGGCCTTGCATTTGAGTATTGAAGTATTGAGCATAGCACTGAGAGTGGTTCTGTTGTAGGCACCCAGCTCAGTGGGGCAGATGCCAGCAAATCTCAAAGCCAACTAAGGAACAGCCTGTCTCTGGCCAGCCTCAAGCCATTTGGTCTCCTAATATAGAATCTATAAATTTGTTTTGTATTTTGAAAGAAGTTTTTGAAAACTTAAATTAGAATTTCTAGAAATGGTTTTCCTCTATGAACACTATAGTCAGTTGTATCCACAGAAAAATATTTGCATAACTCTTAGTGTCCTTTGTCCTGACAGACTAGATACTTTTCCATCTTTCTGTGCTGATCTTTGTTTTATTGAGATATTTCATTCACAACATACAGGAGTCTATTTCTTACTTAAGTCTACCATTGGAATTATTCCAAAGTCTCAAGTTAAAATGGACAAATGCAAGTGAATTGTTCATTCATTCTAAAATCCACAGAAATTTAAATACTTAGTGGCTTTCTGGAATCCCTCCACAGGGGAAAAGATCCTGAGGCTTCCAAATTTTCACTATATACATATAGAACTATATACATATATAGTTATGGGGAGCTATACAGGAAGCAAATGACATAATTTGACTAAACTCAACACCCTGTTGAGTTTAGTTTCAGTAACACTAGTTTTGTGCCTTTATATCTACCATCTAAACATTAAGTTTTCCCCCTTTCACAATGAGGAAGAGCCTTGGAAATAGCAATAAAATGAGCCACACCCTGTATGAGTTCATGGACATAGGTTATAGAAGAGTCAAAGCTTCCAAAATACCTAACCTACAAATTTTCACTATATACATATAGAACTATATACATTCTATATACACATAGAACTCAGTTGCATTGAGTTGCTTATGTATAAAGAAGGAAGTGTTGGCACAATCATAATTTGTAGATGAAATGGAGATTTTGTGGAAATTCTGTTTATTTTACCATATGTCTGAGTATTTCTATTTAGGTCTACATATTTCTTTTTCAGATTGATGCTTAAAATGTGATAACAAATTTTCTTTCAAAAAGAAGGACAGAATACTACATATAAACTAAGGCTCCTTATAAACACCTATGGCATTCTACTGAACTTTCATATGAATATCTCTCAGCAGAAACTGTGGGATAGGTTTGACTTGTGTTTAAATCCAATCCACCTTCAGTGGTCATGTGATTATTGGCCAATGAGGAGGGGAAATATTGGTTTATAATTAAACCACTAGTATGAGTAATTTGAAATGGCAAGTTCTAAATTCACAGCATCACATGAAAAATTCCCCTGTAAAACACACTGTTGAGTTTAGTTTCAGTAACCTTAGTTTTATGCCTTTATATCTATCATCTTTTTTGCCTAAACATTAAGTTTTCCCCCTTTCACAATGAGGAAGAACCTTGGAAATAGCAATAAAATGAGCCACACCTGTATGAGTTCATGGACATAGGTTATGGAAAAGTCAGAGCTTCCAAAATACCTAACCTGAAATGTTTTTGTTTTACTTTTCCCACACACACCCTTTGAAAAGAGCATCAATAGAATCTGGGGTGCCTCAGAGTATGACAAGAACACTCCAGTGTCTGAATGTAAGATCAGACGAACAGTGGTTGAATAATTTGAACACATAAGAAGATTAAATTAAAAGACAAAAACTAAAAAATGTTGCGTGGAAAATAACTCTTAAGTTTAAATATTTGAAAAACAGTTGGAGAAATGAAAAACCAGGTTTAGACAACATGATAACAGAACAGACTTGACCTACACACATAAATGTTAAGGTTAGTATGTGAAGTCCTCCCCCAAAGCTCCTGTGTGAGACAAGGCAGGAATACTCAGGGGTAAAATTGTTAGACTGTGAGAGTTGTACCCTAATCAGTGGATTAATCCACTGATATGAATTAACTGGGTGGTAACTGGCAGGTAGGGTACGATTGGAGGAAGTGGGTCACTGGGAGTATGACTTTGGGATTTATATTATCTCTCCAGGGAATGAAGCTCTCTCTGCATCCCGATTGCCACATTCTGAGCTACTTTCCTGTACCACACCTTTCTGCCATCATGTTCTGCATCACAATGTAGTCAGCTCACTGTGGACTGAACCTCTGAAACTGTGAGTCAAAATAAACTTTTCCTTCTCTACATTGAGATTAGTCATAGCCATGCACTTTTAGAGAATAAGAGGAAGCGAGGGTGCAGCTGACGTTATTATTTTAAAATGTGCTCATTGTGAAAGGAAAATAAGGCTTAGTCACATTACTCTTCTTCTAATCCTCTTCTGACTTTGATGGGGGTGCTGAGCCTGCCGTGAACACTCACAGGAAGTACTCACTCTACTGCCTACCAGTGTATCTTCATGGCCCTTAACTATATCTGAGGGAGAGAGGGATTGAGCTGGGAATATTCTTTTGATATAATAAAGGTATTAAGAATGGGCAGAAGAGAAGAAATTTTGAATTAAAATGATTCTTTCAGAAATTTGCAAAACCCCAGACCAGATACAGAAAGAGTGGGATGGGTAAAAACAACATGTGACACTTGACATCCTATTTTAGATTTTATAACCAAATGTGTCCACCCGCCTGTGTTTATAGGAGTTCCTAGCAAAATGAGCCAAAAGCTCATAAATATCTGTTTCATGAGTAACCAGCTATTCTGAGGAAGTCATCGTTATATACAAGTTGCTAAACAGTGCTTAAATGGGTTGACACTGAAAGCAGAATATGTCATTTTTGTTTCAAAATAACTGTACAAAAAGAAAGAATGGCAGATTTCTGTGACGCCACCATCCTAAGTAAAATCATCAAATATTCAGTATTCTATTTTACTTCCTTTCCAAAGGATTACCACATGCTACAGTTACAAAAAGACCTCCTTTTGTATGGTGTACTGCCAATTTTTTTTTCTTTTTTAACAGTTAGTAGGGAGGCTGTCCTTGTGTTGCTGAGGATGGCATCCAGGGATATAATTTTTTCCAAATTACTGGTTTTGTTTAGCAGAATGGAGTTGGCTATCCATAGCAATCCCTGACAACAATGTGGGGTATGTTTAGACCTGCAAAGCAATTAAGAGACTCTCAGAGGAAATCCTATGTGCAGCTCATTTCCCTGTGAGAGTCGAGCCAGGATCTCAGAGCTCTACAGCAAAAAATGCTTCCAGCTTTTAGCTTTGAACACTGGCTTCTCTGTTCTTCCTGAATCCTGAAGGGCTGTGTTGCTCTTGTCAGACCACAGGTACACTGAATGGGTTATTGGACATCTTTCCTATTGACCTCAGCCTTGGACTCTGAGGACCAGGAATTGCCAGAACTACCTGTTTTTCCTTAGTGCTGTGGGGCACCACCAGAACTAAGCATGGTTTATTCTGTCTCCTCTGCATGGATCAATTCATTTCTCTATGCCAAACACCTTCAAATCCTGTAAGATCCACTTCCAATATTACATATGTTATAAAGTGATCTGGATTCTCAAAAAAAAGGGAAGTTAAGCACTCATTCTATTATATTCTGTAAGTATCTCTCCAGTACCATGCTGCTTTATCTGGGCATTCATTTATGTTTATGACTACCCTTTCTAGGTGACAAATTCCTATGGTACAAATAAAATCTTTTACACATCAATGCCAACTCACCTGAGACCTAATATAATGCAGGCATTTCAGAATACAAGAAAAGTTGATAATACCTGAATGGATGCAGTTTATGTTGACTTCAGTTTATGTTGACTATAACTTCAATGTGCCTGTGATTTTCTCTGGAATTTGCATGTATCTCACTCATGCAAGTATAACTTGCATGAAAGAGCTCCATATGAGTTTTGAAATAGTGTTAACTCCCCTTTTTTTGCAATAAAATGAACTCTAATGAGAAAGGCTTCCTTCGAATTACTAAATGACTTCTTGCTTATCTAAGGGTTAAAATCTTCTGTGTGCCAGTTGTAGTCAGGTTCTGATAGTCTATGCACAGTCTTAGACTTATATAAAAATGCACCAGGTGCAGGAAAGAGTGCTTGGGCATCCTACTTAGGTGTGGCTCCAATCAACATGATGAATCTGCTCCACCTTGGCAGGGCATCTAAAGGACTAGGATTTCCACTAGGATTGACAGAATGTAGATGTGACCAATTGTTTGCAGTAGCCTGGCACATCTAGAAGGTGGGGGGTGTTCTCTTTGCTTTACTAGCACTGGGGCCACTCTTTCCTATAAGAAGCCACATGAAGGGCATCCTTACTCCTGTCTTCTACTGACAATAGCAAGGATAGGGCTAATAATTTGTTATGTTTTAACCTTTCCAAATATTTTAACATTAAAAATGGGCAATTGTGTTTTAAAACAAATATAAAAACAAATTTCTTTACTTCTTTTTATTCCAATTCCACTTTTTTTTACCATCTCTTTCAAGATTAGGCTGTGTTCCTGCAATCAAATGTTATCTGAAGAAACATCCATGCTTCAGTAATAGAGACTCATGAGCTCTGTCACTTGACTAGCTTGAACAGGAAATCCATTATAGAAGAAAACAACTGGCATCTCATAGAGGAATGAAAAGTAAGTCTGGGTCTGGGCAAAACACCTGTGTTCTTTCTAGTCTCTTCCTCCTGCCAGCTGACCGGGCTGATGAGATGAGCTGGATTTAAAGGAGCTGGCTGCAGCAATAACTAAGAAAATGGTAAAGAAACCACACAACACACAAACATGAGTTTCTAAGATCGAGGGCAGGATGGCTCTGCAACCTTAAGGGTCAGCTCTGCACTGGACAGCATTAGAAAAGAAAAGAGAGAGAGAGCACACCAGAATGCCTATGTTTATTGGGGAACTCGAATATCTTTTTGATAAGGGATAGGGTTTCGAAAGGTGGAGTCTTGCATGGTGATGTCTTGTGGTCAGCAGACTGCCATCTTGGCAAGTCACGTCCATCTCAGATGTTTGTGTGGGATCACAGGCAGAGCAAGAGGAAAGGCACATTTATTTCACACAGCCCAATAAGTGCGCAACACCAGACCAGTCCCCTCATATGCTCAAATGCACATAGCTCACATACACAGCCCATGGATGGCTCGGGACATCTTCCAGTACGTGAACAAACCTTAGAGGTAACCAAGAGGACACAGGATACTTAGGACATGCAAAATAACACTTATCATGGTGTTGAAGTAAAAAGAAAACTATTTCACCCGAATAAAGTCAACACAGATTCTTTGTCCCCTTCCCGACTCAAACAAAAAGTAACAGTGGCTTATCTAATAAGATTTTCCCTTCATTACATTACGCGGCCTTGCTCTTCTTCTCACAGCTACATTTGTCAGGATACGGCAAAGCTCATCTAAATAAACACTATTTAAAGTATTCACACATAATACATAATACGACAGAAAAGGCAGCAGGTGTTGCTAACTATGCATCTTCTATGCATAAGCCTCTGTCCAAAGAACCTTAGGAATATTTTCTTGAATCTTCACAATAGCCTCATATGGTAATTATTATTTTGTTCTTTTGTATAGAAGAACAGGCAATGTGTCATCTGCTATGTGAAGAGCTGAAATTCAAACCTGATTATTTTCTCCACAATTCATCATGACAGCTAAGCTCCCTTGACATATCCCAGGAGAGTAAGGTTAACTTCAAAGGGAGATGCACAAAGTCCCCGGAGGTGGAAGAAGCCCAGGGTTCAAGGTGAAGAAACCATGTACTTACACAGGTGGATCAATGTCCACCTTGAGTGGGGTGCATGTGAGAGAGATTTGTATATAAGCAAAACAATGTTGCATGGGAGCAGTGACTCTGTGGCACAGTTTGGGGAGCCACCAGAAAAAAGGTTCAGAAGCAAAGTGTTTGGTGCTGGCAGCAACTAACCTCCCGGACTGAACTACAATTGCAGCTCTGACTTTGGCTCATTAGAAGACCTGTGCTTTACTTAAAGAGATTTGAAATTATTCATAAATAATTCAGTGCCACTGGGAGGGCAAAAACAATTGTGTGAACATTAAATATCCATTAGCTGTATTAAATGCCGGCAGACTGTCAACTGTTCACTTGGGTATCAGATTCAGCACCGTGTTAGGTTGGAGGAAGCCAGAGACATCAGGAGAGAGTGCGTTAAATTGTTTAAGATGAAAGTGAAAAATGAGCTATTTCAAGATACTTGGGGATTCCAAAAGCAATTCAATCACTATACTGTCTTTTAAAAGAAGGAAATTCTTTCCTTTGAGGCAACATGGATGAAAACTATAGGAGACTTATTAAGTGAAATAAACTAGGCACAGAGAAACAAATACTGTATGATCCCCCTTAAATGTGGGACGCTATAAAGTCAATTCCACTGACAATAAAGTGGAGAGGTGACACTAGGGGTGGCATGTGGAAGGGGAGGTGCTCCTCAAAGGGTACAAAGTTTCATTTAGACAGGAGGAATAAGTTTTAGTGATCACACTACATTGTAACCACACTTAACCTAAATGTATTGGGTATCTCAAAAATGCTTAAGAAATATATATTAACATCCTCATCATTTAAAAATAGGTAAGTTGGGGAGAGAATGTGTATGTTAATTCACCTGGTTGACTCTTTTATGTTATATGCATAAAACTGTATCCTCAGAATATTCACAGGTTGCCAACCAAAAATAAATTAATTTTAAAAACAAATTTTGGCAAATGATACCAGTTAAATTATATTTTATGCAAAAGGACTGTGGATTGGACTGACAAAAAATGGTAAAAATCCATTCACTCTTACTTAACTGTATGAGAAAAATCATTCTTTCAAGTCCACTATCAAAAGTATCTAAAATTTCAGTGGGCCAAAAGAGGTCAGCTCATCTATGCCTTTGCCCCTGGAGACAATGTTAGTAACAACAAAGGAAAACATTCTTTTTCTGAAATCAGAGAAGGAAGAGGTCTTAAGACTCTGGGGCAAGCATTCCTATTAGTATATGAGATGTAGCATTCGATCCCTGTTCAGTATCTTTTTATAGGTTTATTTGTTCAGTGATATAGAAAGATGTAAAAATGAGAACATTGCTTAAGCTGAGATGATATTATGTGGCTCATCTTACTAAATGTAACACTGTACACATTTCTGGGATTTGCTCTTAAGTACACAGGACAATAGCTTATATGAGTTCTGTAGAGTATTGTACCTGTATTGCAAATGTCAATTAATTTAACCAAACAAGAAGCAGGAATGATTCCCCACTCTGTGCTTGCCACCACCTGACCTCCTAGCTTCCATCGTATGTATTCTTACTTGTTTTGTCATTCATTTACCACATTATAGTAGGAATTTCCATTTTCTTTTTTATCAGCTTGTCAGAAAAATAATTGCAAATAGAAAAATTCACTGTTTGTAAGGGTACAGTTTTTTTCAATATATTTAAAGACTTTTAATCATGCCATAAACAATAGATATAACTTTGCTATCAGCCCCAAACCTTCTTTATCCAACTTTGAATTAATCTCCATTCCAGCTCATAGCCTCTGAGTTCTGTTCTACAATTTTACATTTTTAAAGATGGCCTTTACTTAAAGTCGTACATAGGTAGCTAGTGTGTCTCATTTATTTGATTTAACATAGTGCTTCATCAATATTCTTATATGAAACATTTGATGTTGTGCTGAGTCCTGCTCCATTATCTGAGTGTCCCACAGGATTTTATCTATCAAGGCTGATGGATTCCTCCCCCATATTTTGGCAATTATGACTAAAGTTAATGTTTCCTTTCCCTTTTTCATTTAGTGTGAAAATTTAATTTTCATTTAATAATTAGCATTTAGTCTCAAATATGTTTCATTTCACTATTGTGAAATCTCAGGTCTCACAATAAGGGTGTGTTTTGTTTCGTTAGAAACTGACAAACTCTTTTCAAAACTGGTTCTGCCATTTTGCATCTGGGTCAACAATGTGTGAGTAGAACAGCTGCTCCTTGACCTCAATTCTTATTTCTGTCAGTGTTTTTCATCTCTCTAGGAAGTTTACTGATCTCATATTGTGATTTTAATTTGTGTTTCCCATTACTAATTGGATAGAACTTTTGTGCTTATTTAACTTTTTCACATCTTTGATAAAATACTCTAATAGTTTTCTATTATATGTTGAGCCATTTATCTTTTATTATTGAATTTGAAGAATTTTTGTGCATATTTGCTACTAGTCTTACATCAAATGTGTATTTTCCAAAGATTTTCCCCAATGTGTGTATCTTTTACATTTTCTTCATAAAAATCTTACAAAAAACAAATGTTTTGAATTGAAGATGTCTAATTCATCAGATTTCCTTTTATAGTTAGTTCTATGTGTGAGTTTAGGTCATAGTTCACTTTTGCATGTATAGATGCCCAATTGTTAGAGACCATTCATTACATGCTTTTTATTAAAGTAATTGTTTCAATTCTCAGGAATCTATTCTGTTCCATTGATCTATAGATGGTGGATCAATCAGTATACCAATACATAATGTTTGGATTGCTCTTTTCCAAAATAATTTCTGCTGTCCTCAGTCATTTATTTTTATATAAATTTTAGGAAATATTGTAAATTTTAACACAAATAATTACATTGAATCTATAAATAAATTTGGGAAGAATTAACTATTTACTTTAGTGAGATTTTATATCCATAAGCACAATGTGTTTCTTCTTAAGAAATTCATTTAATTTTCTTAATTTCCCCCAGCAGTAGTCTATAGTAGTCTTTAGAAAAGAAATTTTAGCTTTATCCTTAACTTTTTCACAGTTGGATAATATTGTTAATGTACTTTGTTAATTTTAGTTTCTTATTTTTACCAATACTATGTAGAAGAATCATTAGTTTTGAGTTAGTTTCCTGAGAATTTGATAAATTCTATTAATGAGTTTGATAAATTCTATTTTGAGTTAGTTTCCTGAGAATTTGATAAATTCTATTAATCCTTGAGAATCTTAGGACTCTTTTTGAAATTATTGTCTTTCAACATAGACAACTTTATGCTGCCTTTCTGATATCTATGTATAAGACACCTATATCCAGCTCATGGCTTTGGCTATTTGTACATTGTTGATGGGAGTGACAGAAGAGATTCCCTTACTTGTTTCCCAACTGAAGGGAAGGCTTTCATGGCGGAGTACGAAATTTCCTGTAGGATAAGAAAGTTTTGTTCTCAGGCTGAGGGCATCTCCTCTTTCTACTGTTCCAGGAGTTTTTATTAATTTTGTCCAAAATTATATTACATTATGTTTCTTTCCTACTTAATACATTGATAGAAGAAACAGCATTGATTTGTTTTCAAATGTTGTAATAACCTTACATTCTGAGAACGAATTTAGTTAATTATCCCAATTTTTCTCAGACTGCTGTAATTTAATTGTTACACTTTTATTAGTGTTTGCTGTATTTGATCATGCAGTGGATTGCTCTGTGGTGTTATTTTCCTTGGAATGTCCTCTGTAGTCTTGCTTTCAGAGTAGATCTGGTCTCACCCAAGGAGAGTTGTGATAAGGGTCTCTTCTTTTTATTATTTTCTTGAAGACATTTGACGAATTATGAGTATTTCTTCCTTATTTGTGGATTTTATTGAGGAAGATGCAAGCAACTGCAATTTTATTACTTGAGTGGATTTATGGTGATTCCCAAATTCTTCTTGGAAGAGAATGGGTATTTTCATTTTGATTGATTGAATATATTGCCTTAAAGTTATTTCATATCCCCTTGTCCTTTTAATGCCACTAGGATCTGTAGTAATCTCTTTCTCCAACATTCTAAATGTTGATTTTTGTGTTTCTTATCAATTTTTTTCTTGATTAGCTAGCATGGTAATAACCTTATTTGTCTTTTCAAAAGATCTGTTTTGGTTTTATTGATTTACTCTAACTTTCTCTCCTTTGTGTTTTTGATTTTTTGCGCTTTCTTTACAATTTCCTTCTTCAATTTTTTGAATCTCATTATATTTAATCTTTATGTTTCATAATTTTGAAACTTATTGGAGAGTTTTCTAATATGACCTTCTGATGCCATAAAGTCCCCTCCAGACACTTTTTTAACAGCATCTCACCTAATTTTATGAATTCTAGCATGTTATTCAATTAAAATATCATGATTTACCTGATAGTTCTTTTTTATCTCTGGAATTATGTCAATAGGGTTGAATATTATGAAGATACCTTTGTGTTCCTGAATTTTTGTTTAATGCTGCAGAGTTCACAAAACATATTTAGTGTGATTTTTAGGTTAGGACTTTAAACTTGTTGATATCTGTTTTATGGCAAGGAAGGCCATCTATCTTGAAGGCTACTTCATATGTACATAAAAGTTTTGTGTATTCTTCTGTTGTTGGAGGGCATGTTCATCAAACATTGATTAAATCAAGTTAGGATGCTGTGTTCAGCACTTTTATACTGATTTTTACATCTGAATCATTCTGTCAGTGACTAACCATACTAGAGCAGTGTTAATCCCTCCAAAAATAATTTTGGATTTATCCATTTTCCTTTGCAGTTCTTTCAGATTTACCTTGGAATTTTGTTATTAGTTGCATACGCATTTCAGAATCCTACTTTTTTTCTTCATGAATTGGTTTCTTTATTGCTATATAACATCCCTTTTTGTACCTGGTAATGTTGCCATTTATGCAATCTATGTCCATGCTAATGTAGCCACCTCGAATTCCTTTAGGCTAATGTTTGCCTAGAATGCCTCTTTCCATCTCTGCATTTTACCTTATAATCCCATGTCTTTACATTTAGTGTGTCTAGATGGATAGCACATTGTGTCTTTATTTTTCTTATAAAATGAAAATCTCTGACTCTTTAGGCCATTTACATTTAATATGATTGTTGATCTGGTAATTTCTAAACACAATGGCTTGTGAGTTGTGTTCCATCTGTCCTACCTGCTTTCTTAAATTCTTTTATAGTCTTTCCATATGTTACCCAATGGTAAGCATTATTTATTACTTTACTTCATTGCACTAATGACTTATCAATTGTGCTTTAAATTGTTTAATCTTTTTTCTAATATTTGCATATGCCTTTTAATTTAATTTATTGGAATGTACATTTATATGCTGTCATTTTAATCCCCTGATGTCTATGATTAGTTTTGTACCTGATTGAAGCATATTAAAGGCTCTTTGGGCCTCTGTGTCTCAATGCCAATATCACAGTTGCAGTTTTATACTTTTTTATATTGATGACTGAACAATGGATTGATTAACATAATTGCTGAAAGAATCTATGATCCAGGGAGTCAGGGAACAGAGCTTTTGGGTTTGTTGTTATATTTCCTAAGTCCACAGGACTACCAGGCACACGGCAGCATAAAAGACATTTGATAATAAATACTTGCTAAATGAAGAAATTAGTCAAGGAATAAATATAGAGCTGACTTTTTTCTCCCTGTGTGGTTGACATACCAGCTAGAAGTCTTTGACCACCTGCTTGAAACATGATGTGTGTTTCATCTGCTCTTTTTCTTTCTCTCTCTTTTTTATAAATATAAACCTAACACACACAGAGACACAAACATATTTGCTTATGTACATAGACCCATTCGAGCTTTTAAAAATTAATACTTCACAATTTTAATAGTCCTTAAATGCATAAATTCATTATGTATCTCTTTAAGTATGTTATACAGATACACAATATAAACACACAAATGCAAATACATAAATCTAATAAAATTATAGAGTGGTTTCTGATACCAACATAAAACTGACAAATTTAAATAATTTAAGAATTGTATGTACACATCAAGGTTAAATGTAACTCTACTTGTTTCCTTTTAGTAACTCTTTCTGTTACCTGTTTCAAAACCAGGTCATCTATAACAAAGGCAAAGAGTTTCTTCACCATAATTATTTGAGAAATTAGTGGTTAATAAAATATTTAATTAGTTAAAAATCAAGTTTGCACTGATAGACCTAAAGAGATTCAGAAAATTATTACTATTTTGTCAAATCTGAATTTTGAAAATGCATGTAGGATTTAGGCCCCTTATTTAATCATTATCTGATCATTTGAATATTAATTAGGGAAACTCCTTACATACATGCTACCTATAAAACTTATAAAACTCCCTTGATTTCTGGCAGAAGTTGTATTTGAAAGCTATGTTTATTTTCCCTCTGAAGACATTGACATTCCCTTCCACTCACTTCTTCACATTGGTAGGATTAATATATGAAAATCTTCCTGCCACTTGGTAGAACAATAAGCCTGCTCACTCTTGTAGAAGGAGGGTAGAAGAGGATTCTGCTCACTTGCAGGCCCTAGCCTCTGGTTTGCCTGCTTAGCCACGCAGTCTTGCCTATGAATGCCTCAAATCCTGCCTATTTCCTCATTGTGCTTTCTCTCAGGCATGGCAATTAATGCGGACAAGTGAGTCTTGAGGGTTTCTAAAAAAGAACCATCACTTGGCTGTTGAGTCAGAAAGCAACCAGGAAAGCAGAGGATATTCTAGGGAGACACACATGAGGAGAAGGAAAGTACATCCTAGAAGGCCCTGGACTTGCCCTTGGGCTTCCTTTCTTTTAAAAAAAATAAATAAAACCTGCTGTAGATAAACTGCACCAAGGGACAGCACCTCACTCTGTCAAAAGGAACGGGTCTTAAAGCTGACCTGTTTTCATCCCTATTCTGATGTTGAAGTCTCTTCTCTAGCATCTTACTACACCCAGGCTCACTGTGTACCCCATGCCCACGACTCAGGATAGTATTAGGCAGAGTTTTCATCTTTAGTCCTGATAATAAGCAATTTTTTCCATTTAAGCCAATATCTATTTCTCTTCAACTTTTTTCCTTGGCTTTAGTTGAATCACGGGGTCAACCCTTCATATACTTGGAAAATATATTCCATCTCTGACTCTCCATTTCCCCAAATAGCATTTCAAGTTACTCAAAAGATGTCCCATCAGCCAGATCCATATTTTTTAAAAATCCCATTTTCTCTATGTTCTTATTAATGTAAAAAGTTGAGAACTAAACAGACTTCATCAGAAGAAATGAGAAATATTTCTTCCCAAATGGTGCTTCCATAAAGGAAGCCCTTGTGTTTCTTTGGAGGTCAAAGCAGGGTGTCACATCCTACCAGGTGATGAGCCTGGTTATATCTCTCTATATTTCTAGTAGAATGGCAGAGATGAACTTTTGCACCTGTTTTATAAAGGCTATGTGCAAAGGGGAGGAAGAGAAAGTCCTAAAATGAGAATATCATTTTCTTTTCATACTCATGTTTGAATTTTAACAGAAGAAAGTTTCTTCAGTTCTCAAAAGAAGTAGATAACAAAAAATAATTCTCAGAATTTTTGGCTCAAATACTATGAGGAGATTATTTCCTTACTTCAGAAAGGATTTTAAAACTATGTATCCAAATGCACATCTTGAGCCATGACAAGACATTCTTTTCTGATATGCATGCATATTAATGGGAACTTTCGTCAAATGCTATACCCAGTGAACTGTATCTTCATTAAATCTAAAAACTTCAGAAATCCAGATTCTTGAATAGGTCATCATTTCAAGAAACATGCATTATGCCAAATATTGATGTTTAAACTTAGGTCAGCTGATAAAAATCAATGTTCTTTCATTTTTCTGCATAATGTGCCTTCTATCACTGAACCAGTAACTGCATCAAGAAATGGAAAGCAGAAATCACTGAATGATAATAGGAAGGATTCTGCATAGAATAAGTTCTGGATTTAAACAGAATTGCCTTAGAATGCAGCTCTACCACTTACTAGTCATACTAAATTGGGAAAATTACTTAACAACTTTAGGACTTAGCTTTCTTAGATGCCAGACATATATAATGAAAAAGGGGTTTTGAGAAACTGCAGAAAGGCATTAAGGAGCATTTCCTTCATTGGGAAGCAGTGCATGGTAGCTGCTATTGTTTTCTATAATGAGGACAGCGGGCTCTATTCCCATTCTCACTCACAAAGTAAATTCAGAAAAACTGGGATGTATGCAGATGTTTGTTCAAAGAAAAGTTTGTTGATACCTGCCTTTCTCTCTTTGTATGCACCAGGTTATTGTTCATGCCTCTCTGTCTTCATTAATGTTTTTCTCTTCAGCTAAACTCTAATTTCTTCCAAGAACAACCTAAAAGTGGATCCAGGTGAGCAAATGGGATAAGTACCCTACACTTTGCCCTCGTCCAGGGACCCAGAAGCATCTGTGTCACTGAAACTTGCAAGACATATAGACTCTCCAGCCCTATCCCAGCCCACCTTGTCAGATCAGCACTGGAACATCTTCCCCAAGTGGGTTAGCACTCCATCGCAAAAACAAGGCAGAGAATGACAGACAACTTCATAGTATTGAACAAGACACTGGGAATAAGAGCAAGGTGAGCAAGACCTGGTTGAACACCCTCATTTTACACATGAGAACGTTGCAAAAAATATGTTTTTCACAAATTCTAATAGCTGAGGTTAAAAACTGGAACTCACTATTGCATTATTTTCACAGTGTCACTCTACCTTTCTTTGAAGAGTATATGGTAGAAAGACTATTATTGAAGCAAAACTGGGGGATAAATACTTTTATTTACATATAGATAGATCATTCAGTGTTCAGAAAAAAATGAATACCATTGAGGTAGACGGGGACACCTGTCTTCACACTTAAGACATGTGAAGAAAATAGTCCTGAATGAATGAACCAGAGTCAAAACAGGAAATAAAGAAACCTTGTTGCATGTTCGGATGAAATATTAGATTGTTTTTCAGCTCCTATGAATGATCTAGGAAATAGTTTGCTGGTAGCAAGAACATTGGGAGACTTTTTGCAAACTGATTAATTGAACATTTAACAGCTTGTTTTCATGTACAGTTTACTCAATTTATATAAGCAATTACTGAATTTGCATGTACAAATGGATGCAGCTGCAAAGCCTAAGGTATTTTTTTTATTAGATCTACTAAATTTGAATCAGAAAATAGGTTTAAAACAAGCATTTGGCATCGTTCTCTCTGCTAATGATAAACAGAGCTTAGCATCCTGTATTTGAAAAAGGGTGTTGGGAAGGTCACTTTTACCAAATAAACTAATTGGATTTGAAATGCATGAAATCTTGTTTTATGGTTAACATGCAAGAGGGGAATGAATCTTAATCATGTCCTACCTTGATGGAGTCCTAACTCCTCAACTCTCTTAAATTCATCATGTTGAAACAAGACAAAAATGCAGGCAGCCATAGCCGTGATGTTAAAATACATTTTAATTTATTATATAAAGCTGATGCCATTTTCTCACAAATTTTTTATGATTTCAAACTAGAACTTAATGTATGGTGAGGAATTTGGTGTTTGATGAGATAACTCATCAAAACTTGACTTAGTACTTACAAAGATTTGTTAGACTAAGTGTTCCTGGTTTACTAGATTTCTAACTTATAGTTTGAATTTCATCAAGCTGCCATAATATAGAATAAAAAAAAGATGCTATTTTTTCATGTCTGATTACTTCCAAGCAGAAGGAATTCCATGGTGTATTTGTATTCACACTTCCAAAATTTTGACTGTATGTTGAATGTTAGGAGGTTATTTACGATTCATGTTTCTGAAAATTTTCTTAATGTTTTAAATAGTAAGTTAATGCTATAAAGAGCTATCAGATGATACTCAAAATAACTTGTACACAGAAATAATTATTATGGTTTTCATTTGAAGTTTTTTTTTTTAATCAAACTGAAGTATTCTAACATTTGTGTGTTTTAAATCATATTAGTGCTCAGGAAGATAAATGGCTGGCAACTCCCTTGTTATAAATGTAAAAGATTCTTTCCATCCTAGATATTCCTACTTTTATCTTCATTAAAGTATATCAAAAAGAGGTAAAGTGACTATCAGAGACTCTCCAACCCATAAAACAAATCCAATAAATTTCAACTTGTTTGAAGCATTGCCATAGAGCCTAAACTACACTTATGAGAATTTATAATGATGATTTGTTCCTTTGAGCCAACATCCATTTTATTGTTTCTCTTGATTTATAAATTGCCTTGGAAGCTTTTGACCATGGAGTCCTATTACCTTGTCTTTAGCAACTTGTGAGATTTAAGTTTTCTTTCCATGCAAGCATTTTGTATTGAGTGGAACTCAGTGACAATCTGTATACATGGACTGATTGGACTTCTCTAGACAACACTGGCATAAATGACATAATGTAATACTAAATTAAATTAATTATAAATTCACATATGCTGTGTGTGTTATAGTAATGTGGTTATTTACTCAGGTTTCAGATATTTATTCATATTTCTAACTGAATACTTTTATTTTCATCACAATTCCCAACTGATGGACATGCATAGGTATGCCTGCACTGTACAAATGAGTCAATAGCTTGCAAAGTAACCTCCTGATAGAGGCATTATTGTTACCTCCCCATTTACAAAACAGAAAATGTTGAGGCCCAGGAAGAGAGGAACTTGCTTAGGATTTTACATCTAAAAACCCATCAATTGGAGATCTAGTAAAAGAGATTGAAACCCACTTACCCACTGGATATCTGGTGTTTATATAGTATCTCATAAATCAATGTTGTACACGTTTAGCTTTTTAGTTACTAAAGTGAATCCCAACTGGAAAACTATAAAATATAATGAAAACAATCAAGGGCAACTTTTAAAGCTTCTTTTTGGCCAGGAGATTTTCATTCTGAATTTTACATCTCACTTTTCAGCTAACTATTTAAAATAATGTACAAGATCTGAAGCCCTTCATATCTTCTGAAAGTTATGTTGGTTTTAAAAAGGTACATTCTAGATTTCATCAAACTTTCTTCCATTCCATTATTCACAAGGATAACACTCGGTTGCGTTCTAAAGCGTCATTACTGCCCGTGAATCCCTGTCATTTGTGTTAAAGATTTTGCTCATCTCCATTTCATCCCTGTACTATAAGTTCCATCTTAAGGCACCAACACTCCATATCCAAGATAGCTGATGCGAAACTGTGACCTCCTGCTCTCTTCAGGAGCAGCTTCTGACTTCAGGTGTGAAGCATTTCTGAGAACCAAATTTCAAAGTGTGTTTTTAAAAATCTTTGCTATATGCACTACTGCTCTCATGTGTGTGTGTGTCTGCCTTGGCATTATTATTAGTCTCTTTTCCAAAAGAAGAAAGAGCAGAACTGTGTTAGGCAGGTTAGAAAAAAAATGACATGACAAAATTTGAAACTAAATAATGTGGAGACCATTTTTATTTAGCTGCATATGATTCTACCCAATTTGTTTCTTCCCTGGAAACGATGTCCTTTGGCTATAACCCTGTTTTCATGCTTCTGATATACACACAGTCATAGATTTCCCCCCTCCCTGTGGGCACCTGCAGTCTGCCTAGACCATATCATAGGTCAGGCTGTCACCACAAACTAATGCTGCCCACAATATTTCATTAAATGGTTAAGCTTCTGGGACTGGAAACAAAATTATTTATGATTCTTCTACTCTTTCAAACCAAACTGTCTGTTCAGAAGCAACCTCTGCAACTATCACTGAGACTCAAAAGTACACATAAACCAGGACCAAGCTCTGTGGAAGCAACCAGTAAATCAGGCATTAAGAAGATAGATCATTCCTATTTTTCTTGCAATAGAGTATATTCTGGACACTCTATATTTCGTGACCATTATCAGCAAAATGATTTTCATTGAATTTTATTTCTCCTTTTAATAAAGTCTTCAAAATGAATAATATAATTTCCCACTCATTCTTACACTTAAAATCCCCAACATTTTTATCTGAAATAAATTACCCCCAAAATGAATGAAAGAGGTCATTTATTGTAGGGTAGATATTTTCTTAGGTATTTCCACAAATCGTATAAGAATTTCTTCTGTGGATTAAAACTATTCAAATTCTGAATAAGTTATGCATAAAATGTGATATAGTTTTTTGTTGTTGATGTTCACAGAATCCTGTACTGCCTTTGAAGTGCCATTTAGAAAGCTCCAAGTATATTTAGTTTATTCATAAATAAAAGGTCTGTTAAAATCTTCATGAGGAGCTTTGTGTAAATTGACAAGCCTTTGTGTTTTCCAAAGCCATTTAGAGCAGTGAAAGCCATGACAATTAGATTATTTTATGTGGTTTGTGTACTCCTAAAATTTGTATCTATGAAAGGAAGGTTTTAAATAATTTGGAAAAGGTACACTGTGTATAGTGTACATATATTCACACAAAAGGAAACACACAGACACATAGGGAGAAATGCACACAAAAAGAACTGTTTATGTCAGTTATTTTTATGAAAAATTCATATTTGTGTTTGAGAATGGACATGTTCCTGCTATTTCCCTCTCTATGTATAGTTGCACTGAAGTGTATGATCTTCCCTACTGTCCTGTACCTCACCATAAGAAAGAAAATGGACAAGTCTGAGGGTATTTTTCCTAAATAAAATCTGGGCGCTGGAGGTGCTCAGTCTTTTAACTTTCTGCTTGCTGTAACTGACAGCTGCGTATATTGAAAGTCATGGGAGACTCAATAAAACTCATAAATAACTTTATTTCATCACTTAGTGATGACTTAGTATAGAATATCATTTTATAATTATCACCTCCTGACATTTATGCTCTTGCCCTGATGATGCATAGGAAGCATAGGTTACCTTAAGAATTTGATTTTGTGTTGTTTTCCACTTGTGTGAAATTTTACTCCAGGCTCTACGGTTAGAATGACTGGGTTCAAATGAGGCTCCACATCTGCAGCTCATTAACCCTGAAGCATTACTTACCTCTCTACTTCAAACTTCATCCATAAAACCAATATTAATAGAAGCCCTTGCCATGATTAGAATATTAAAATATAAAAGGTGATGATAGTGATAGATAGACAGATAGATGTTAGATAGACACAAGGATATACTGAATTTTACCAAAACCACAGTAAACGTTACCTATTATAGTTATTCTTTTCATCGTTATCATTACTATAATCCTTGAATTCCAGAAATTCTAGAAACTAAAACATTAGCTTATGATTTCTTAAATCTGAAGAATATGGCCCAGATTGACACTGCAAGGAAACATATTTTTCAATTGAATTTTCCCAGGCCTCTCATTTCTAGGGCAATTCAGAAAACATTCAATTCAATTCTCGCCTGCATTCCTGAAGGCTCCCCTGGGATTTCCTCAAACCCCTCTAACGTCCTGCCACAGGCTTGACCACTACTTACAAGAACCTCTGAGAGTAACACCTCAAAAACCATACTCTAATTTTCATCACAATGAACTGGATAAACCAAAGCCACCATTCCCCAGTACACCTAAACCTGTAAGCCAATTAGTTGACGAACATGGTTTTGATTTCCTGAAGGTAACAATGTAAACTTCACTGTTAACTCCACATTGTTGTCAAATGGTCACCAAACTCAGATTAATGCACTGCTAGGTCTCATGAAATAATTCAATATTTCTCTCTACCATCATGGTCTTTCTCCACAGGGACAGAAAGAAAAATTGACACCAAGACCTGCATCCACACTAGGCCTTTGACTTCCCATTGAAGCCCCAAACCACCATGCTCTTTCATTTCCTGAACTTTACAAATATGCCCAAAGATATTTCATCTAAGGCATTAAAATATTTTACAATCCTAGTTTAGTATCAGATAGCCATTTTCCATACATTTGAGATAGATCAAATCTGAGCAGGGTGCTTTGTACATAGTATTGAAATAATTATTCATTCACTTAATCAACAAATATTCATCAAGTTTTAAGAGATACGAAGGACTGTTCTAAGTAGGCAAATCCTTGGCACTTGGAAAAGTATTACCTGCAGCCATAAACTGAGTCTTTAATCCCCACTTGGAGATGTAAAAACAAAGACCATAGCAATTAGGTGGCTTGTTCAAGGTGTTGCAGTTTTAATGCACACAACTCAAACAGTAAGAAAAAAGATGCCTTTGCTGGTCAACCTAGAAAATCTCCCCTATTTATAAACCAAAATGCTCTTTTTCCTACTGAGATGCTGAGACAACTTCAAGGCAATTTAAAATGTCATTAAATTTAACTAGAAATGAGGCTTTATAAGTGATCAATAAGAAAGAAAGAGTAAATCAAAACGTTTCTGGGAGTTCAGAAAACGAGCAAAGCATTCCTCAGGCATAGTTAATAATATCTTTATATAGTGTATGACAATTTTGATTATACACAGGATCGGGCATAGTGGTGTACACCTGTATTCCCAGCGACTCAGGAGGCTGAGGTAGGAGGACCATCAGTTCAAGGACAGACTCAGCAATTTATAGAGGCCTTTAAGCAACTTGGCAAAACCCTGTCTCAAAATAATACATAAAAAGGCTGGGGATGCTTGCTCAGTGGCTAAGCACTCCTAAGTCAAATCCCCACGATGCACCCCACAAAAGTCCTCAGTGGGATTAACAAATAAGTTAACAAACAATATAAAAAAGTGCTGGATTAATAGCATCTCCCAATTTTCATGGCCTTCCTCTCTGGTTAAATATAAATTAATCAGAAATATAAGTTAAAATATCTGGAAAGTAAATTAAAATATTGGTTAGTAATGAAACTCTTTCAAACATAAATCCAAATGATAAAGACTTAATTGAAACAATCATATTGTATAAAGCAAAAATACCAATGTTATCTTTTGTTTCTTACATATTATTTTGCAATAAGCAAATGTATACAGGAGGTACTCTACTCAAAATTATAAAAAATTATCATCAAACAATATATGGATACCTCTTACATTTTCTTGCATAGTGAGGTATTTGTATATCCAGTGTGTGTGTGTGTGTGTGTGTGTGTGTGTGTGTGTGTGTGTGTATACATATGAGAATTTGTGTGTGTACTCTATTCTCAATGCTCTTTTCCTTGATTCTTTTCACTTAATTTTTCCAGCATTTTGTGAGAGGAAAATAAGATAGCTGACTTTCAGCTGTCCTTTTGTCCCACGTATGCATTTTATTTCATCAATTTGGAAATTATCTATTGACTCATGAGTTATTTGAAAGTATGTGGATTTAGCTTCCCTGGTGTTAGAAGTTTTCCATCAATCCTTATGTTTTTCTTGTTTCACTTAATCTTACTGTAAACTAGCATCAGTTCAATCTCTCAACAACTGTTGGGGTCGTGTATGATATTAATAAGCTCATTTTTATATCATGTTCCATGAGCATGTGAACAGAATGTGCAACCTCTTATATAGCTGGGCTCTTTGATAAATTTACTTCAATTAGGTTATATGTGATACTTTTGATATTCAAAATATCCTGTGTACTTGGGTTTTGCACCTTGTTCCCTTAGCCACTGAACAAGGTTTAATAAAACCTCTCATGTATTAAGACATTCTCCATCGAAGATGCCTCTTTATACTTTTAGTTATTTGATTTTCCTCTGTATGCTCTTCAGCCATTATCAAATGTACACACAAATTGTATAGTATAATATTTTTATTGGATTGATCCCTTTATCATAAGTAGAAGCTTCTGGATGGATTTCCTCAGAGACCTGCTCTGCATAATGCCTCCTGCTACTCTTTCATCACCTGGAAATGGCCTGATTTTTCTAACTTGCTGCTCTATTTCTGTTGCCGGCTCCTCTTCTGCCACTTTAATATCATCACCTTTCTGTTGGTGACTGTGAAATGTGAGAGAACACTCTTCCGAATGACTCTTCAAGGTGCACCACACCCCACTCCACTATTTAGCAAATATCTACATAGATCCTCATATGCATTCACAACTATTTTAAATCCTTCCAATGTTTGTGAAGTGTATTGTTTGGTTAAAATAATTCTCTGATGGAATGAATTAACTAGATATCATTTTGACTGTCATTCAATAAGACTATAAAATCATGGATTCATAGAGATTAAAGAAATTTCAAAGTCCATTCAGTAACCTTAAATGATGACGGCTTATGATGGCAAGAATGCAGCTGAATTTGGCCAAACCAACAGGGGCATATTGTCTTGCATAGTGGAATGTAGAAAGGATAAGGGTGAACTTTCCTATGGAAGGAACCTGGGTCTCTGCCCTGTGTCTGCTTCTTCTTCTGAGAACTTCTTCCTCTTGGTCTTCTTCTTCCTCTTGGTCTAACATTTGGATGGGAGAGATACTTGGTTCATTATCTTAAAATCTCTCAACTATAAAGGGAAGTCTTTCTTATTCCAGCTTCAGTTCCAAATGAAGTGAGTTCTGATCAAGCTTCCTTCCACCATCTTCGGAGGCCATAATCAATGTGCCTCCAGTGATGGTTGCTCCCATTCAAACCACATGGCCGAGGCAAAGGAAGGACACGGTTCTCTAAAGGAGTAATCTATTGATCCTTAGAGTGGGATGCAGCAATAAGGATAAGGGAAGGAAAAAGAAAAGAAACTTAACTTTCCACTAAATCTTTCATTTTATTTTACAGTTGGCAATACTGTGTCCCAGATACTGAAGGACAATTGCCTGGGTTTCTTTTGGACAGTTTGTTTTGGTTGCAACACTAAGATTAGAACCTAGAGGTCTCTACACTCCAGGACAAATGCAAGTCTTCATAAGGAAAATATTTCTAAGCATTTCCATTTTTGTGGTGAGAAATTAAAAGGTGTTTGGTGACTGGTGTCAACTGTCATTATATCATTACTTGGTAGAGGAGCACATATTAAAGTATCACTTTAAAGTATCACTTCACTTCATGACTAGGAACATTCCTTGACATTTAATAATCTTAAATGTTCATATTAAAATAAGTCAATTTTCTATCAATCATCATTTTTGTAAAATGCTCCTTAAGAATTATTTCATCAGTTTGACTTGGAATTTCTGTTAGACAATCTCTAGTTTTTTTGAAGAGCTATACACCTTGTTTGGAATAGATAGCTCTTTTTTAAAACCAGAAAATATCCTGTGATCAACTTTCACTCTCCAATCTTCTGCTAATAATTCTGTAATAGTATTTCCCTTGTACAAAGAGGAAGAACAGGTATAAATTAACTCCTAGTGAAAATGTTATTTTTGATGAGTTGATTTGTGTCATGATTTTATTTTTAATGAGAGCACTTTTAAGAAGCTAAACTTAAAAAGTCTCCAAATGTAATACTATCCCTAATATACAGAAACCACTTCAATCTGGTTAATATATAATCCCTCTCTTTGAAATGCTAATTATTGGTTTTAAAAAGCATTCAAGGAGAAAGTACAAAAGGCATCTTAAGTTCTGCAGTTCTAACTGCAGAACTCAAGTATTTAAATGTCTCAGAAGACGTAAGTAAAGACCTGTTTGTGCAGGGCTGCTGAGGGAAACCAGGACAGGCAATAGCTGTGTCTTCTTATGCCTGGGCATTTCAAGCCAGGAATAGTCATTTCTGTTTTGTATAACTTAAGTGCTCTCATCTAAGGATTCCTAATATTCATCTTTAATTAAAAGCTGCAATTTATATGTATACAGACAAAAGGATATAAATAGGTATAGATATGTATGATGTAACTTTAGATCTTACCAATAAGTCCTTAGTACCTCCCTTTGCCCATTTCCCTTCCCAGGAAAGCAGGAATTTAGTGGACTAAATCTGTCCTAAGGGTGGACTTCATATGAGCTGGGGAAAAAATTGCATCATACATAAAATGCATCCTGTTGTTATGGTTTGGGTCTGGTATGTCCCTAAAGGCTCATATATGAAGGCTTGGTCCCCAATATAGCGAAATTCACTAGTAGGTCTCTTGGAAAGGATTGGATTATGAGGGCTCTGACATTGTCAATAGATTAAGTAAATGATGGATTAACAATTCAATGCCATTATTGAGAGGTGTGTGTAAACAATAGGTAGTGGGGCCTATTGGAAAGAATAGGTCACTGGGAGCATGCTTTGGATGGGTATATCTTGTCTTTGGTCCCTTCCTGGCCCCCTATCTCCCTCCCTGTCGTCTCGCCCCCCCCCCATCTCCAGCCAGGAGGTGAGCAGTTTCCCACTGCTGTGTCCTTCTGCCATGACGTGCTTCCTCACCATAGGCTCAGAAACCATGGTGCCTGCCAATCATGGACAGAAACCTCTACATTTGTGAGCCAAAGTAGATCTTTCTTCCTTCTAGTTGTTTTTCTCAAGGATTTGTCCAAGCATCAAAACGCTAACACATATGTACTTACACATGATACAAATATTGAACAAAGAAATACTCAAAGTTTCTAGTATTTTTCAAATATGTTCTGGGAAACATGTCCTTAGTATGTACATTAGATGCCAATCTCAAAAAGGGCCAAGAGTAAACTGTAGAATGTACCTTCTTCGCCTTCCGTGTACACTAACTGATTAACTAGGCATTGCTTCAAAAATAACAAATACCTTACCAAGGAATTTGAAAAGAAATAATCCATAAAATATAATTGGCATTGATTATTTTAATTGCAGTTGAATTTGGAAATACCATTTCAAATAATTTGTAGAATTCAATTCCAGAACATCACTGTCAACCATGTGAGAAATCATTTTCACAAACCCTTATTTCCTTCTTGTCTTTTGTTTGGGGCTTTTCTCTCTCTGGAGCATTAAACCAGAATTTTTAAATGTGTCCATTCCTCTGAAAGTCTCTCCCATGTGTCTGCAGACAGCTTTAGTTATATGGATTTTGAAAAAATAAAAATAGCTAAGGAATGTGTAGTGGTTTAGGAGCTACTGGACTCACACCGCTTCACACTTAAATTCCTCAGAAAATTTGGAATGGAACCACATTTGTCCCAGCTGTTCCACTCCTTGGTTTATACCCAAAGGACTTAAAATCAGCATACTACAGTGATGCAGCCACATCAGTGTTTATAGCTGCATAACTCACAATAGCCAAGCAATGGATCCAGTTTAGGTTTCCTACAACAGATGAATGGATAATGAAGTTTCTAAATGAATAAAAGGAAGGACAAAATACAAAACATAAAGAGGGAAGGAGGAGAAAAGGGAAGTACTGGGGAATGTACTTGAGCAAATTACATTGTGCGTATATGGGAATGTGTCAAATGAACCCCACTAATGTACATAATCAAAATACAGTAATGAAAACATTAAAAAATACATTGAAATAAGATGAAGGACTTTGAACTCAAATACTGATCCTTGCCACCAAGTCAGAAAGATTTCAGACATGTCACTCAGTGTACAGGCATGAGTTTATTGAAGGGATAGGAAAAGAGAAAGGGAACACTCTCAAGGGAGAGAGTGGGTACTCTCAGAGATGACTGCACTCCAGTTTTACTCAGGACCCCAGAGAAATTTCCAGAGATTCCTGCCCAGGTCTACCTGTTAACTTTTGACTGACAGCAAGGTGACATCAGATTTTCAAGTTCTCTGGCAACTCTAGGTCACCTTGGCCCATGCAGACTGGTTCTATTTGGAGTCTGAACCATAGATTCATACAGGAGGAACTATCCTTATCCCCTAGAGTTTCAGGATCTGGTCACAAAAGTCTTCTCCTTCAGGGTAACTTAGGTTATTCTTATCAATATTATTTTGGGTGTGCATTTCTCCTGCAGTGAACAGATAGATTGCTGAGGAATGTGACATATCCTATCCACGGAGGCCAGGCAGGGTTGCAGGTAAATTGCTTTTTGAAAAAGAAAGCATGTGGGGTCAGCACGGTGGGCCCATTTTATAGAATTGTTCTCTTAACCTTGTGTTCCCACCATCCACATCTGCTTGTCCCCTAACAAAAGGAGATTTAATTTTTTTGTTTTGTTTTCTCTTTTAAAATACTTCATCTATTTTTTATTAAGTGTAGGAAAACAGGCCTGTAGGGAACGACAAATCATCTTAACAGTTATATGTTATTTCAATATATCTGAATATCATATTAGAGTTCAGAAAAAATATTGAGTACTAGCCAGACAACTTTCCTTATATATAATCTCGTGCCTCTTTACTGTGATTATTTTTAATAATTATATTTTCAAGGTGGATATTTGACTGTGTAGCACGTATCTGGCTAATACATTGCTATTATCTTTGAAATGGTAATCATTGGGGGAAAGATTAATGATGAATGGTAAAAAATGAAAACAAAGTCCATGATGACGTGGAGGGCGGGCTCTATTGGGCTGCAAAGCCAGCTCTGCACGGGGGGATCTCTAATCACACACTCCCACAGAATTGTTGGTGCTGTGGAAGAGTGACAGGCTGAGCGGAATAGACCTCACAATCATTTCCAAGGTGATCCAGCAGGTATAACACTGTCAGACCCAAGTAAGGTATTGGCTTTTTAAAAAGATTCAGTTATTTAGAAGTATTTCAATAGTTTATTTACTTGATAAATAAGTATTTAAGACCTTATGTATCAGGTACTGGCCTAGACTCAGGAAAACAACAAAACCAAACCCTTCTTTCTTGGCCTTGTGTTCTAGTGAAGGGCCAGGGGATATTGAGTGTGCTTCACCAACATCAGGTGGTGACCAGGTGTAGTGGTGGTACCTGAGGCTGGATGGAGACAGCAGGCAGCCAGCAGAGCCCATCCCCTACACATCCAACAGGGGTCCTCCTCATTGTGAATGAGACAGAAGTTCCCAGAAGTACCTGGGAGAAGAGCTGCAGGCTCCCAAGAGGATTCTGCATCCTCCTGGGCTGCTCTTGGGCTGGTGCACAGTCATGTTCAGGGTGAAGGAAGACCTGGAGCCAAGCCATGGTTCAGAGTAGGGGTGTGTGTCCTCAGTTGTCCCTCCGAGATGAAACAGAGGAGAGCCTTGAGGGCCCAGGCATCCAAACCTCCTCCCAGCTCAAGCAGTGTTCATAAGGAAGCTGGTGTCACTTCAAATCATAAAGACACCAAAAGCCCTACAAGACAGCACAGCAGAGACTGCAGCCAGCACACAGCCGACCGTCACACCTGCTGTGCTGACCTTACTGTCACACCCCCTGAAAGTGATTCACCAGGTGCTTTTTATTCCTAGGCAAGAAATATAACCAGTCCCTCATGTATTATTTCAGGGAAATGTCAAAAATAGCAGCTCTACCATGAGGAAAAAGAAAGGACAATTGAAATCTAGCTTTGATCATTTAATTTCTGTTGAAGACATTGAGGACTATGCAGCACGTTATGTTTCTGAGTAGAAATTGTTCTAAAAATACAGGTGATTAAAAAATAAGCATTTAGAATTTTGTTAACTACAGATAGATATCCCTCGGTGGCTTTTGGTATCACTTTTTAATTAACTGTTTGGGCCAGAGCGCAGTGCTGAAAAGAGCCATTTGTTGAAGTCTGTGGATAACATAATAGCAACACACCGTAGTGTGGTAAAAACAATAAAAGGGAAATTTTTATAAAACTGCAGGAACTTTTAAAAAAAACTGTTTCAAACAGTTTTTAGGTCTACTGTTAGGGAATCCTATATGGAAAAGACCTGTGGAAAAAGAGCGAATAATAAGTATCTGAACTTCAATCCCGAGAAACTTACATACTATAAAATTCATCCTGTGTCATGTCCATGGCATCTATGCATACAACATACACTAGTATGGCAGTATGTAAAAACGTGGATGTATAACTGATGTGATTCTGCAATCTGTATACGGGGTAAAAATGGGAGTTCATAACCCACTTGAATCAAATGTATGAAATATGATATGTCAAGAGCTATGTAATGTTTTGAACAACTAATAAAAAAAAAACAGGACAGGATCCCTGTTTCTTGCAGTTGGGTATAGAGAGTAAGCCATCCAAGACGCAGAGTCTCAGGATAGATTGTTCATAATCCCAACATAGAACAAGGGTCCTGCTGTAAGGTGGTAGTTTTGTGTCCTTTTTGCTCAGATATTCTGCTTGTACCACGTTTCACTTTGAATAAAAGAGATAAGGTCCCAATCCTCTTTCAACTACTCTAGATTTGGCCAGATTCTGAATACCCAATGTTTGATGCTACAACTTCTGTTATAACAAAGTAGGACCTGGACTGAACTAGGAACTGCTTCTCTTCCACTGCATGTTCCCACCCTAATGGGACAGCAATTGCAGGTGGCTATCACAGTCTGCAGGTGGGGGTCATGGATTCATGGGGATATGCAGCGTGTTGTCTTTCCAACTTCTCTCACATAAAATATCGTATTTTGTAACTACTTTTTAAAAATTTTCTTCCTAAACCTTGGGAAAGTTTGAGTTCTGAAACACACCTGGCCCTCTTAAGTTCAGATAAGTTATTTAGGACCCACCCTGTCACTAGCCAAGCAGTCTGTGCAGTGGGGCCTCCCCTCTTACTTCATCACCAGTTAGATTCCTGCCACGTGTGCCTCCTTGGGCCTCTAACACTGCAGACCTATCACAGGGTCTTTGCACCCACCAGTTGCAAAAAAAGAAAAGAAAAATCTCTTTACCAGATTTTTGCATTATCTCCTTCCTCACCATATTTGAGTGTAGAATGAAATCTACCTTTCCCATTTTGATCTCCCTGTTCACATTACTTCAGACAGCAAGCACCCTGGACACCTAGCATTCTTTACGCAAGTTCATGGTCTTATCTTTCTCTATGGCAGCTCCACACTGAATATTTTACTTGTTTGGTTTATTTTATCCCACAGTAAAAATAACTCCATGAGACAAGGATTGCTTAGTTGTCTGGCCCATAGAAAAACTTAATAAATACTGGAATAAATACCTGTCTGGGATAGCCTTAGATTCATGCAAGCAAGACTTTGTGTTTTCCTTGAATTTCATGAAAATAGTATGTATCAGTTTCAGGAATTCTGCCTGCACTTTTTAAGAAAAAGTTATTTTATAATTTGAATATGCTAGTTAATTTTTTCCTGCAGATTTTGACATTACAGGTAAAATTTGATTCTTATGTAGGACGTTCATTTGTGTTACCTAGCTTATGATAACTTTGGGGAGAAGACATGAATCATACTGTGTGTATATGTTTAAGTGTAATGTTCACATGTGCACATGCATGTGAGTTGTGTGTTGTTTGGGTGCATGTACATGTATGCATGCATGCATATTTGCCAATCTCAGTTATTAATTTATCAGCTATTATAAGCCTAGGAATGGCTTTCACTCTTTGTATCTCATGCCTACATAAGTATCTGGCCCTTTATTTATGTACCAATATGTCCTTGTGGGTGCTGTATTAACTGTTATTCAAGTGGTTTATGCTTAACGCCATGGGGGAATCTCAATTCTGGGATTGGGAAGGGGGGAAATATGAATGTACAAGGCTTTGTAAAGGAAGGATTGAGCTGAGAAAGATATTTTGTGGAATCTTGATGAATAATTCAGTTTAAAAATATTTTGTGGATGAAAATACCATATATAACAAGTGAAAAACAGAAATTTAACTATATATATATATATATATATATATATATATCAACTAGAATACTGACTAATAAAGTTATTTTGGCATTCCAAAACCCTAATTCTGGGTTTGAACATTAAAAAAAATATGTAAATGAAGGGTATCACATAATTCCAACACCATAAGATAGAGAACGTTAATTAATTAGAATGAAAATTCTAAAGTAGTACAGTTATGCTTGTTTCAGAGTCTGTATTTTGTAAACACTTGCAGGTGGTTTTACTCTGCACCCTCACTGTGCAAACTGTAATCAGCCCCGTAACAACGCAGGACAATGGTGACCACAAGAGAAGTTCACCACTGCTCTTCAGAGTAAACAGCATCCTTTTCTTGGAAAGTAAGATAATTTCCAGAACATTCTTAATACGTATGCAAATCACCTTTTGACAAAATCTTGTTTGTTCCATTTCAAATTGTTATCATAAAGGGGGCAAAGTCAATTTTTACATATTATACTAATTTTCACATTATTTCATTATATCTGTGTTTTTTAAAAAAAGAATACGAAAGTATTACCTAAATTAACTTAGAGTCCCTTACTCCTTCTTACTCCATTAATTCTAATGCTGTTTATCCAAATTGTCTTTGTATTTTATAGGAAACCAAAACATAACTTTCTATTCTCCCTTGAATTTAACAGTACATTTGTTTCCTAAGAAATGCTTGCTTATTTTCTTACAAGATTCCCAGTAGAAATCAAACCATCATAATTCAGTCTTGGATGAAACAATTTACTTGTTTTGAAGCTTTTCATTAAACGTTAATAGTCTAGGGGCTGTGTAATCAAATGTGCCAGTTGGCACAGGCACATTGATATGATGGGGTCGGGACCACTACCACCAAGGAGAAGATTTTGAACAATCTTTCCAAAAATGTCCATTTCCAATAAATAGGTCTACACTAGTGTTAGCCAAATCTCCTTATATTAGCCAAACACGTGGCTAATGCTAGATACTGGGGAAGACAGGTATGCATCTTTTGCTATCACCCGCATTTGTTTCTATACTAACTTTAAACATGTTTGGGAATTTAGTGACAAAGCAAGGGTTTATTAAAGAGTATCTTTTGAGCAACAAGGGTACATATGTGGTAATAAGTATAACTAATCATATCAAACAAAACCTAATGCTGTCTAAATTATATTAATAACAGTGTTTGTAAAACTGGAAGAAAAGATACATACAGTTAATAATGATTAGGGTGAGCTTATTCCTTTTTTATATTCCTTCTATTTCCAAACATCCTAAATTAAAGCACGTACCAGTATTTAGAAATGGAAAACATAATAACAATCTTTAATACACATGAGATATGTCGTTTTTTTCTACATTACTTGATTTTAAAAAATATCATAGGGTAACAGGAAAAAGAAAAACACTGCTTTTTAGTGTGAATAATGATGTTACAGATATGTTTGAACATGTGTTTTTATGAATATATGCTTTTAACAAAATTTTTATTGATGTATAATTTACTTATAAAAATCATCATTTACAATATATAATCTACTAAAATTGTTTGTAGTAGCTCTCAGTTTGGCATTACTGCAAATGGAGTTTTTGTTTGAGGAACCAGAGAATCAATTTGTCATTTACTAAAATGAAGAATTTGCAAACACGCATTAAAGCTTGGAGTGGGGGAAAGATGACAGGTCTGCTATGGGTGACTTCGAATTCAGATGCCTGCTCTCTTGCCAAATCCTATGGGTAGCAGGGAAAGCCATTAGGATGGCAAAGGGAACCATGAGGTGACCACAAGGAGATAGGAGCACTAAATCCTCCTCTGGAATTCAGGACTGAAGGAAGACTTGGCTTCAGAGAAAGGAGGGCCTCTTGCAGGGGCAGGGCAAGAAAGAGGTGCCCTGAGAGGAATGCAGTCAATTGGGCCATGGGCTGCAGATAATGTAAGCCAGAGGCAAACTGAGGAGTGAGCACTGAATAAATATAGAAGTTGCTTGTAATTACTACTCAAGGGAACTGTGAAAACCATGCCCTCAACCACCAAAACTCTGATGTAGCAAAGACAAGGGTTTTGTGGGTTTTTTGTTAATTTTTATATAGTAGTATATGTCCTGAGGCTGACTACAGTTAAGCCTTTTGTTTTATATTCAAACTAAGTCAAACACATCAACATTAATGTGACCATATGGAATGCAAGTGTGTTTAAATTTACAATAAAATGAGTTTGTGTACATTTTGCAGTCAATGAATAACCCACTCATCATCAATAATGAGGCAATTGTTTTCAAATAATTATACATAATAGGACAGTCTGCAACCATTAGCAATACAAAATAAATAATGTAAAAGATAAAAGTGTGTATTTAGTGGTATAGATAATGGAAAATTTTTCAAAAGAAAGAAGGTTGGTAAATGTGTAGATTGACTAAGTCTTGAGCAAAGTTTCATGATAGATAAATATTTAAAAGAAATAGCATATTTAGGAAACATAGATATGTAGTCAGCTTTTTGTTGCTATGACCAAAATATCTGAAAAGAACAACCTAGAGGAGGAAAAGTTCACTTTGGGCTCAAGGTTTCAGAGATTTCTGTTCATGGTCAGCTGACTCCATTGCCCTATGTCTGCTGTGAGACAGAACATCATGGCAGACAGGGTGGGGCATAAAGCTACTTAGTTCATGGCACCTAGGAAGCAAAGAGAAAAATATGGAACTGGGGACAAAATATAGCCTAGGCCAAACCCCCAGTGACTTACCTCTTGCCTACAGTTACTGCCCACTATGACATTTAAATTTTCAATCCTTCAAGTGGATTAATCCACTGGTGAGGTTACAGTTCTCAGAATCTAAACATTTCTCCCTAAGTGTTGCTGGTGAATGTCATGTGTCTAACACATGAACTTCTGGGAAGACACCGCATATCCAAATTATAACAATGGCCATGGATTAACTGCTGTGGGGTGAAGACATTACTTACAGGATTGATAATGAAGAGGAGATAAATTAATGCCACAATGACCTAGTGGTTAATACCATTAATAGTCTCTAAATCATTCTCCAAACTTATAAGCTATTTGATCTCCAATTTCATTTCTCTGTTCTTCTGTTTCTTCATCTATGAAATAGGAATGATGATTATATATATATATACATATATGTTAATATATATATGTATATATATATATATATGTGTGTGTGTGTATATATATATATATATATATATGTAAATGGCAGGACTCTTGTGAAAATCATACAGAGAGAATACTCAAAGCAAACAACATAATCCCTAGCACATATTAGGTAAGCACTGGCAAATCTCAACCTCTATTATTAGTGATTAGCTCAGCAAAAAACTTTCAACCCCTCTTAGTATCCCAAATAGAATCAAAGGCCATGTCTCCATAATTGTCCAAGGGCAGAGAGCATGACAAAACATTTATAACTTCTTTGTTAATCTGATGACCACACATGTAATAGGTAGTTCCTGATAATGTCAACTGTATTTCTATTTAAATTAAGCCTATTTTAAAATTCTGTTTATTCATGGAGTTTTCACATGGTTTTTTGCAGCATCAGCCAAAGAGGAACCATATTGTCCCCATAGTAGTCTTACATTTCCTCCTTTACCACAAAGACTTGGGTTCCCCATGCCTCATTCCCATCCTGGGATCTTCTGCAGCCTTTCTGGGCTCTTGAATATTCTAGAATAACCTAGAAAAAAAGAAGAAACAGTTTGAAGTAAGGCTCTGAGAAATTGCTTCCCTCAGCATATAAAAGGAGGAGGTATCTGCTGTCTATCAGTCTGAGGTCCAAGCTGCATTCTCTCCTCTTCCTCCGATGATAGGAGGAAGCCTTTCAGAAACAGCATTCTGGATGGAAACGGATGCCACACACCACACTGAACATTCCAAGTTAGATGATTGCTTTTCCAAGAGGCCAGACTCCTTCTGGTGGGGGCCATGGACTCTAAAGTCCAAAGACTGACTTGATAAGATAAAACCATATCTGCAGAGTTACAGACATTCCATTCACTCTTGATAATGAAAGATGAGCCTCTCAAAGACTCCTCTGCTGGCTGAGAGTTCATCTCATGCTGTTTGAAGATTAAATCTCTATTGGTGTGATTTTTATGAATTTATACTCCCTGCCCAGCTATCTCCCGTAGTCCTAGTCTCTTCACCTTTAACTAGACCACATTCCAACCTGTCAATGCCATGGTGGCTATTCAACTTGCACTAAAGTGCCCTCCTTTCCTAATAGCATCTCCAGTCATCTGAACAAGTTGGGGTTCTGATTTTGATCTGTACTCTCAGGGTACCAGTTTCCCCCTTATGGTACCCACAATACAACATTCCATTGGGGAACAAAGATTTTTGTTAAAGTTTTGTGAACAAATCAAGTGCATATCTTAACATTTGTTTGAGATGTAAGTACACATCTGTTTGAGAACAGAAATGAGCCTGAATTATTGGCATATGTGTACTTACATTTCTAAGCACAGCTTTGTACCTAGGCACTCAATATTAAGTCAAGTGTATGCCTTTGCCAGAAATGTCAGAGATATTGCTAATTCCCAGAACTTCAACTCTAGGTGAAGCTCAAGGTTGTTACAAGGGACATAGAGAGAGAAGGAGAGAGAGAGAGAGAGAGAGAGAGAGAGAGAGAGAGAGAGAGAGAGAGAGAGAGAGAGACCTGAGGCTTTTTGTTTAACTGGTGATGTGGCAAAGTAACAATTTCAGCGGGAATAGAGAAATTGAAACAAATCATTAGACAAAAGTGAAGGTGAAACAATATAGAAGATGACGTTGATGAGAATAAAGTAAGAGATTCATTGCTACAAGAAGCACCGTAGAGACTTTGACTCAGTTGATGGCAGGAGAGATCTAGATCATAAGCAGGAACAAATAGCCTGTATGAAATAAAGAATCCGAGTTAACAAGGCAGCTCACTAACAAGGAGACAGAAATTATGTGCAATGCTTGAGGGGATAATAGAATTTGAAAAGAGAAACTTAAAGAGAAAGTGAATGAGGCGGTGAAGAGCTGTATAAAAATTTTATCTGGAATAGTTTGAGAGGTAACTTTTGTATTTATGCAAGGCAAAAATAGTGCACTATTAAGATGGAAAGTTATAAATAATGATAAGGTTTGGTTTAAACTTTCAAAAGCACCTTCATCTATCAAAATGTCTCTTTGGATCTGCATTTTGGAGTCTGCACACTTGAGCAGAGATGAGAGATGAAAAAGCTCCAAGGAGGGTAGTGTTGTGGAAGCCATCTCTTCTGAGAATGAGGACAGTCTTCAGGGTCAGAGTTCTGGGTTAAAAGAGTCTGACTGAGGCACCAGTACAAAAAGACCAGGTGTTACCTGCTCCACTGGAAGTGGGAACATTGTTCCCAAAGTTCCTGGACTCTCAGGGCGGAATGAGCCCACATCACCTTGGATGACTAAGAGCAGGTAGATATGCCCTCCTCCTACCTCTCCCCTCTCCAACCACACTGCCCGGCCAGGCATCCATGAGAAACTTGTCATGCTCTCTCTGTTGTCTCTTGGGCACAAAGTTCCACATGCTCAGATCTAAAACCCAAATCCTTATTGGCCATAATTCTCCTTTTGTTTGCCAGGTTTGTGTTGACCTTATATATACACTCTCTCTGCCATTTGCATGCCACCTGGAAGCTGGCTGCTTGACAGCTCCACTTACTATGTCCTTCTTCATCCTCTTGAAGTCCCCTTTTTCCATGCCTTCCCTCCAGTACATCCTGATATAGATGAAGCACAGTCTATCAGGTTCAGGACTGTGCATTCTGTTTGGGTGCTTGACACATTCTTAGCTGGTTAGATCTTTCTGGGCAGTAACTGCAGAGGATGCAATACGACCTCAAAGCATGTTAAGTTGGCAGCTGCTCTCATATGAATTGCTCATGTTACAAAATAGTTATTGTTTTTTGAGATCCAGTATACCTTTATATTCTATGGACACTTGAAGTTCTGCACCATATCCAGCCTGTGGTACCTGGAAACTCTCTAGGTTTCCCATATCCACTTTCAGAATCCTAAAGTCCAGAACTGACCTGTTTCTCATTAGTAGACATCTATTTGCCTTTATATTGTGATTTTTGTAAGTTGGAAGTCTGTAAGTGGTCCATGAGGATATTGCATTTTATTTATTCAGAAATAAAATTCTAGTCTGTGATTGTGAAATTTATTTTGTGTTTGAGGCACTGATTAGGTGAAGGAGTGGGATGAAAATATAAATCCCCACTGCCACATCCTAACACAAGCAAAATCTCCCTATGAGCAAATCGGGAGGATGACAGGTAGCCACAGAGTGTGCTTTCTCTTCTTTCTTCATTGCATTAGTTATCCATGTGTCTGGTTTTGTATTATTGTTGTTACTGAGAATCAGGATTTTGAGTCATCAGTTTACAAAATACACTGTTTCTTAATAAAAATGTACAAAAAAAAAAAAACCTGAAAGAATTTGTCAGAATCAACTATTTTGGAAGTTGAGAAATAAATCAAAGGCTTTCAGCACCCTGGAGAGCACCTATTCAAGAGAAAGTTGTGATCCTCAGTAACAAATAGATAGAAACTTTGCAGAGTTTTAACTTACCCTGTACTATATATGCCTCCCCAGACTGACGGAAGCCATGAAAATAACATCCTACATTGCCTGAAATTAATATTACACTATTGTTTTTATTTATTAACATGATTACACAGTGTTTATCTTTTATTCTATTGATGTGGTGTATCATCTTAATTGATTTCAGGATGGTAATCCAATCTTTCTTTTCTGGGATCAATCCCTTTGGGTCATATTATTTAATTATTTTATATGGTTGCTTTGTTTGCTATATTGTGTTAATAATGTTTATGTTTGTACTCTTAAAATGTATTGATTTTTTATTTGATTGTTTTCACTGTCTCTTTCTTGTTAGAATACATTGGACTTCTTTTTGGAGTCTTAATTCTTTATTGTCTAGTAAAACTTTTTGGAGAAGCCAGATCTGTTTTTCTTCCTGGGAAGTTTTTTTGTTTCATTTTTGTTTGTTTGTTTTTAATCACAAATTCAATCTCTGGTAAGTTGCTTGGTGTTCAGCTTTTCTACTTCCTCTTGAGTCAGTTTCAATAGATAGTGCCTTTCTGGAAGCTTCTCCTTTCCGCTTAACTGGTCTAACTTGTTGCCACACAGTTGTTCACAGTATTACCTTATGATAATTTTTATTTCTGTAAAATTGACAATTAAGTCTTCTTCTTTCATTCCTGAGCCTTCTGTGTCGTTTGATTGTTGGTTTTGGTTTTGTTTTGGTCAAGTTAAGTAAAACTCTGAGTTTCTTTGTTCCTTTCAAATAACCAGCCTTCTGTTTCATTGGTTTTCTATATGGTTTTTCTATTTTGCATTACACTAATTTCTGCCCTATTACCAACTGTTTCCCTACTTCTCACAGCTGTGTTTAGTTGGCTCTATATAGTCCAGCCACTTAAAGTATACAAAATTAGGTTATCAATTTGAGATTTTTCATTCTTCTTAAAGTTGACCTTTTCACTATAACTTTCTCTTTAAACTCTGCATTAGTGGAATCCCATAATTTTTGACACTGTTCCCTTGTTTCATTGATTTACACATGTTGTAAACTGCCTTCTGAGATTTCTTATTTGACCCATTGGTTATATAGGATTGTGAACATTCATATAGTATGAATTTTTCAAATTTCTTTCTGTTATTGACTTAGAATTTCACTCCCTTATTGTCAGCAAACATATATTTAAACATTCTTTAGCACTATAAACTTATTTAGGCTTGTTTAATAGCCTATCCTGGAAAATGACCCACGTATAGAAGATCATAAATATTCTGTTATTGTTGAGCAAAGTGTTCTATAGAAATGTAGTTTAAAATTGGTAAGTTACCATGTAATTATTAATATCTTTTGTCTGTGGGGAAAATGATAGTTAAGGCTGGACCCAAACTTTAAGGAACTTATAATCCAGTAGGAGGAGAGAGACAAGTGAGAAGTTGATTTACAATACAAGATAATATTAATATTGTCAATTACAGGTCAGAAAATGATTACTGGGAAATGTGTGATAAGCTGAGATACATGATATTTATTGACTCACTGGGATGGGAAGCTGCAGAGACATTACCCAAATGGACTATGCAATTTTATTATTGAAAAGAAATAAAGCCCACAAGATCTCAGCTCCCCTTCTCATCTGCCTGCCCTGATTTACATAGCAGACTGGATCCAAATTGTTTCCATTTGTCTCTTAACACAGCCAACCCATATGGAGGCCTAATGAAAAAATTTAAGGAATCTGTGAGGGTTTGTAAAGGACAAATGGGTCTGTGACTTAAGGAATCCCTCCAGACATTTGTCTGCAAATTTAGATATGTATAGATCTATGGTTTGGGTATAGATCTTTTCATTTGAACAGATTTAATATCTTTGAATCCAAATAAAAATTTCATTTTCCCCTTGATTTTGAATTTTTTACATTTGAAGCCAAAAAAAAATCTGTTTCTGAAGTGTCAGATAATATGTGTAAGTTCATACTGTTTCTTAGATTTCATCCTATGGTGTATGGAAAAACACTTCCACTATGAATCTGACTGTGTGCACAGTTATATTTGAATGAGTACATGGTGAAAATGGAATACTGAGATAGAAGTATTGTGTTTTAGTGAATATTCTAAATCACCCCTCTTTCTAAATGACAAGCTGGAAAACCCACTTGGCCTGTGCTTAAAACTGAGAAGCATTATGATCACACTCTGTCTGAGTTCTTTGAGTTGGTACCCTGATTTTCTCTGTTTTCAGGCCAACATCATCAGCTCTCAGGGGTTCCAGCTTGCCGTCTGCAGACCTTGAGATTTCTTAGCCTCCATTGTGTCATGATCAACTCCTTCTAATAAATCTCCTGATGTCTCTATTTTTATCCTATTGCTACCAGTTCTCCAGAGAACCCAGAATTATATACTAACATAGTGTGTATACACACACACACAAACACACACACACACACACACATACTACATATGAATGTTCATGTTTTATACCCACACAACAAGTAGGAATCCTGGGAGTGGTTTATGACCGTGGTTTACCACCTTTCTGGTCTGAGAAAGATGACTGTCAGGAGCTCTCCGTAGGGATCTGGAATAACTAAACAGGATGGTGCACTTGTATTTCCCAGGCCAAGAACATGACACACAGAGTGCTTGGCAGTCTGGGCTCTGAGCTCACATGTTAAACATAGCTTGGAAATTAATGTTATATATATTTTTTCCTTAAAAAGAGCTGAGCAGTATGTCACTTGATTGCATAGCACTCTCTCCTCACTGTTGTCACAAGCCCTGAGCCGTGTCCTGGATCCTGTCTCTGCACAGTGTTGCTAGGTGATTCCTGACACAGGTAGATTTGAACAAACGCATGGACAGGCACACGTGCTTGCTCTCCACCATGCATAGCCAGTGTCTTGCACCATGGCAGCACCTCACGACAAGAGCATCAGTACCAGGCTCCTCCACTCTCTTCCACACTGGGGCTCTGACACAGTTGTAGAAATTATTTTTAAGAATGATATACAAAAGCATACAAAAGATAAGGTAAAAACAATTTAATGCAAAAAGACATGTTTTATTAAAAGAATGGAATTTTGCATTAGTGATTGCTTCCTCACTACAACAATATATTCTGATGCTAAATCTCCTTTTTCAAATTTCCTTCACATTTTTTTCTTTAAAACTGGTATTGATGACTTTTGATTGGCATCCATTTATTTTACTCATATTTCATAGGAATGAGATTTCTTATAATAAAAACTATTTCATGTCTTTAGATTTCATAATTGATTGTTCAGAAATACTTACTAAAACATAAACATACACTGCTAGAACCAACAAGGAATATGAGAGAGATTTCTCCAAAAAATCTATGGATCAGTTCTTATGCATACTCATATTTACTGTGCAGAGACCACGACTTGACTTTGTGTAGATTTTTTTCTGATTATCAGAAGTGCTTACAGCAGAAAGTAATAATAAAAGCAAACATATGCAAATAAACAACATAAGCAAATATAAAAAAGAAAATACTACTCCAAGGAAAACACACATACAGATGCATGTTGAAACCATCCTCTGGCTTGTGCTTTAACATATACACACGTGCACACAGTGACAAAAATGAGTTCTTATTATACACACATGGTATGTCATGGACACTTTCTCTTCAATAATAGCCCTTCCTTCCATAACTAAAAGAAACCAGCACAAGCCTTTTTACTGGAAACCACAAACAAAAGGTGGATAAAGACACAGCAGAGCACACTTAATGTACCAAAATATGGTTACAGCTTTTGCACATCATGTGATACGAAGTAAACACCATAACATGAGAGAGTAAACATAGCACATATCTTACTTTTGTTTTCATGATGTACATACCAGGAATAGAATTGCCATATAGAAAGAAAGACACATACTTTAAAATTTTAACATTTTAAATGCTTTTATACTTTTCTTGTTGTTATTGTTGAAGCTGCATGCAGACTTTAGAACTCATATTTCAATAAGAACCACCATTTCTAAAGATCCTAATTATTCCTCTTTCTTGCATCATGATGCCTTTCCTGCCATAGTTTTTTGTTGTTTCTTTTTCTCTTTTCCTTGCCATCTTTCTTTCCCCATTTATATCCACTCAATTTCTTGGTAATTGGAATTCACTTCCTAGAAGTGCCCTGTATATGGATATGTGCAGGGTGGAAATGCTGCTGGTCTTAAGGAGAACTGGGCTGGATATTGCCCACAGAGATGGGTCCTCACAGAACTTTCTAGCTGGGAAAAAAATCCAAACACAGATTTGATTCCCTGCCTCTTCTCTAGAAGGTGCTAGAGAGACTGTTTGGTCTGCCTAGTCTTGCCCTTATAGTTGTGGGGATCAGGGATCATGGGGACCACCATAACCCAAGTTTGTATCTGAGCTGGCACTGGATGGACCCAGACTGATGGAGTTCATCCTAGTCTCACATTGTCCTGTGTTATCTAGAGGCAAATCGATTTGATAGTGTATCCTAGAAAACAAGAACTTACATTTTTAAGTGTTGTGCATGTTCTGAATTAATTTCCTGTACATTATCTTCTCTAAACTCAGCAGCTCTCTGAGATCAGAAGCCTTGTGACCCACATTGGTAGCCACAATAGCTACGGGAAGACTGAGTCCTGGACAGAGGAAGCGGTGCTGGAGTTGACTGGGCACTCTGGTGCTGCTGGCAGTCAGATTTGCTTTTGGGGGAACTTAATCTTTTAGTCTTATGACACTTGATACCCTTAACAAAAATGTGGCAAGTGAGGGACAAATGGAGTGACCAAATGCAGTATGATAAAATAAAAAACATGCAGGACCAACAGCCTTACCCAACCTGTTCCCTGTTCCCTCCATCTCATAAATGAAGCACATACACAGTGATACAAAAATATCACTTTGTAAGGATTTTCATACATGTGGATGGAATTGAGTTCAAGACACAGGAGGCCAGGCTGTATCCTGGTTCTTCCTGTGTTGCTACGTCATGTTTAATTACAAACGAGTGTCCTGGCTGGGAGTGAGAAGTCCTTCTTACTGTCTCAAAACCCAGGGGAAACTTCCCTTCTCAGGACAGAAGGGACTCATTGTGGAATCTGCTCATGATGCTTCCTATGTGTCTCCAACACTGTCAACTCGGTAAATATGGTACAAGTGGAAACATTTGGGACCTGACACGGATTCTTTTAGAACATCATAGGGAAAAAGAAATGTGTTTGTGACCAGAAAAAATTCAACTTAAAAAAAAAAATGTATCGTGCTTAAATGGAGTACTGAGGGTCTTAGAAAAGCAGGTGGCCATTAGAAGAAGGGTCAATTTGAAAAATAATCATAAGTCAAATCCACAGTTTTTACCCTTGGGTTTGTTTTTTTTCCAAAAAGAAAGTGTACAACAAACTTAGGAAGAATTTATGGGATATTTCCCACTTCATATTTTATGCAAATCATAATCATTCCATATGTTGTTTAGTTTGTTTATGAAGTTTAGGAGTAACTATTTAGAAAAATGCATGCCTAATGGGATCTGGAAAAGCTGATTCTTCTAAAGAGAAGCCCATATGTTACTGCAACAGATAAATTTTTCCAAGATATGGATACTCCCTGTAAGCAATTTGTTTCTGTGTGAACTAACTTTCCTCACCTACCCTGGCTTTGATGTTATAATAAAAAGGCAAGATATTTCATTTTTCTAACAAATTATATTAGATATTACACTTAGCTCTTGCTTCCTGCTCAATATTTGTTGCAAAAAAAAATTATTTTGACCAATGTTTATCACTTGCTATACTAACATATATATGTTATGATTTGTTAAGGAAAAAGCCATTTGGTATTCATCTGCATGATTTAACCAAAAGTTAAGGTTCTTGTTATCCTGGTACTAACCCACTCCTATGGGCTTGGTGTAAGAATCAAGTTAAGGAACCCAGGATCCCTCTTCTGCCTTACACTGGAAAGGCATTTTGTCAACAATTCACACATTCCAGAATTACCATTCTGGAGGAATACTGGAGAAACAGGAGACAATAATTGGCATATTTGTTCAAATTCATCAAAAACAGTGTTGTGAGCCTATGTGGCTGACAAGGGTAGTGTCATGGAGACCTGCTAATTGGAAGATTATCACCCTGTTGTTTTTGTGAATGCTGAAAAGGCACAGACATTGTTTGAACCATACCCCCCAAATTCATATGCTGAAATCCTAACCCCCAGTATCTAGGTCATTAAAAACAAATGAGGTCATTAGAGTGGGTTGCAATTCAATCTGAACTCTGACTTTATAAGAAGAGAAAATTAGGATGCATGCACCCAAGGTGAAGACCAGGTGGGGACATGGGGAGAAGGTGGCCATCTACTAACCAAGGAAAGAAGTCTAGGGAGACCCACCTTGCTGAACCCTTGATCTCAGACCTCCAGCCTCCAGAACTAGAAGACATATTGTTGTTTAAGTGCCCCAATCTCTGGTGTTTTTCTGTGTAGAGGAAGGGAGGCTGAGAAACACATGGTGGACCATCCACATCCAAGAACAGCAATTTTCTCTTCTTGGTTTCAGAGAGGGTTTGGGGACTGTGCGTGGAAGATAGAGGAAGGAGTTCAACTTCCCCTTGCAACTCCCATGGAGCTTCACTCCAAAAAACCTTCAAAGGTTATTTGTGATACATCTGTAGGAAAAGAAGGTTCAACTGTGTAGCTCATTTCCCCAGGACGTTTTAATACAACCCTAAAGACAATAAAATATGCATTTAAAGCAAAAATATAGCCTTTCTGTGGGGCTCAAGGGTTTTAGCTGTGGGGGTAAATTTTATGCATATTTTTTTTGTGTTGACATTCAGTTGACTAATTTATTCGGTCACAAGCTTTAAAAGACTCTTCCGGGACGCCAATAAGAAGACAAGATCTTACTCTCAGATGTGAATCAAAATTGCTGTAATTTGGGGTATTCTTGACTAATATAAACATTTTCTAGGCATGAAAAATATTCTCTACAACTCAGAGTTCCTATGAAAGGCAGGCAAAACTATGTATTTTCTTCAAATAATATTTACAAAATCTTTAGCTCTGAATTAATTTTTTTTAAAATTTTAATTCCCTGGGTTATTTTGCAGTTGTCCTTGCTATTGTTGTTGATACTGTTTTGGTGATAGAGAATGAACCCAGTGCCTCACACCTGACAGGCAAGCATTTGACCACTAAGTTACACTCCTTATTCTTGTGATAATGAAAGAAACATAATGGTTTAATGGATTAATAAGTATTTGCAGTCTATGGTGTTTCTTATAAAAATGAATAAAGGAAAGCAAGAATATGTTTTCAAAATACTTCCAAGTAATGCACTCTTTTCTATCACTGAATAACAAACTATCAACATCTTGGCAGCTAAACACACCAAAAAAAAAAAAAAACTTATTTTCTTAAAATTTCTGTAGTCTCAGATAGCTACAAAGTTGAGGTCAAGTGGGATGCAAGTTCATCTAGATTTCAATTTTCTTCCAATTCCTTATGGTTGTAAAACCAAGATCTGTCTTCACTGGCTGTCCTCTAGGGCCACCTCAGCTCCAGAGACCTCCTGCAGTGCTAAGCCACAGGACCTCACCATGCAGCAGCTGACTCCTCCAGGCCAGTGGGGAACTTGCCACTCCATTCCCCAAGGCTGGGCCTTCTGCACCAGAACCTCCCACAGCTGTGACATCCACCCTTGTGCCACACTGTGGGCTAGAACCTTGTCACATGGCCTTCCTCTGCTGGAGGAGAGGATTTCATGCAGGTGTGACTCCTCGAGGGTCACCCATGGTGGTCACCAAGAAGGAAGGGATTCCATTGTGAAGACCATGCAAAAACACTCAGCCCAGCTGCAGGTGCATTAATACAGGAACCAGGGGAAAAGGCCATCAATAGATGCAGCTGCTTGAACTTGTGCTTCCAAGACTGTGAATTAAAATGAAACTCTTTTTTTTTTTTTTTTGGTACCCAGGATTGAATCCAGGGGTGCTTAATCTCTGAGCTATCCTCCCAGCACTTTTTGATATTTTATTTAAAGACAGGATCTCCCTAAGTTGCCTTATTAGTTGCGGAAACTGGCTTTGAACTCACTATTCTCCTTCCTCAGACTTTCAAGCCCATGGGATTACAGGAATGCACTGCCACATCTAGCTGAAAAGCTTTATTTTATAAAGTAGCCTGCCTCAAGTATTTTGTTACAATAAGTGAAAATGAACTTATATGTCACCTGAGATGAGAAAAATGACCAACAAAAGAAAGCACAGTGATAAAAGTGGCAGATAAGGAAATAAGATCTAAGTTGAACATCTAATGAGTGCACCTGGGGCATAATGTGAAAAAAATGAAACAGAAGTAAAACCAAAGCTGCAAAATTAAAAAAAACGAATTACAGAAGAGAAAGAATATCACAGCATGCATTTAATTTTATAGTAAATGAAATAATTATAGAAAATAAGTCACATTTTAAAGAAAAATAATCTATAATATATTATTTACTAGAAACTTTTCAAAGAACAAAGTTCAGAGAAACTCATACCTCATGCTTTTTCTAATTTTCAAAAGACAAATGGGACATCATTTATAAAGTACTTATAGTAAAAGAGAGGACTTCAGAGAACTTTACAGTCAGTCATCAACGTAATGTGAGAGCAACCAAGAAAAAAATGAAATAATGAAATGAAGAACAGAAATGATCCTTTGCCCTTCTCGAAACAAATTTACACACAATTTTAACTATGACTTTATTAGACAATAAGCAATTCAAAAGTAAATTAAGATAGCTCATAACTAATTTTGAAGTAAAAATAAGTGTTGAAATAACTGGTGATGGATATCAAAAGCTGTTCAGCAAAAACCTGGCCAGTTATTCTAATTGTGGTAAACATGGGTCAATAAATGCTAATTATATGGTTTTAAAAGTAATTTTTTAAAATTTAGGTAGTTTTCAATATTGAAATGAGAGGTGGCATGAGTGAGAAAAGTATATAGGCCCCTCACCTTACAGAAAATAAAACATAGTCGAATTCTTGGTATTGATAATTAGGTAAATGAGCATATAAATAGCAAACGGAAGAGCACTGTATTCTTTCCTTCCACACTGTACCATAAATGGAAAAGCAAACACAGAGAAGAGCAGGCAAAAATATATTAAAAATGAAAAACAACAGAAGAAAATAACAGAAGATGATAACTCATGATAAATTTTTTTAATATTTATTTTTTAGTTTTTTGGTGGACACAATATCTTTATTTTACTTTATGTGGTGCTGAGGATAGAACCCAGTGCCTCATGAATGCTAGACGAGCATTCTACCACTGAGCCAAACCTCAGCCCCTCATGATAAATTTTTAACATTTGAAAATATCACCACAATTCTTGAAACAAACTATTATAAAACAAGCAGAAAGTAACTGAAAGCTATTAGGATTGAGGTCCTTAGAACCACATGTGGCCTTGACCTAAGAAAGACATGCATTTAAAAAATACAAAATTAATAAGTGAGTTCTACAAATATAAAGATCTCCAATTACGTAGTAAAACCAGCATCTTTTAGGTGCTTGCATTCCACATCAGCCCTGCAGAGATGGCACATGCCTTCCCAGATGTGGATAAGATGTAGGTTATATTTGATGAACATAAAGCTGGTACAATAGCACAACTGCAGCTTTTTCACATGTGTGTGTAATTTTTTTTCTTACCTGAGAAGTGTTATGAATGTTTGCTTTGGTCCTAGTTTTGATGCAAGAGATTGTATCTAATTCATTCAGCTGCTTAGCTCATGGTATTATGATCATTTCTGATCCCTGAAAGCCGAGCCTGGAGTACAGCAAATTCCACGGATGAAAAATTTTTTAAATGAATGAGATAAAGAATGACCAAAATTTGCCCGATGTGCTGGCCCTATCTCAATTGGTACTCATGGATACATTTCTCCAAAATTAACATATGCCTATGATAATACCAAAGCTCTGCTCTTTTAGAAAATAAAATAACTCTGGAAAAAAGGCCTGCAGAGATAACCCCAGCACTCAGAGGCATGGATCATTAGACCTGAGTAGGGAAAATATCCCTGTAGATTTTAGGTAGGCTCATTGTTAATGAATTTCTATACAAAGGAATTTCTGCCAGGTTCTTCTTGCAAAGGCCTAAGAGGTCCTCTCCTAGTGTGGGTTTTACACCTGATAGGCTGAGGATGAAACCACAGCTTTCCCCCGACTACAGCTGCACTGCTCCTAAAGAGAGCAGCCTTCCTGTAAGACAGCAGCTATATGCCCAGTCCCCTCCCCACTCCATGTACCTACTTCCTCCCCTACTTCCTCTTCTACACTGCAGCTCATCAGGCCCAGCAGAGAGCAGCAAGAGGCAACCTAAGACTGAAAATTCCTGCCCGTAGCTCCCACACACCACCCTAAAACTAGCTTGAGAAACACACAACATATGCTGTAAAAGGGGATGGTTATATTTTTCCTATTATGTTCAAACAACATGCATTTGTAAATACAGATATTTGGGCTATTTTTGGAAACTTTTATTTCCTATACAACACCAACTTTTCATGTTTGATTAGAAAAGTAAGCAACATGGATGTATTATCAATTTACAAATTTCAAATGTAGGAAGAGAAGAAACACCACAAGGAAATAATCACTGGGGTGTATGTAGTTTATTTTACTTAGATGTCAAAGAAAAATGTTGTCCATTAGATTGACTCTCTCCATATCTTGGGCATGATATTGACGTTAGTTTGTCTTTTCATTACAAAATGGTTTACTCAGATTTAGAAATGCCCAGGTTGGTCAAGTATGAAGCTGTGTCTCATCTTAAGTAACCTGTTTATAAGCTGCCATCCTCTCTCTGCTTTCTAAAGGACTTGCTCAGAAGGCACGTGGACAAGATGCAGTTCCTTCATGTTTAAGTCTCACTGCCTGAGTGACTGAGGCTGCTCTGTGCCAGGAACTGTCCTAGGTACTGGAGAAAGACCAGTTTAAAAAAAAAAAAAGTAGATGAAATGACATGCTCTTCGGGAATCACCCCTTTGTGAGGACAGACACCGTAAGCAAACTAGAGGACATGTCAAATGGTGATGGGTGACTGGAGAAAGACACATTAGGAAACAGATGGGACAGCCTGAGGGGGTGACACCCAAATGCATGGTCCTGGACGGCCCCTCAAGAAGCCAACCTAGGGAAGGAACTTAAAGCTGTGACCACACCTGGGGGACATTGCAGTGTCCAAGGGTGCTCATGTCAGGGGGTGGATGTGGGAGTAGCTACAGGAGAAGGGATGCAGAATGACGTCATGAGATTCAGATGGCGGGGAACAGAGATGGAACATCCAACACAGATACCAGGAGCAAGTGGACATGCCTGGTACAGTGGATTCCAGTCACCTCTCGGATCCCCTGCCTTCTCTCCCCGGCCCTGTGTACTGTCCTGAACCCCCTGCGAGGCTGAAGGGAGGACCCAGTGCCCTGGGGAGGTCATCACTGAGTTCTCACATCCTGAGGGTTTGGTCAGCCAGAGAAAGAGCCCAGAGAAGGGCTGAGAGCCAGAGATGTGGCTGAGGATGAGCTCAGAATTCTGCAAGCCCAAGAGGCAGGAGTTAAAGAATTGAGGAGAAATGTGAATTGAACAAAGTGGAAGAGATAAGCGCCTGGGGAGGGACACAGCCCCATGGTGCTGGGCAGGTAGTTTTAAGGGTCTTAAATGATGGCACTTCATTGATACTTGGTAGTCTGTTGTACACTGCACCTCTGTGGTGTATCCATTACAGAACTCCTGCTGGTTTATGGGTGTCCCTTCCCACAGGAATCAAACTCATTTCCTCCTTCTATTTTCAGTTTCTGCAGAGAAATATCCCCTGGTTCATATTCTCTCATGTTCTCACCACACTCTTTCCTATTTCAACTCATCTCGTCTCTCTCTTCCTGTCTCTGATACACACTGTGTCTATCCTAAACTCTTCTGTATCCGTAAGACTGGCCACAGTGCACTGTAGTCTTTGTCAAATTGATTGAATCCTTCATATATAAAACTTTATATATTTAAACACTGGTCATATCCTCATTATTCTGTTTTCATTATTCTGTATTCATTTTTCATTATTTTTCTTGAGCATTTTGCTGAGCATCTTTTCAGATACCACAAAAATACATCTTGAATTTACACCATCTCTTATCATTTAAATAATGATTCCCTCATTTCTCACCTTGTAGAAACTGGCAACCCAGAGGCCTCAAAGCCTTCAAAGCCTCAGTCCCCACTCCTATAGTTGCTCTCCAAGTTTTCCCAGAGTGTTCCAGGTATGCCTCCTGGTGTTTACAGAGCCAACCTGCAGCAGGCACTTGAGTTAGAAGAACATGCAGGCAGGTGTGGGTCAGAGTGTGCTCACAATTCCTACAAGGACAAGTTCATCTCAGAAGTTCCTACTTTCTAGTTCGTACTGACCACGCAGCATTCACCCCTTGCCTGCTCTTGGGCAATGGAACATTACTCATGTTCCTGTGACTTCCTCATCCAACTTCACATTCTCACATTGTTGCTTTTTCTTTCTTTTTTCTACAGAGCAATAAGCACATTCCACTCATTTTGATCTGCAGAGAAGCATTCCTTTTGTCTGACACAGTGGGACTCACCAACAGACAGGGTCTTACCTGGATTAGTGCTGAGGGTAGGAGTTATTATTCCAAATATGATTTTACCCCCTTAAAATGAATTCTGTAGCCTGCTCTGGAGCCAAAGTGAAGCCTCTACCTCACAATAAGTGTGCAAATAGAGAATGTCAAATACTGGCAAACAGTATTCATATACATGCTTTAAAAGTGCAATATAATTCTTCGTGTTTGAATGGTATCTGTGCTAAGCAAAAATAATGAAAAATTAAAAACTCATTCTCTCATATTTTCTGCACTCTAAATTCCAAACAATTAACTTGCATGCTTGCATGATTTCTTGACCCAATTGGTAGAATGTGTAACTTGTTCAGGTATCACACAGAGGCAACCTAAGACATTCATCTTGATTTCCTTATTCCCGCAGGTACCATTCCAAAATAAATATATGCACTCCATAAAATCTATGTCATAAATATAGACAGCTGATTCATAATGCTAACTAACAGGATTTCAATCTTTTCTCCAAAGACTATGCAAAGCAGTTCAGCTCCAATCCGAGTAGGAAAAAGATCTCTAAGACTTGTATTTTTAGCATGTGTCTTACTTTCTTATATAAGAACACTTAGAAACAGTGTGAGCTCACACCTGATGCAGACAAGCCCTCCAGAGCCATGTTGTTCCCCTTCCTTGCTTGGGTGCCATTGCTCTACACAGGTTCCTCAATATGTTTCTAAAATATTGTCACTATGAATTGGCCACTAAATGATTACTAAGGATACATTCTCTACAGAGCCCTGTACCTGATACCTTGTGATGAGTAATGAGACATAAGATATGGCCCTCACACAAAACTGTACATGTTGCACTCTGAAAATTGATAATAGAAACTCACAGAGGACTTTGACATTATAAGCTGTCTCTGCTACAGAGACTCAGGAAGAGGAGAAAGGGTGATAGCGTTTGTGTGTATAAGGAAAGTAGGGTGCAAGAGTGTGCATGTGTGTGCACAGACATGTATGTATGCACATAAACATGCATGTCAGCAAGTATGGCACACATGTGCTTATTTCTGTTTGTACATGTGTTTGTTCTGTGTACATCTGTGGCCAAAATGTCTTTGAGTAACAATACAAAATACACACATTACCCAGGAGGTTAGTGAAAGGAACATTTTAGAGGATAATGTGTTTAAGGGAAATTTATTTTTAATCCTAGCAGGAGTGAACCTAGAGAGTGATATGTAATCTTTTAGTTTTCATGCTATGACAAAGACAGAGCCCACATTCATAAGACCGTGAACGTTCTGGCCTCTGCATTAGTGGGCAAATGCAGAATTAAGGCAGGTTCATTTTATCCCATTCCATTTTGATGACTTATTCATCAAAACCCTTTTTCCTTTATATTCTTCACTTCCAGACCCCATAATTTAAAATGCACCTTTATCTTCACTCACCTCCATTATTCCTTTTAAACACTTCTTTCCTGCACTTGATCTTCATTCCTGATTTAGCCCACTTGCAAGTGGATGGCATTGAGACTTGGGGGTTTGGTTTCTCCTCTCTTTATGGTTGTTTTAGTCAATTTTTTCATTGCTATGACTAAAAGATCTGACAAGAACAGTTTTAGAGGAGAAAAAGTTTATTTAGGGGCTCATGGTTTTAGAGATCTCAGTCCATTCCTCAGGGCTGGAGGTGAGACAGGACATCATGACAGAAGAGTGTGGTGGAGGGAAGCAGCTCACATGATGATTAGGAAGCAGAGACCCTAACCATCAGATACAAAATATATGCCCCCAAACCAAGCCCCCTGATGCCCACCTCCTCCAGCCTTCATTAACACTCAGTTAATCCCCATCTGATATTAATCCACTGATTGGACTAAGACTCTCATCATTTCTCCTCTAAACCTTCTTGCTTTGTATCACACATGACCTTTGGGGGAATGCCTCCTATCCAAACCATAACAATGGTTTATTTACTTTCTCACTCTTGACTAAGTTGTCACACACAAACCTCACAGACTTGTGTCTATAACGTGTGCACTGTTAGCAGCCATGCCCTTTGGTCCACCCCATACCTGCATTCCTTGAGGAGGGAGTCCATGCTCCGTGTCTACACCCTGACTGTGCCATCCCTGCCCTCCATTTCCGTGGGAACTTACAACTGGAAGCTACTGGGGTAAGGTTACCCCTGACCCACGCAGGTGCCCATTTCTTGTTTTTATTTATTTTTTTTGCCATACATTTATGCATAATATTGAGGTTCGTTTTGACATAATTATACAAGCATGGAAAATAATTTGCTCCAATTCGGTCTCCAGTACTTCCCTTTTCTCTCCCCTCCTTCTTCCTTCCCTCTGACCCTTTCCCTCTACTCTAGTTGTCTTTCTTCTGCTTATTTATAGGTTTGTGGGTTGTTTTTTTTTTTTTTTTTTTTGTGTGTGTGTGTGTGTGCATTTCTTTTGTTTTTCAGATGGTTTGACTGGGGTGTGCTGCAGGTAGTTGAGCATCCTTCTCTTCTGGGCTCTCTCTTCTCTTAACCTCTACAACACCATGCCCTTCCTGCTCTAGTCCTGGTCCTCTGGCCTCTCTGCTTCTGCTCAGTTACAGACTCTACTCTCTAAATACTGGTGTTATCAAAGATTCTGTCCTCTCAGAGCATCCTTTCTTCTCCCAATGGGGACTTAGGTACTAGTTACTTAACCTTCAGCCACACTTTCCTCTTCTTTACCATGGAATGTTGGTGGGCATACAAGAGGACTAAACTATAGAAAGGAAGACAGCATGTGTGAATGTCAAGAAATTCTAAATACATCTCTCTGTAGGATACATAGAATCTCTTTCTTCCAAAGGATCTCAATCTTTCATACTAATTATTCCAAACCTATTAAACCCCTGAACACCATGTTACTTACTGAATAACTTCACATATATTTCCCATCGATGTGTCAAAAATAACACCAGCAAAATAGAACTAATTAGCACCCAAACCCCATAATTCCACCCTGGAAAACATACACTGGTTTTTTATTTTTCATTATCCATTGAAGCCCATCATGCTCAGAAGAGCTCTCCAGGAAGAAATATATATTAACCCCAATTATTAATGAAGTCCTAATGCAGATGCTTACTATTTACCTTAGATACTTAGCCATGAAAGTGGTGAGTTAACAGAAAAATCAGCAACTCAAAAAAACAAGAAGCAATATATTAGAAATCATATGCAACTGAAGATCTATATATATTAAACTGATTTGATAATGTATCTTCAATATATGCTTATGTTAGTGTATCAGTAAATGAATAAGCAAAAATGTAAGAATGAGAAACTTTGAAAAGAACTATGAAGTACAAGAAATAGTGACAAGCATTAACTCCAGTAAAACAGAGAATTTAGGTCAAAGTAATTTTTGATAATATGGTCTAAAAATGTTAATTCAGTAGTTTAAACTTCCTTAAACTTAACAATTCTTTATGCAAACCAAAAGACACTTAATGTCAAAAACAAAACTAAAATTAAAAAACATCAAAAGTCATTAAAAATAAACCTCCAATACCCTTGGACAGTAAGTAAAAACTGAAATGCAATAAAATAATATTTATACCAATGAAAGTTGTAAATATTATTGAGTACAAATGATATTGATAAAGACTTAAGGTTTAAATGGATTTAAAGAGGAACCTACTATGAGAAATATGATATGGGAAGCAATTACATTTCATCAATTAATATTAGTAAGCAATGGAAAATAAGAAAAATGTAAAAAGAAAATGTAATATATTATAGCTGGAATAATTTAAATTCTTCCATTTTGACAATAAATGTAAATTGATTATATGTTTCTGCTAAAAGAACCTCAGATTAATTTAAAAGCCTCTTTCAGTCATATGTCCTTCTGGGATACACATTATTTTTTCAATTTATTTATTGTGTTTTTGGTACCAGGGATTGAATAAATTAACCCTGGAGCACTTAACCACTGAGCCATGTCCCCAGACATTTTTACTTTTTATTTTGAGACAATTTCTCATTAAGTTTCTCTAGGACCTATTCAAGTTACTAAGGCTGGACTCAAAATTGCAATCCTCTTGCCCCAGCCTCCCAAATCACTGGGATTACAGGCATGTACCACCATGCTAGGTCAAAGATACACAGGTTTTAAATTTGCATGGAAAAGACCAAAAATAATTGGAATAGTTATGCTTTATCATACTACTAAAATACATAGGAATAAAAATACTGATTACTAAATTAAAAAGAGATTTTCACATGGGCAAGTGATGAAAGTATATTAAAGACAAGTAATAATCTATAAAAGGAAAAAATAGAGAAAAGAAGCCATTTATTAGTAAACCTCACAGGAAATAAGGAAGCTACTTATGATCAAACTCAAATACAACAAATATATTGGTATACAGTAGGCAAAAGATAAAACCAATTTTGAAAAATCCTTGCATGAAATCCTTATCACACATTTATATTTTATTGAAGATATGCAGTGCCAACTTTTCTCTCTTAAAACAGAATACTTAATTTCACAGCAAAGTACATTAAAATAATTATTTCCATCATCAGCAAAATAAAATCCTGATGCTTTCCTACAAAGCTAAACATACGCTTACTATAAAATCATCCAGCATTTTTGCAGTATCGAAGACCCAGAAAAGTATCTGAATAAATAAAAAATAAATAAATAGATAAATAAATAAATAAATAACATAAAACATACAGTTTCCAAGAAACTAGGCTAACTAGCCTAGAATCTTATTTGATATTTGATACTAATTCTATCTAAGCAAGCTTTTGGAGGGACACAAGCAGATTTTGATGGAAAGAAAACAACCTATCATCTATAATTAAACTGGATTCTCAGCAAATAAGCATTCAAAGGGCTGAGAATGTCTGTTTCTGTTTAAATCTTTTGAAATCATAATTATGACTAATGCTCTATCTCTGTCACAACCATATGGCCACTGTGTTCCCCACACCCCCACCACATACCACATCCAGGGATAATGGACCTATTCCCTCAGCTATGAGAATAGCTAGCTGCCACTGAGGTCCCCACTGGCTCACTCCCCTAGAGAACATGCCCCCTTCCTGGGGCCTCCTGCCTCTTGAACCTGAAAGATTCAGAGGGCAAGGCCACTGTGAAAAGCCAGGTCCAATCTGAAGGTCCAACCCAGTGCATATCTCTCTCAAGGCGGCTAGGCCATTGTCATGACCATCCACAGCCCAGTTTCCTGCTGTGCTCCAACCTGCTTCCTTCTCTTTCCCACAGGTGTTGACCTAATAGCACACTAACAACTCTCCCATTTCAGAATCTGCCTCCTCAGGAACTTGTCAGCGACAGTTGTCATTGTTAATTATAATGTTAAATCAGGATACTGAGAATCAGCAATGTTAATAGACATTCCACAAGGTCAGAGGAAAAATATGTGGCCAAAGTATAATTGAGATCTTTATCATTTGGGACTTCATAAAATTGGTCCACTTCACACCAATCGTTTATCTGGGAACCATTCTAGGTACACTGAGCAGAGCAGACCCCAACTTTCTGCTCAAGAGCTCCAGATGCTTCCTAGGTGCTGCTGTCAGCCCTGCTCACCTGTGATCTCCACAGCAAATCTACACCGTGGACGACAGGAGGAAAATTAGGCTTGCTAGTGAATTCTCTTTGTTCCTCCTCCTTTTTCGGTGGACTTCATTCTCTCTCCCAAGACAATGTTTCTCAAGATCTGTGTGAACCTCTGGTCTTCAGCCAAGCAAAATTAATTGTGCTTCAACCTCAGCTATGGTCTTAGTTCAAGCTTCTATACCAAAATACCCTCAACTAACTGGTAGCTTGTAAACGATGTAAATTTATTTCTCATAGTTGTGGAGGCTGATTGGTCCAAGATCAGGGCATTTTCATGGTCCAGTTGATGAGGACCCTCTTCCACATGACAGACAGCCAGATTCTCATTGTGTCATCTCATGGTGAAAAATGAGCAAGAGAGTGATCTGGGTTCTTTCTAGTAAGGAAACTAGTCCCATTCTTGGGGTCTCCACATTCATGGTTTAACCACCTTGGTAGGGCCACATCCTAATATCAATCGCCATCATCTCAGAGCTCTGGATTTCAACATACCCCACACACATTCAATCTCTAGCAACTATCATAATTGAAACCAATAATAAATCCAAATCAAGTGAAAATAACCTCAGATGAATGCATCTCCCCCTTAAGTAAATGCATGTTAGGGGAGTTAGAGCAAAGTCCCAACAAGTGAATGTCATTCAGTGTAAACAGGAAATGCTTGAGATAGAAGGCCCTTTCTTGTGTAATCAGAGCTAATGGTCACCACCCATTGCTTTATCTAAAACTCCACATTCATACCATTCCTGAGCTGATTTCCACCAGATGCCCTATCCTATCTCCAAACTCTGTTTCCTGCCAAGAGTAGTTGACTGTAGATGGCAGTATCCAAGGATCCTTTGCTCTCTGGTTTCTAATTTAGTGCAATGATTGGGAATACCACCAGATGACAAGAAAGGAAGGAGTGAAGGTTGCATATTGATAGTCTAGACTGACTTTATGGCTTAATGAAAGATCAGAGATCCAATGGGCATCCTTCTCCTTCTCCTTCCATCTCCAGATTCAGTGGTCTCTCTTTCACTCATTCTCAAGCCTAGGGGGAGGTATCAATGTCCCTTGTTCCTCATCCCATATCACTGCAACTCTGAGGTGGTTTCTATGTTCCACCTATACTTCCATAAATTATCTCTTGAAAACGCTGTTCACGTTATCTCAATATACTGTTCTACTTTCTGCCAGATACTTAAATATTACAGTCTATTACATGTAACATTTTAACCAGGTAAAGAAAACTTCTGTATACTACAAAATCCATGTTATGGTTTAGGCATCATTCTAAGAAAATATACCTTTGCATTTAACTTGATCATTTATAAAGTCAGGCTTTTGAAGTAGATACTCTATGAGGCACTTATTGACAACGTGATTATGTCCCTTTATGTGATCTTTTAACTTGACAGTTAGGATGAACTAACCCTAAGTACATATTTACCGTTGCATAGTAATTTGACATTTAATTTTAAGTAGCTTACCTGTGTAACAGTGTAACAGTGCTTTATTTTATGATGTTATCAATGTTGTGAAATTTAGCTTATTTTATCTTTTGTTTGCTTTATTTTCCTATCATGTAAGTTAAAACAGGTTTTGCTATATTTTGAATATTTAAAATGTTGAGTACCTTTTACATGTGAGATATATTATCCCAAAGGAAATAAGAGCTTGTGTCCCTTTCTCATTAAAAAAATTCCTCTAAAATCAATTTAAAAAGTAAGGGTGTCCTCTCTTACCACTCCTTTTCAACATGGTACTGGAAATCTAAGCTAATGCAATAAGACAAGAAATATAATATGGGGGGCTGGGGATGTGGCTCAATCGGTAGCGCGCTCGCTTAGCATGCGTGCGGCCCGGGTTCGATCCTCAGCAGCACCACATACCAACAAAGATGTTGTGTCCGCCGAGAACTAAGAAAAAATAAATAAATGTTAAAATTCTCTCTCTCTCTCTCTCTCTCTCTCTCTCTCTCTCTCTCTCTCTCTCTCCCCCCTCTCTCCCCCTCTCTCACTCTCTCTTTAAAAAAAAAAAAAGAAATATAATATGACATTTTATATATGATATAAAATACTTCACACCAAATTAAATATATATATATATATAATAGTTACCAAATAATGCTCATTTCAAAAATTCAAGGTTAGTCTGATATTTTCTCAGTAAAAATATTTCTCAACTTTTAATTCTTTAATTTCTTAAAATAAACTGTTAATATCAAGAAAAACTCACCTCAATCGATACCTGTAAGAATACATATACATATTGGAATAAAAGAGAATAAAATCATGGCATTTGCAGGTAAATGGATGAAGTTGGAGAATATAATGCTAAGTGAAGTTAGTCAATCCCAAAAACCAAATGCAAAATATTTTCTCTGCTACAAGGAGGCTGATTCATAGTTGGGTTGGAAGAGGGAGCATGGGAGGATTAGAGGAACTCTAGATAGGGCAGAGGGATGGGAGGGAAAAGGAGGGGGCATGGAGTTAGAAATGATGGTGAAATGTAATGGACATCATTACCCTCAGTACATGTATGAAGACACAAATTGATGTGAATATACTTTATATACAACCAGAGATATGAAAAATTGTGTTCTATATGTGTAATATGAATTGTAATGCATTCAGGTCTCATAGATAACAAATTAGAATAAAAAAAAATTAATTAAAGCAAAAAATAAATATTTACCTTCCCAACTTCAGTACAACATTTTCATAATGCAGATATGTAGAATATTACAGTTGTGAATTTTCTGGTAATCTTGCTAAGTTAAACAAACAGGGGGTATGCTTTCAGATGTTTTCTTATTAAGAGATATTTCCACATCACACAACATGCTCTCGGCTCTTTGCCACTTATCCTAGATGTGTTTCCATATTGTCTTTCATAGTTGTCATTTTCCTCTAAATTTTATGAGGCAAAAGTATATTGAGAAAGCACGGGAAGAAGCTTGTGCCTTAGCGAAATAATCAATAAGTTTTCTTCACCACATATTCGGCTTTCCTTGATGCTCTTCAGGAAAAACAAAAATAAAAACAAAAACAAACAAACAAACAAAAAAACGAACATTCTGCATCCCTTGTCCATTGGTCACACTTATTTAATTCTCTCTAAAATGTTTATTTGTTTTAGTGATGTAAAGTTGTAAGAATTACTGACTCTGTTCACCAGGCAGTTTTGGCCTCAGAGGTATATGTGACGGAGGTTCATAAGGTTGGAAAAACACACCTACAACATCGATATGGCAGCATCCCTGTAGTATGCTCTTTTAAGGTCTTCAGGGAATACTCCGAGAAGGGCAATAGCAGGGTCAAATGGTGGTTCCATTCCCAGATTTCCCAGGAATCTCCAAACTGCTTTCCAAATTGGCCTCACCAATTTGCAGTCCCACCAGCAATGTACAAGAGTACCCTTTTCCCCACATCCTCGCCAGCACTTGTTGTTGTTTGACTTCATAGTGGCTGCCCATCTTACTGGAGTGAGATGGTATCTTAGGGTGGTTTTGATTTGCATTTCTCTGACTGCTAGAGAAGGTGAGCATTTTTTCATGTACTTGTTGATTGATTGTATGTCCTCCTCTGAGAAGTGTCTGTTCAGATCCTTGGCCCATTTGTTGATTGGGTTATTTGTTATCTTAATGTCTAATTTTTTGAGTTCTTTGTATACTCTGGATATTAGGGCTCTATCTGAAGTGTGAGGAGTAAAAATTTGTTCCCAGGATGTAGGCTCCCTATTTACCTCTCTTATTGTTTCTCTTGCTGAGAAAAAAACTTTTTAGTTTAAGTAAGTCCCATTTGTTGATTCTTGTTATTAACTCTTGTGCTATGGGTGTCCTATTAAGGAATTTGGAGCCCGACCCCACAATATGTAGATCGGAGCCAACTTTTTCTTCTATCAGACGCAGAGTCTCTGATTTGATATCAAGCTCCTTGATCCATTTAGAGTTAACTTTTGTGCATGGCGAGAGGAAGGGATTCAGTTTCATTTTTTTGCAAATGGATTTCCAGTTTTCCCAACACCATTTGTTGAAGATGCTATCCTTCCTCCATTGCATGCTTTTAGCCCCTTTATCAAATATAAGATAGTTGTAACTTTGAGGATTAGTCTCTGTGTCCTCTATTCTATACCATTGGTCCACTCGCCTGTTTTGGTACCAGTACCATGCTGTTTTTGTCACTATTGCTCTGTAATATAGTTTGAAATCTGGTATCGCTATACCGCCTGATTCACACTTCCTGCTTAAAATTGCTTTTGCTATTCTGGATCTTTTATTTTTCCATATGAATTTCATGATTGCTTTATCTATTTCTTCAAGAAATGCCATTGGGATTTTGATTGGCATTGCATTAAACCTATAGAGAACTTTTGGTAATATCGCCATTTTGATAATGTTAGTTCTGCCTATCCATGAACAGGTTATATTTTTCCATCTTCTAAGATCTTCTACTTCTCTTTTTAGGGTTCTGTAGTTTTCATTGTATAAATCTTTCACCTCTTTTGTTAGGTTGATTCCCAAGTATTTTATTTTTTTTTTTGAGGATATTGTGAATGGAGTGTTTTTCCTCATGTGGAACCAACCCAGATGCCCTTCAATAGATGAATGGATAAAAAAATGTGGCATCTATACACAATGGAGTACTATGCAGCAATAAAAAATGACAAAATCATAGAATTTGCAGGGAAATGGATGGCACTAGAGCAGATTATGCTTAGTGAAGCTAGTCAATCCCTAAAAAACAAATACCAAATGTCTTCTTTGATATAATGAGAGCAACTATGAACAGAGCAAGGAGGAAGAGCAGGAAGAAAAGACTAACATTTAACAGAGTCATGAGATGGGAGGGAAAGGGAGAGAAAAGGGAAATTGCATGGAAATGAAGGGAGACCCTCATTGCTATACAAAATTACATATAAGAGGTTGTGAGGGGAATGGGAAAATAAACAAGGAGAGTAATGAATTACAGTAGATGGGGTAGAGAGAGAAGAAGGGAGGGGAGGGGAGGGGGGATAGTAGGGGATAGGAAAGGTAGCAGAATACAACAATTACTAATTGGGCATTATGTAAAATTGTGGATGTATAACCGACATGATTCTGCAATCTGCATTTGGGGTAAAATTGGGAGTTCATAACCCACTTTAATCTAATGTATGAAATATGATATGTCAAGAGCTTTGTAATGTTGTGAACAACCAATAAAAAATAAAAAATTAAAAAAAAACAATCAGTGTTTTATCAATAGAAATCATATTTGTGTTCATGCAAAAATACATTCACAAATGTTTATAGCAGTTTTTTGATTTTTGTTTTTTTTTTGTACCAGAGATTGAACTCAGGGGCACTCCACCACTGAGCCATATCCTCAGCCTTAATTTGTATTTTATTTAGAGATAGAATCTCACTGAGTTGCTTAGTGCCTCACCATTGCTGAGGCTGGCTGTGAACTCGAGATCCTCCTGCCTCAGCCTCCAGAGCCACTGGGATTACAGATGTGTGCCACCATGTCCGACTATAGCAGTTTTAAATTAGCAAAGCTGGAGGTAATGTAAATGATCTTCAACTTGTGAATGATAAACAAACTGTGATGTTTTTCCACAACAGAAACACTATGGGTGGTTCTGAAATGCATTATACTAATGAAAGAAGTCAATGTCAACAGGCTACCTTCACAATGTTTCTTTTTATATGTCCTTCTGTAACAGGCAAATAAATTGGTGATTGTCAAGGATTGGAAAAAAAAAAAAGAAAAACACACCTACATTACAGCTCATGTAAGTCCTTATAGGAATGAATAGCTGCCCCTTCCAGACAGAGAGGTCTTAAAGTAATTGCCCTACTGTCCCAAAACATTTTCTCCCCAAGGACTGGTGCTGTAACCAGAATCAAGCATTGATATCTGCTGCAAAACTTAGACACTTAGCTATGGTAATACTAAATATCCTCATACTCCTACAGCCATTGCCTAGACCTCTCTGCCAAAAGAGCCACCATGGGCATTGGACCATTGTGGGATGAGGAGAAGTCAATGGGGTGCTACAGAAAAAGCAGGTTGACATCTGTAACAAAGATCTTTCCATCCAGCTTCGGTATTTACCACACTTCAAGAGTAAGCATATATTCAAAACTATCTTCCTACCTATGAAAAGGGAAATTGTATGTGCCACCTAACTCTCTGCCCACACAGAGGACTTCCTTTCACACTGTTCTTAGAGACATTATTAAGAGAGGCTTTAATTTAGCCAAAGCCCACTTCTGTCTTGGAACAACAGATGGTGTGAGGTTTGTGAACGTGACTGATTCCCTCTAAGCCCTATTAGCTGCTGATGCAAACCTCTATGAAGTCAAATGCGAGTTGAGGAAAAGGCATCTTAGGGCAAAAGAAGTGCCATGGGAGCCTGGCCCTCTTGTGGATGTAACGTACTCTAGCCTGCTCCTTGATCCCTATGTCCAAAGTCCTTATGACACAGAGAATCCTGCAATTCCAGTCCACAAGTATTAGACTTCTTACAAGAAGCCAGGGGCAGCCATGAGCAGTGTTCTTCAGATGGAAGTGTTCTCTGTCACAGGGAGCACTCCTGTTTCTGTTTTGGAGGCTTCTTTCTGGGAAAATGTTCATAATTTCAACTTCATGAATAGCTCCGAACGGAGGCAGGTGGGCAACTCACTTCAAATTACCAGTCTGCATAGTGTTCTTTTAGGGTAAAAAATGGCATCTAATTTTCTGAGTTCTCCTTGTTGTCTAGAAAACAGAGAACATGTGTGGTTCGAGTGTGAAGATTTCATTAGAAACTAGTGCAGTTCCAGCATAGAATGCCTAAAGGGGCATGGGGGAGAATAAAAAGCAAATGAGCCTAAAAAAGAAAGGGGGAAAATGAGGTGGTACATGAAATAACTGAGGGGGACTGTTATGGTCTGGATGCGAGGTGTCCCCCCAGAACTTAAGTGTGAGACAATACAAGAAGGTTCAGGGAAGAAATGATTGGGTTATGCAAGCCTTAACCCAATCAGTGAATTAATTACCTGGTGGGATTAATTGAGTGGTAACTGAAGGCAGGAGGGTGTGGCTGGAGAGGGTGGGGCACTGGGGGGTGTTCCTTGGGGGTGTATATTTTGTATAGGGAGGAGGTGGAGTCTCTCTCTGCTTCCTGATCATCATGTGAGCTGCTTCCCTCTACCACACTCTCCCACCATGATATTCTGCCTCACCTTGAGCCCCGAGGAATGGACCTGGCCTTCTATGGACTAAGACCTCTAAAACTTTAAGCCCTCAAGTAAATTTTCCTCTCCTACAATTGTTCTGGTTGGGTCCCTTAGTCACAGCAGGAAAATAGTTGACTAAAACAGGGATACAACTTCAGAAGTAGATACCTGGGAACAGGCTCACAGAAGGGGAAAGGGAAAAGATTTGTTTGCCCTCTCCTTTATGTTGCTTATTGACTAAAGAATGCCCCCACAGAGTGTTAATTCCTCTGTTCCTGCAGATTCTGATACAAGGATGCTCTAGTGAACAGTAGGGTAGTGGAATATCTTTACCACAACATGATGCTTCGTCTGAATTAAGAAGCCCTACTTTCTGATGAGTTGGACCTGGGCACATCCCACCACAGTGATTCCCCTGCAGCTATGATAAAGGCTAGTCCTCACTCCCAAAGAGGCTGAGGAAGCCAGAGCACAGAGAGATAAGGCAACAATAATGGTGCTTGGAACTCTCCCTTAAAAACATGCCAAAGGTTGTGTTGCAGTTGGGAGCAAGAGAGTAGAAAGTCTCACAACCTTGGTAGAGTATAGGACAATTTAAGAATATTCTAAACCATTCTGAACTAATGTTGTACTGATTGATGATTGGGTACAGATTCTTCTGATTGATAGGCAAAAACAAATCCCTTTCAAAATTCTGTTGCATCTGAGGGCTGGGGTTGTGGCTCAGTGGTAGAGTGCTCACCTGACATGCACAAGGCACTGGGCTCAATCCTCAGCACCACATAAATATAAAATAAAGATATTGTGTTCACCTAAAACTAAAAACTAAATATTAAAAAAAATTCATTCCATCTGAGTTCATCTGGATCACATAAGCAAAAAAGAATAAATTGAATGGGGAAAAAAAAAGCAAAACAAGGAGAAGAAGAGTTAGCCAAGAGCTCATTATTGCATATCTACCAAGCACAAGATCTGGAGAGAAGAGGACATTTCACATTCTTTAACTCACCTTATTCTTATATTCAGGGTTGAACCAACCAATTCTCTGAAACTTCACATCCTCCATCAGTAATATCTATCTTCCTGCCCTAAATTAGTCTATCATGTACTATATATAAAATATTAACCTACTAAAAAAAATGTTTCCTTATATTTTGAAATAAAATAATCTCGACTTGGATTGTCAGCTGGAGCAAAAAAAAAAAAAAAAAAACGAGTCTCACCATTGATAATACTTGGAGGACAGACAGACACAGTGAAGGCCTGCTGCAGATTTTAAGGGAGAGCTTTCTCTGAGGTCAGGAAGCACTGGGGGATGCCATAATGGCCGCCTCTTTGAGTGGCTGCTATTGCTTTCTTTCTAATGACACCCTAGAACTGCTTTGCTATTTCCACCTGGAAATTGGTTACTGGATTGCTAAAGTACCCTAAACTCATGGCAGCTCCTAATCTGCCATCAATCCTCACTTTCACTTTATCTCTCAAAGGGCAAGCTATTCTGCCCTGACCCCTGCCTCCCCCGGGCCCACATCACATTTCCTACAAAAGATTCCCTCCTTCTTGTTAAGAGACATTCTCAGATTCTTCTAGATATCTGACTATAGGTTGTTCCTAGAGTTCATAGAGGTGGTGATCTTTCTAAGCTTTATGCTTAAAACAGATACTCAAGGTGACTAAAACAGATCCTGGACCAATAGATAGAGTCAAAAACATAATACTCAATTATTTCTATCAACTTAGTAAAAATTATCATATTGTTTTAATACGATCATCTCATTTGGTTTGGACAGATTATCTGACTGATAGAGTTCCTTCTCCATGGAAACCAAATCTCTTTGTTCTTATAGTACTGTGATTGCTGTATCTATAGAGTATCCCTCCCTACGTACCAACATTCCTGACTTCTGTGAATAATGGACTACAGAAGAAATTCTGTTAGTAGTAGTGATGATTTCTTATTATCTTTTTTCCTCCCTGTCATGTAAACCTAATAGCTATGTTGTGTGGGTACAAATACACATTTGTACTAAAACTATGTAACACTGCCATAACAAATTCCTTGGATCCTAGATGCAAGGAAAAATCTGATCATTTAATAACTGAAAAATAACTAAAAGATTGTATGTTATAAGATAACAATATAGAGACCCAGAAAGACTAAGCTTTCTTCCCAGAATCAGGACTAGACGTATAACTTCTGACTTTCAGTCAAACACTTTCTATTAGCACTTGGTCACATCTGACATTTGAAAATTTAGAAAATCAAAAAGATTGTTTCAGAATTTTAGAAAAGAAAAGAATCATTGTTGATCGCATGTTCTGAAAAAAAAGATAAGATAAATGTGTAGTTGGGCATGAATCACTAAGAATAACGTGCTTGAAAAAGTTCTTCACTGAAATTATCTCACCCTCATTTGTTTGATAATTATTAGGAAATACTAGAACATGTGAAATGATATAGAGCAGTTTTGTACTCTTGTTAATTTGGAGTTGTTTGGTATTTAACCTGTATATTTCATTGCCTAGAAATTTTTGAACACAATATTCTCTAACATATCCATCAAACGAATAAAGTCATGCAACTGTAGATACTGGTAAAATGTAACACTTAAGGGTCATTTTAATTTTTGTTATTATTATATTGCAAAAATATGTCTCCTTTCAGTCTAATCACTATGCAAAAGAGGGTTAGCAGTTCATCTATTCAAGCTTTATCTTGTTGAACCCAGTTGTGACTTGGTGAGGAGCTTTGTCACTTTTCGTGATATAAATTAATTTTTAAGCACAGATTAAACAGTTTTAAAAATGGAAACTAGAAACAGACTTCCAAAGCTTACTATATGAAAGAATCTCAATAAATAATCTCTGTGTATTCACAAAATATATTCATTTATATTTTTCTATGTAAAGATTTCTCTACAGCTTAAGAGAGAAACACAGTCATGAGTGAGTTTCTACATAATTTCCAAATCCCAGTTATATTTTCAAGCCCACTCTATTCAACATCTTATATGGGGAAGGACTTCCCTACATGAGCTCCTCTCTAGATTCACATGTGCAGAAGGTAATTCTCCATGAAAACCATACACTCAGTGTGACATTGACAACTCTTGAAAGATGTCCTGATTTCCATGTGCTGGGCTCATACTGCCTCTCCAGTATTAGTCCTCACAATCCTGGTTGGAGTCACACATGTGCTTACGTATACATGCACACACATGAGAGCACACATAGCTTGTGCTCTTATTATCCCCTGCTCCCTAGGCACTTGCCTTTCCTCCCCCCACTTCCTTCTCAGCTACACTGACCATGTAGCAGCCTGCGTCTTCATGTTGAGCTCATGACCATTTTCTAATTTCTCAACTTATACATAATGCTCTCTCTTCTGGGCTCTGGCTAACTTCAGAAAATTCCTGTGATTGTATCCATAGGATGCCCTGTGATTTCCTGCTTGTCTGCCTTTCTTCTCTACATCATCAGCTCTTTCAGAGGAGGGATGCCCATACCTGAACAATACCAGCAGCAGCGAGCTTGAAAGTGGGCTACGAGCAGATTGTGACCACAATAGCCGCCATTCAACTTGGCACCAACCAGACTCCTCCATTCATTCTTCATCATTAAATAATTATATATTAACCTTCGCCAGAAAAACAGAACCACTATATATGAATACACAAATATATATAAGATTATGTGTATCTCTCGTTCTCTCTCTCTCAATATATATATGTATACCTATATATACATATATATCATACATATATAGAGAGATAGATAATAGTATATATAATATACATATAATTCATATGTATATGAACAAATATATATATATGTGTGTGTGTGTGTGTGTGTGTAAATTGGCTTTCAAGATTAAGGATATTGGCAAATTCAAATCTTAGAGCCAATAGTCTCAGAAAGAACTCCTTCTTATGCAGGTGATGGTTTCCCTTTCTGTTCTTAATTAAGACTTCAACTGACTGGATGAAATCCACTTATTTTCTGGAGAGCAATCTGATTTATTCAATCTCTTGACCTAAATGTCAACTTCATCCAAAAGCATCCTCATAGAAACACACAAATAATGTTTGGCCAAATATCTGGGCACCCAATGGCCCAGCATAATTTCTCATAAAATTAACTATCACAACAACAAATATCATACAAGACAATAGATGCAAAGGGACCCAATAAACAATGGGGTTCAAGAGGAAGCATTGCAGATGATGGTCTTTTAGTCTCAAACACTCTTTACAAAAGAAAGCATCAACACACATGAAGAGACAAACAACTTAAAAAAGAACAGCATCACCCTATAATCTGCAGTTAATGAACTCCATCCTCTGATTCTGCACAACAGTGTGCTGTGAATGTTTAAATGCTGGGGTCTCAGGGTCTTGAATAGCTTAATCCATGTTACAGAGCAATAGTAACAAAAACAGCATGATATTGGCACCAAAATAGACTTGTAGTCCAGTGGTACAGAATAGAGGACACAAAGACAAACCCACATAAATACAGTTATCTCATACGAGGCAAAGACGCCAAAAACATATTTGCCTTTTTGACATAACCATCGCCTAAGAAGCTAGAAGATGTCCCACAAGAAAGACAAAACACCAGTTTTGAGTCTTGGGCTTTCTTGTCAATGTGCTTCACTAGCATTTAGCCTCATGTTTCCTCCCATCCATTGAACACGTTCCCTTGGAGCCACCAGGATTCCTCAGAGGAGGACACAGATGCACTGTGAGGGAGGGGCAGAATTAACAGGTGAAATGGGCCCACAGACTTGCAGAGTACTGGTAAAACAAATAGATTTGTATGGCATAACATTTCCTTCTTAAATATCTCTTTAGTAAATGCAATTTATAAACTGTTTTTTTAATTGAATCATACGACAGATTGAAAAAAAAGATTGGTGCTATCGTTTCCTTTAACATGAGGAAAAATACACTGAGTAACTGAATAAATTATAAGAAATAAGAGACCACTATGAAACAGTTTTTTCAGATGTAGTCTCTCATAACCCTTCATCAAAGAGCAAACTGAAATACTTGGTGGATGTGCCAATCTTTTCCATAATGAATAAGTATATCTAAAATAGGACTCAGTGACCATCGTCTGATATGTTAGGTAACTAAGCACAGAACAAGAACTATGTTAAAATGTTTCTCTTTCTTCCTCACACCCTCCCTTGTCTCCCTTCTCCTTTAGTATCAAATTTTATTATTCTCAGAAAATTATTAGCTTTAATAGTTATAAATAGTTAATAACTTTAATACAAAAGATTCACAAATAATAAAATATGAGCACAAAAATATTAAAAAAGAATACATGTAAAGCGGAAAATGTTCAATAAATAAGGAACAAAATGCAAAATATATCAGAATTTGTGTACTAAAAGGCATAAGATATATTTAAATAAGAATAGTAAATCTTGGCAAAAGGATAGTAAAGAAAAACTATCATGCACTTCTTACAGGAATGCAGATGTTAGAGTACACAAATTTCTTTGGAATTGCCTATCAAAGTTCCTTTAAAATCCAAATCATTTTAGTCGATATTTCTATACTAATAATCAACTTCACTTTCACCTCCAAAATTAGAGGGTCAGACAAAGATGTACATGCCAATATGTTTATGATGGTATCTGTTATTAAATCTAAGTTTTAAAACAGCCTAAATAAGCATCAATGGATCATGCTTATCTGAATTATCATGTATCCTTAAAATAGACATCCCATGACAGTTTGAGTCCAAATCTCCCCCTGATGTGCCCTAATATTCATCATGAATTTTCCTTTCTGTGGGAAGTAGATAAAATGTATAAAGAATGCTGTGTTCATACCATTAGTTTCACCAAAATCCTGTATCACTACAACAGAATAGAGATTATCCTGTGCTAAGTGATACCACAGCTCCTCCTTTTCTAAAGTCTCTGGGTGAAGACTATGTGCTTTCTATTCATGTTTCTGGTTGAAAACTTAGAAATATTCCATGAAGATAGATAGATGATAGGTAAATAGATAATAGCTAGATGTACTAGAAGAAAATTTATCAAAATATTAAAAAGTTCTCTTAGTTAGCTCTAGAATCAAAATACACAAGTTAAGTGCCCCTCTCCTCCCACCAAAAAAATACTGTCGATTTTCATTTTCAAACGTAATTAGGGGATGATGGTAAAATCTCTTCAAATCTTTCCAGACTACAAGTTCCTATGCAATGTTTTCCATCTTTATGAGTGGTAGAAATATAACAGGCATTTTTTTCTTACTAAGACAGACATAGAAGAAGACTTCTAGCTGGTGACTTTCCATTTCTTCACAAGAAGCATCATCTTCCATTCACCACCACCTCGTTCCGTTGCACCCAGACATAGGATCTACCTTTTTCTGCCATGTGGCCTGTCTCATTCCAGAGCCTCATCAAGCCCTTGATACTAGAGTAACAACAAGCTTGTTCCACTGTCAATCAAATGATGATAGAGCACATACCACTGAACTTCTTATGCCTTAACTCTCTCAGTATGTGTCCTTTGGTACCTCCTAGGGGACCTGCTCAAATAGTTAATTGTCACATGTTGCCTAGTAAATCCATTCTACATCCCAGTTACCTAGCACTTCTGACTTTCCCTAACATTATGCCGACAGGTGTCAACATCTCCTTCTCTTCCCTTCTCTTCCCTGTTGGCCTTTGGTGCGTAGAAGTACAAGAACTCATCCCAGCAAACTACCTGGACACAGTGTCTTTGCCAGAACCTTAGATCTTGTGTCACAGGTAAGTGCTGCCACACAAACTCTTCTGCACCTTGCCAGGATGTATCAGTTGGTTCCTGTGTGTGCTGTATTTCCAGAACAGGAAGGTCAGGCTGTGCTGGATATGACTCTGGTGAGAGAGTTCCAGACCACAGGCAATGGAGCAGCTGCTCCCTAAAGCAGAAGCATTGCCAAGCCATCTCCCTGCACATTTCAGTTGGGGAGTCCATCCTCCAGGGATGGGGGGGAGGGGCTTCTCCAGCAAGTGGTCCCATCCCAGGTCTCAGGGACCCATGCCTTCTAACAGGGGCTTTGGCATTACAAGTCACTAGAAATAGTGCATTTGGACTCTTATGCTCTGCCACTCTTATCGACAGGCCTGGAACTCATCTTTAGCATGGTCTCTGTGACTACAGAACATGACAGACTCCTGGACAGAGTCTGACCCTTTGTAGGAGACAAAATAAATGTGGATGCAGTCTGATCTCTCCTCTGAGCCAGTGTAGGGAAGTAGGAGCAGCTGAGCCAATGTGAGAGGTGCAGAAACTGGACTCTATAGATATCTTGCACCTTTAGTCCTTTTTGTCATATGTGCTGGCTAGCGCAGCAGGGTAGCACTGAACTAAAGTGGACACTCACATCCAGCTCCTTGGCTATCACCATTGGGAACACATGTGCTCTGTTTGGTTAGGTGTTTACTTTTTTCTGTCCCTTTTCCTAAGACTCTCTTAACCATGAAATTTTTTTTAAATGTCATATTTTGCCACATATAAGGGAATTGAGCATTCACTTTTTTATTTTTTATTTAATCCTAATTTATTTGAATTTTTATCAGAGAATGCAGTCTATATATAGCAATTTGTGAAATCTATTCTAAACTTGTTTTATGACAGCATGTCAATTCTGTAAATGTCCCATAAATTTTAAAAGGACTGTACTCCCTTGAATTGTAAAACATATGCACACACACACACACATGCATGCACATAATATGTTTATGTTGCTTAGGTATTCAATCTTTATTAATTTTTATTTCCTTGATCTAATCCTCCTGAGAAATATGCTAATAAGATTCCCATCATGGTAGTAGTATTTCCACTTCCACATCCCACATGATTCCTTCAATTTTTGTTTCATGTGACTTAAGACTATTAAATATATAGAAGATTAAAACAGGATTTAATTTATCTGTGTATAAATTTGACACTCATATTTTAGTAACTCTCTATATCATTACTATTGCCTTTATCATAAAGTCCACTTTGTCTCACATAAATATGTTTGTTATTATTTCCTAGTCAAACCTTTTCCTTCTGTGTACTTGCAACATTTCTGGGTTCTTATGTTTCAGAATTTCCTAGAAACCTGAGTTTTTAATTTCATCTAATATTTTTGTTAATTGTATAATTTTATTTGTTAAAATTTACTGAGTTTCCTGATATTAGTGATTTTCCTTTATCTCCTCTTCTGTTTTTATTCTGTCCCATTTTATGTCCCTATTCTTTTCCAGTTCATTTCTATTGTTTTTTATTTGTTTTATCTTTTTTTTCTTTTTCTATTAGTTTGGAACTTTTTTTACCTTATTTATATTGTGTTTGTGATTTTCATCTACATTTAACATATATAATTAATTTTACAATATTAATTTTAAAAATTAATTTTTGCTTAAAAAGAGGACATGGCAACATATTAACTTTGGTAGTGATCTTCCTAAATGTGCTAAATTCTTATGCAAAATTTGAGCCATTTCCATTTTAAATTCCACAAAAAATGAGAGATTTGTCTTATATCAGTACAGTTTAGATTAAACTAGAGTCTGTGATTTCTTTCTTGACATTTCTTTATGTATCTTTGACCTTCACTCCTCATGTTTTTCCTCCTTTCTGAAGTCCATTTGTTGAAGTGCCTGGAGTGTAGGTCTTCCCCTTCATCAACGTCCAGGTTCCTAGAGACGTGTTTGTTACAATGATAACCTACCATCATTGATGACACATTGATGTGTTTGTTACAATGATGGATGACACATCACCATCACCCAAGATCCACAAGGTCTACAAGATTCAGCCAAGGTTCACTCCTATGTTGTGCACTCTGAATTTGGATAAGTGTGTAATGACAAGTGTATAATGACAAGTGTTAATTTTGTCATACGACATAACGACAAAACCCTAGAAATCCTCCATGCTGGGACTATTCCTGTCTCCCTCCCTGCAAACCTTCTATCTCTGATTTTTAAATAGTCCAGGGGACAGTGAGCTCCTTGAAGACTAAGCAGAGTGACTTCCTCAGTTAACTCATTATTGTGTCGCCTAGACCAGAGCCCAGCTTTCAGGGTTGCACAAAGCGTGCACAGGATTGAACTGAAACGGAGTCTGCTTTTCTCCCTGCCATCAGCTCCCAGCAGCACCACGATGGATTCAGCCTGATTAACCACTTATGAGATGTCGGAAAAATCACCAAACACATTTCATTTGCAAGATTGCTCTATTTGAAAACTCTCAACTTCCCATTACCATGGAAACCACAAAGATTTGACTGTGAATTACAGTTTGAGATTTTTTACTCAACTGGTTGTGTATAATTAACTTTTGTTATATCATATTTCTTGATATGCCAGAAAGGCTGCTATGATACTAACAAGCCCAACTGTACTCTCATATTTTGAAAGGTGTAAGCTCTGAAGTGGTCACCAGGAGATCTGGAGTCTTGTTCTAACTCTAGGACAGTTGTTATTAGGGGTATGGCTATGAAAAGTGTACTTTTACTTGGCCTAACTTCACTCACACTGGTGGCTTGGGAAAGAGAGTGGTTGGAGAATTAAAGTACTTTCCATCACAAAAATCCTGTGAATCCATTTTAATGACTGCAATTGTCTTCACTTTCAGATTATAAACACATGCAACACTGAGTATTTTGAAGTAAATGATCCCATCACAAAAGCCTAAATACTCTTTTTGATCAGGTTAGATTGTTCTTCTCACTGGGGCATATAAAAGAAACTTTTAAAGTAGTTATGTTGGCTCAATAGATAAGCCAAAGTCTACAGCACTCAATCTATCACCAATATAATCTACAGTAATAATGATAGAAAAATAAAACTGTCACTTATTAAGTACTTATGCATGCCAAACACCAAGCAAGGCACACTGCAATAAGATAAGGAAATGACTGTTGAAAGTAATTATTAACATCCATTCTCATAAGAAAAATAAGGTTCAAAATTAACTAGCCATCCCAGAACCCAAGGGTTAGAAAATGGTAGAACCAGGCTTGAACTCCCATTTCTTGAAACCTTTGCTCTATCATTTTCCTGGGTGCATTTTCCTCTATGGACTCACCACATGGCCAAGAGGAAAACTATAGTTTTACTGACATTTTGTGAAATTATTTTCCCTTGATTTCTGATAACCCACTTCAAAGATCAGCAATTGATATTCCAACTAAAAATTTATAATAATATTGAAAACTTGTATTTTCAAATTCTGTCAGTCATTGCTCATGAGAAAAAAAATCAAAAAGAAGTTTTCTTCCAAAAAAAGCATTCGAAATACCAAAGACTCTCTGGGAAATATGGTACTAAACAAGGTACTGAAGGTGTCCATGATGATACCAGTGAAAAAAACTTGTTCCACATATGTATGTATACACATGTCCATAAGGGTGCATACATGTTTGTGTGTGTACTTTATGGTTGTTTTTATCTTGTTTCTCATCCACAATCTAATGGTTCAAGAGAATTTTCATTATAATGTTTCAGATTGCTTATAATCTTGTGCTGATTCAAATCTGACACTCAAAGACAATTCTGTCAACGATCAGTTCTGTGATTTAAATGCAACAGAAATAAGAGCTATCAATTGAAAGCCACTATAACTAAATATCCACAAAAATGACCCAGCAGAAAACCTGTAAACTCTGACTTTGGTTTGAAAGATAATCATATATAACCTAGTATTTCTCCTCCCAACTTCACACTAAGAAGCTGGATCAAACATTCACATAGTCTATAGCAACTCCACGCCTTATCCATTGGATAACCCAGGCCATTAAAGTCTCTGCATGAGAGAGCTGAAGCATACTGGGCAAATTTATCCTTTATTCCAGCAAATACCTGATGATACGACCTTATCTTAAATCTCTTATTAAAACGGGCTACAACTTTGGATCCCTCTCTTTCCCTTTCAGATCTACAGTTGGGCCCCAGCTTAAGATGGTTCAACTTTTGACTTTAGAATAATGCAAAGCAACAAACATTCAGTATAAACCTGCTTTGAATTTTGAATTTGATCTTTTCCTGGGATGGCAAAATGCTCTGTCAGTACTGGGCAATGGCATGGAGGTCCAGCCCCCAGTCAGAAATTGATGGCCCTGTCATCACAGCAACCTCCTCGACTCAGGGCTTCATTCAGCCTCTGTATGTTCAGCTGTGCAAGGGGCAAGGACCCACAGAAACCATCTGTGCTTCACTTTCCGTACAGTATTCAGTAGGTGACACGAGATCTCCAATACTTCATTATAACATAGATTTTTGTTAGATAAATTTTCCCCACTGTAGTAAGTAATATCAGCATGTTATTCTAGCCTGAGCTTGATGCTCGGTAGCTTAGATTGCATTTAAATGTATTCACAGCATTTTTGATCTAATGATCTTTTCAACTTGTAATATAGCTTCATCGTAAGTAGAGGAGCACCTGTGTACAGGTATAGTATGTCTTTCAAAGGACACGAGAGCCACTCCTTTGAAACATCCTGACCCCCAGCCTCTGTGGGGGTTCAGAGCCTAGCTCCCTTAATACATGGACTGGCAAACCCAGAGCTTTCACTTGGATCTACTTTCCAATTTTGTCACTTTTCAGTTCCCTTGCTCCACTGAACCCAGAGGTTTTCCCTATCTGCTCCCTCCTCCTTCTAACATGCCCACTTACTTCCTTACAAATCAGGATGGAGCTTGGCTTTTACTCCTGGACAAAACCTGTTCTCACCACTATGACTAATGAGGGACTGGGTTCACCTCTGATGCTGCCAATAGTCCAGCTCGTTTCAGGCCCCTTCCCATCGGCCTTTGTGCTTAGCTCTGGGCACCAGCTCTGCGCTCCTGGCAGGTGGTTTCTGATGCATTCCTCCCTTTTGCAACTCAAAGTTCAATATCGATCTTATATTTCTGAACAGCCCTTTCTGACATGCCAGGCAGAGAGCAACAATAGCCCCTCTCCCACGTGACCCTACTTTAATTCTCTGCATTGTGCTCCCACTGTCTGGTAATTTCTTTACCTGTGATTTCTTGTTGGCTAATTTGTTTTCTGCCTAGGACCACAAAACAGTAAGTCCTGTTGGAGACCCAAATGAGATATTAAACAAAGACTTATTAGAATAAATGACGGACAAGTCTACATTTCAGGAGTTCCCTACCACTGTTCAGAGACCTTAGAACTAACTCCCACTCTTTTTCCACCTCTACCTTTCACAGGCTATTTAAGCAACTGTATCCTTTATTTAAAATCCCAAAAGCTATAGGTGGGATTTCCCAGGCATCTGGAATGGAGATCAAGGGATCACAACCACTAAGCTGCTGCGGCTGCCCAGCTATATTCCGGTTTCCCATGGCCTTGCTCACAGGGAACAAATATCAGCTCTGTCTACCACCTGTCTGCATGCTTTTCCAATCTGCTTCCTGAAGTCCTATCTATTTTATTATTATGACTTCCATTTATTTTACAAAAGACTGTGGCTTTCTCTCTTCCTGTCTTTCCCTGATAAGCATTCTGCTAAATGAAATACAATGAGCCTATTGGTGCAAATTACTGAGCAGATAATGTTGCCTGACATTAAGGTCAATGGTGTTGTTTGCAGAGGGAAGGTAGTTAAATTTAAACAAAAGATCGTTCAAATTAGAGAGCCTGCAAGTTATTGGCTGGGCACAAAGGGTAAAATTATAAATATGCTAATATGTCTTGCTATCATAATATGACTTTGTTGTGAATAAAATATTGAGAAATTATAATTATATTAAGTATAGTAGACATGGTGCTTTTCAAATGCATATCTGATATTTGACTGCGTTTTGAACTTTTAGTCTGACAGCCACAATTGAGAAAGAAGAAAAACACAGCACAAGAATGACTGATTCTTCCATTATCACCTTTATAAAATGGTAAAGTACAAAATGCCTCTTTTTTTTATTTGGGATCTTAAAAAAAAAAAAACTTTTGAATTCAGTTCATGATGGAAATCATTCTGGAATCTGCATGAGTTGTATTTTTTAAATTTCTATTCATTTGTTTTTCATTTGATTTTGACTATACAGTGTACATACTCTTTTAAAGAGAGGAAACTCCCTATTTTGAGGGATTGTTGACAGGAAGGCAACTGTGTGGATTTTTATACTGGGATTGATCATAAACTCATGCTGCTAATTGTCTGTGAATATTACTTACAAATTAACATTTATTGGTTAAATATGGCATTGGTCTTAAATAAAAATGACACATCTAAGATGCATTCCTTTCTACATAATTTTTCCAATGGTAGGTAAAATAAAAGCATCTAAGATTTAAAGTCCCTACAGATTGTTACTGTCCTATGATTCCTATAGGATCCACAGAAGAGGAGGGGGAAGTGCTCATCAGCCTCTTCATACTCTAGGCATGGCTCAGGGTTGCAGCTTTGTCTGCAGCAGAAACCCCTTTGACTTGGGCTATAAGGAAGTTTTCATGAAGCATCATCATGGAGAAAAGAATGTGATAGGATGGATTAGGCAGGAGAGGCGCTCAAGAAGGTGAACGTCACCTGGGTCTGAAGGGTGCCTAAGGTTTATACAGGCAGGAAATCAGTAATCTGGGGAAGGAGACAGTCATGGACAATGACAATAGCCACAGCCACCCTTTACTGAACACCTGCCATGGGGCAGACACTGCACTAGTACATCGGCTCATCCTGTTCTCACGGAGACTTGTATTCCCAGCTTGCCTGAGGACACTCTGAATAACCTTCTATGTGACAAACTTGCCCAATGTCATATGGAGGATCTGAACCAAGATTGGATTCCAAAAACCTTCCCAGAACAAATGACCCTCACAGGGAATGCTGATGGCTCAGGCCATGAATGGAAGAAAGTGTGGAAAAAAAGGCATGGGAAAGAATTGGGGGACAATCAACCAGATGCTTTACTGGCTTACCAATATTTCTAGTGCTGATGTCTTAATGGCCTCATGCATGTTCTATTCAGAAGCACTGGGAAATTGTGCTGTTGATGGCATGATTCCCATGTGACCTCTGGATCAAACTGGAAACTAAAAACCAAATTCCAGAATAAAATTCCAATCAATATCATGATAATCCAATCTGAACGTTTGCTGTCGGCATATTTACCAAAGAAAGAGCCCCGTGAAAAATGGATGCTTGTTATCTTGCTGGATGGCTTCCACTTCGTAGCCCGTTCCTGGACAGGGGAGTTAATCTCCCACTTCTCTACATGTCATGTGGTGAGAACACTTGACTGTATCCTTCTCAGGGAATCACCCTTGTTCAACAAGAACCATTTCCTGGGGTTTCCCTCAGCCAAGGATGCTTGATGCATTTGAGAGGCAAGTTCACCCTTTTCTGCAAATTTATTGACACCCCCAAACACTCTCTGCAGATCACACCTGAAGCCACAGCCTTGTTTGGCCATCTAATGCACATATCTTATGCTCCTGGCCTCATGAAGGTGTTCCCCATGAGCAACCCTGAAGTCAGTTCCATACATCATGACCCCTGCCTGCAACTGCGTCCAAGGAGCCTGACCTGAGGCCACCATCCTCTGGGAATTTGTGGGAATTTCTGTGCCTACAGAGGTCAGAAACCAATTAAGGATTCTCACTCTCAGTCTTCCCTGACAATCTTAACCTTGACCTGAGCCTTGAGGTTCTGGCTAACAGACACAATTAAATCCGCCCCCCCACTTTTGTGTTGCAGGCAAACCTCACTGCAAAAATCACCCTCCTTCTGAAATGACTCAGATGAGACTCATGAATTATCCCTTATTCTTTAGATATGTGGTGTCCCCCCAAAGCTCATGTGTGAGACAATGCAAGAATATTCAAAGGTGAAAGGAATAGATTATGAGAGCCGGAATCTAATCAGCAGATTTATTCATTCATATGGATGAACTGGGTGGTAATGGTAGGCAGATAGGGTGTGGCTGGAGGAAGTAGGTCACCGGGGACAGGCCTTTAGAGTTTATGTTTTGTTCCTGGTGAGAAGAACTGTCTTTCCACTTCCTGGCTATCATGTCCTGAGCTGCTTTCTTGTGCCATATGCCCTTCCACCACAAGGTTTTGTCCCAGCCTTGGGCCCAGAGCTATGGTCAGCTGATCACAGACTGAACCTCTGAAATATGAAACAAAATAAACTTTTCCTCCTGTAAGTTGATCTTGTTAGGTCATTTGATCACTGTGACATAAAACTGACTAAAACAGACCCTAATATTTACCTAAGACAAGGTCTTAGGAATTCTTTCTCTGTGCCTTATCAATCAATGATGAACTGAATGCTTGTCCCCACAGACCAACCTGTACAAAATACCTGACAATCACCTTGACCAAACTTGACTCAGGTTTCTCTCCTGCTCTGGCTAATCCTTGATCTACAGGAGGTATTAGAATGCATACATAGTAACCTTCTAGACAGCCCTCTTAGAGAACTGACTGGCCTCACAGGTAGCCCTGAGTGGCTCACCTGTGGGAACATGCCCCTGCTCACAGCAGGCCACTGCTTCACAGGTCTTAAGGACTCCTCCCTAGAGAAAAGACCTTCTTTCTGCCTGATCTTTAGACATGCAGATTAGCTAAGGTCAGCATTGTCTCCCTGCTATAAACCCACCTCTCACTGCCAATGCAATAGTCTTTTCAGATAAATTACCTGCTTACTTGAGTCCAGAAGTCTGGAGTCTGCAGACGCTCTCACTTCTGAAGTGGGAAAACAGAAATGCAGACAGGGCCCCATAAAGTATGCTTGCTCAGATGAGGAGTAGTTAGTTGGGCAGCTGGGATACTCTTTTCCCAACCTCTCTGAACCACAAAAACTATAAACAAAGATTTGTAACAAGTTCTGCCCCAAAGTGTTCTGGGAATATGTCTGAAAAAATATTGGATCCAAGTTTTCCACATTTCTCCTCTGAATTAGCCCCAGGTAAGTCAAGCTCCTTCTTCACAGGGATCCCCACTTCTTATTTGCTAAGTGAAGCTGTGAGGAACAGCTTGGGTGAGGACAGCTGCATTTCTGAGGATCATGAAGTAGCCTTTCCATGATTTATAGCCAGGGACAGCAACTAGAGCCCTAAATCATGTAATCAAGGGCTGACAGTCAATAGGTGGTGTAGGAAAGTACAAAGCTCTTGACTCCTAACAGTGTTTTCTTTTAATACCATGTCACTGACCTGGATCTATGTGGGCTTTGGAGGGACATAGGCAAATTACTGCCTGGCTTCATGATGATGACTGGCAGAGAGGCCTATGGAAACACAGCTGTAGGAAGATGCCCCACCTGGCCTGTGAGTGGAGGATGGGGCCGACCCACGACGTGCCCACTTTCTGGACCACTCTACCTCCCTTTTCACTTGCTCCTTTGAAGGTTGCTGCCTACAATAAGTACCAGGGCTTTGTGTGCACAACAAAGGCCAAATAAATGGGAAGGACCATCTTTTCTTAATATGTACTGGTGAGTATTCAGTCAGAAAAATCAAATCAACTCCAGGGATTCTAGACAAGTTGGCCTCACACACCCTTTGGAAGAATGGGAGAAATGTGGCTCAGAGAAAGTCCAAACATTGAGAACAGCAGAAACCATTGACACAAATAAACGATTCTCAGGAGCACGGTTCAAAGCTATCACCAGATTTCCTGATTCTCCCACCATGATGCCCATCCACCTGCCTAGAGCTGCATTTGGAGAATCATAACTTTCTCTACATCATTACAAGTACTCTATGTTGGTGGAGTCCAAACCACATCTTCCCAGCAAGGGGCCTGGCAAGTGCAATCCCCTGGCTTCCGGACACATTCATCAGAGGAACTCTTAGAGGAAAGGATAATGTTGATTCCTATATTTTTTCACAGAAGGAGGTAAATCCTTGCCAGCTTCTTCTTTGAATATCTTCCTCTTCTCCCTTTGCCATACTAGTTCCGTAAAGCATGCAATCTCCCTCAGATAAAGCTGGATGGAGCCCCAGAGATGGGGCATTGGAGATGGGAGTCCCAGTTAAGGTCCAACACCTCACATCTCAGTATCATCATCATTAAAGCATGGATAATACATGCTCCTGCTTCATGGGCTTGTTGCAAAAATTAAATCATAACTGTGTAGAGCACTTAGGTTTCCTGCCAGCCTATAAGCCATCCATAAATGAGTATCATTAATGCCACCTCTCCAGCACTGAGCAAGCTCGGTATTCCTGAGAAACCATGCAAACAACTCAGATGTTTTCATATCCTTCCAAGAAATCCTCTGCATTTGGGAGCTTGCCCTCTTCATTAAGAAATTCTTACTTTATATAGAAAACTGAGTTCCTTTAGGATGTTAAGATATGAATCTTGGTCCAATTTCCTGGAGCCACTTGGAGCAAGTACACCATCTCCCTCAAAAGAGGGTTTGTAGCAGCTGAAAGCAGCTTTGATGACTCTCCTTTGTGTCTTCTTCAGGCTAAACCAGAGCAAGCTCCCTCTACCATTCTCCATGGATGCAACCCAGCATCTTGCAATGGCATTAACAGTATTAATTATCAGCTCATTGATTTTTCCAGGTCATCCTGATCAATGAATGTGGAGGAAACAGAGAGTAACAGTATAAAATATAAGGTACAGATTGTGAAGAAATCCAAGTGAGATAAATGCAAAATGAGGAGGTCCCAAAATAAATGGGAAGAATGATTAGTTTCAGGGACGGGGTCAAGAGTGTGTCACATAAAGCTAAATAATTGTTAAGGCAATGGGGTGGGATTTCCTTCAGCCTTTGTGGAGATGTAAAGTAGGCAACATCCACATTGAACTACCATTGCTGAAGGCAAAACATCACTCACCAGAAACAGGCTTGTAAAAAGCAGAATATCTCTCAGCAAAGCCATTTGTCTCCTTCATATCTCCAATATGGATTTTTCAGTAGCTTTAGATATGCCAGTCAAGCAGAAGGGAACATAAAAATAAACTGAACTTAACTGTGTTCTCTGTCCCATATTAAACACTAAAACTGAATTATGTTTCCACATATTCCCGCTTGCCCATAATCACTTTTATTTATGACATGCATCTAGCAAAGGAGTCCAAAATACATAAAATACTTTAAAAGAATTAAATAGACGAAAAACTTATTAGATTTATATCATTATTATTACTATAAATTTTTATATTTATATTTTAAATTTTATATAAGTCAAAGGAGTTTTCCCATGTAATTAATGTCTTTGCCTAATGAAATCACAGAAAACAGTCATCATTCCCAGACTTAATAGAGTCTTCCTTCCAAGCACAATCTGAATAAGCAGTGGAAACTCACTACAATAAAATACATCAACTAGGCCAAGCCCTTGGCATTTAGAGAAGCAGCCCGAGCCATGGTTCCTGTGAACTGTAAAGGGTGTAGTGTTTTCTTCCCATCATTGCTCATTTGCTTTACTTATTAGTTTGTTAATTCATTTGATTTCTTCCCCCATACAGAAGAATGTTCTGGAATTCTCTATTAAGTTTCAATCTCTGACAGTAGCAGAACCCTTCCGTGAAATAATTAGATGTTGAAGACTATCATATGCAAGTCCCTAAAATTCAGCATACACCATTATTTCATTTTTGACTCTAAGAAGCCAAATGTCAAGGCACTGAACAACATTTCTTCCAAAGGCAGTGCTCCACAATGTCAGATTTATGGGCAGAATATGTGCATTTATTGAGTACCCAGCAATTGTACCAGGCAACTCCAAGCTCTACAGAATTCAGGGCTCAGAGATTAGAGGGACACCAATGCCCACTTCCTAAGACATTTCAAGGTACTAAACACATTGTGTGGATCAATATGCTGTTGACAATAATACACAAGTGGAAATAGAATTTCTAATAAAAATCATATTAAATACTCACTACTTTTCTTCCTTATGAATCATTAAGCAGAAGAGATTTAGAATCCATTTGCCTGAGATGGGTATTTCTATTTTGACTTATCAGAACTGGCTCTCATTGAACTTGATTCCCATTTAAAAACAAGGCAGTGAGAAGATAATGGTTTCACATAGAACTTTGTATACCACCTTTCAGTGAAATTTTATGTTTGACTCATAATGCATCTGAAATAACTTCCTTCCTGGTGCACTGATACAGCTAATTCCTTTGCTTTTGCTATTGGTAATTAAGATTTTGGTTTCTTAATGAGAGTTGTTGACTTTTTATTATTTGGTGGTCTTTGATTATGAGGGTTTTCAACTGCAGCAAATGTCTGTTGTTCTATTTTTTTGTAATGTTCATTGAGATGATTTTGGAAAATCTGTAAATTTCTTTCTCACTTAAATGGAATTTCTTCCAAAGTTGTGACCTTTATTCCATAAGATTATCTTCCCAAAGAATAAAGAGTTGGTGCTCAGTCAAAGTTGGGTGAGAAAGCAATCCACCCTGGAGGACACATATAAGACAGAACAGCTTAAAAGGGCAGTGAGTCTCTATTTAAAATTCATGGATCAGATTCCCAACTCCAACCCTCCAGAGGTATTTAACTGGAATTCACCATCTCTAAGGACCTCCTGGTCCTTGTCTTTGAAATGAAACCTTGGGGATAAGTTTTCATATATGCCCCTTCCAGCTATAAAATTATAGGCATTTAACTTTGAAGAGACTTTAAATTCTGAGGTTAGACTTGGCCATGGATCTGCCCCAAGATAGAGCAGACAGGACCACAGCAAAGCCTGGCCTGAGTCCGTGCCTGTGCCCAAGGACATGAGGATGTCTCATTACAAAAAAAGTCATCTTGGAGAAGGATATCAGGATTCTAGTAACACAAAAGATATTCGGGAAAAGAAAAAGAATGACTGATAAGGCTTAAGGAAGATGGTGGGTGGAGTATTATGATGTGGATCATAAGTGGAATAACTACAAAAATTCTACTTGACCTGAATCTCTCTTTATCATTTTGTCAGAAATACTCATTTTTCTCAAGTTCTTGTTCAATAAATATAGGTGATTTTTAACTAAATTGTAGAATTTAAAACTTTCAAGAAATCCCTCAACATATAAAATATAAATAAACCCAGTAAAGTATATACTAATTTATTGGCGTAAGCACATAAAATAGATTACTTCTAACTACTTAGAGGAGGAAAGATGAATGTGAATGATGTTATGAGGACTAAATATGTAATCAGCATAAACCCCTAAAATTGTGTATTGTGTTAACATAAAGTTGAAATGATTTATCCCTGCCCATAAGAATCATCAAATATTCCTAAAATTAATGACAATCTTCTCTGATGGAGCCTACTAAGTGATAAAGTAGCACCTTCAAAGATCCTGTGCCAGAGATGTTTTGCTCCCCAGCTTTGCATGGAGGAGTGTTAGGTAATAGGAGGAATGAAGACCTCTGCCAATTTTAAGTCATGGAACTTGGAAAAGTATGTTTTGTTTATTATTCAAAAGTAAATTATAATATCTGCCCTTATTGCTTTTTAAAAACTATTAAGTGAACTCACAGTCCTTTACACATGATGTATTCATAGAATAGGATTAAAAAAAAAAACAGCTATAGTTATGCTACATCTTCTAGATGTTTGTCTCGTTGGTTTCCTACACATTCCCCTCACCCACTGTTTTCCTCCATCCGCAACAAGTGTATGTACTATCCCAGAACCCTTGGACCCTAGTTGTACAAATTTACTTTTTTTTTTTGTACAAACCCTTGGACCCTCATCCAGTTGTTCAATGGAGCTTGCTGACTGACCCTGATGGTGCCAGGTCTCCTAACTGCTCCGGTCTTTCCCTGGGGAGAGAACAATCCTCAGCAGGACCCCCAGTCACCTGTGATGTACCACTTGAGCTGTAGCATCCATCTCACACCTGCTTGGACACCACAAGCTTCATCCCTCCATGACTAATTGGAAGGCTATGCTGAACAAAACCAGTGGGAAATGAGGAAAGGGGCCAGAGGCAGATGGAGATGGACCATGTCTAACCCTTTCTCCTTTTCAATAATCGCACAGTCACTCCACATAGACTTTCCAGAAGTATCTATTAGCCTTGAATAACCAGTGTGTTGGTCTTTTCAGAATGCTTCCAACTCATCTCTCTTTTTTCCTCATTACTGACTTCCTAGGATTTCAAGTCCCCACAGTAAACAACCAAGCTGGAACCAAGTCCATGTTCTCAGGAGACAAGGCTAAAGTAAGTTTGTACAAAGAATGGCCCTAAAAACAGACTGTAAGAATATGAGTTATGGCTGAGAAAGCTTTTTCTTCCCAAATATCACAAAGATATTCTCCTGTTTCCTCCTATGAGTTCATATTACTAGGTAACACTTAGGTCCACTTTGGTTTTTAGTTACTTTTTGACATACTGTGAAGTATAGATCAAGGTTCTGTTTCTTAAAATATCTTCTAATTGTCCCATACAATTGGTTGAAAATACGTCTTTGTCACTGAACTACTTTTGTGCCTTCCTCTAAAGTCAGTTGTTACATAAATGTGGGTCTATTTCCAAACTTCCCATCCTTTTCTGTGGATCTTTTGATCTCTTTGAGGCCAAGGCCATGCGACTTGATTACTACAGCTGTAACTGTAATTCTCGGAACCAAGTAGACTTAGTCTTCCAATCTATTTCTTTTTCAAAGTTGCTTCAGTTATTCTAAGCCTCTTGCCTTTCCATAGAAATTTTAACATCATTTTGACAATTTCTACTAAAATCATGTTGGGATTTTCTTTGAGATTACATTGGGCCTAAAAGCTCAATTTGAGAAGCATTATCCTCCTAACAATATAATTTTCTGACCATTGAAACAATTCAAATTAAAAATAAAATTAGTATACTGAACTTTATCAAAATTTAAATCTCAGCTTTTCAAAACACACCATTAAAAAGGGGAGAGGGGACATAAACCACAGATTGGAACAAAGTATTTGTGAATTTTTTATTTGATAAAGAACTCATATAAAATATGTAAAGAACTTTCAGAACCAAATAATAATAAAACAAAAAACCCATTATTTAAGCAATCAAAAGTTTTGAACATAAGCTCCACCAAATATGATATACTAATTACAAATAATCACAAAAATAAAGACTCATCATCCTTAGTCATTTGGAAAATGTAAATTAAAATACAAACTAGACCACCTGACACAGGTCGAAATGCAAAAAATGTGGAGCCCCTGGAATGCTTGTGTATATTGCTTAGGAATGGAAATAATACAGCCACTGTGAACAATTGTTCAGCAGCTTCTTAAAATGTTAAACACATACCTGCCAAAAGATGGAGCCATCTCACTTCTAGGTATTTACCCATAGAGGTGAAAGCTGATGTCCATCCTAAGACTTGCCCATGAATATTCCAAACAGTTTTGTTTGTAAGAGACAAAAATATGAATAAGTTTAAATGTCCATCAACAGAGGAATGGATAAGAAAATTGTGATACATTCATACAATGGAAAAATGACTGGACAAAAAAAGAGTTATTATTGATACATAAAAACAGAGTTGCACACAGTCCCAGAAGTCTGTGGCTGGTCCTGGAACTAGTGACTACCCAGGATGGCTAGGGATCCCTGAGCAGCATTTGCACAGAGGACTTAGCTTTCCTCATATGCTCTTAGGTGGAAAACCACAGAAACTTGGCAGAAGCCACAATATGAGCAGTGATAGGTGTACCTTGTCTAGGGGCGGAAGCTATGGCAGCCTGGCTCCTCAGAAATCTTCTCAGACAAGAAAATGGGTGGATCATTAGCTCAAGATGTGAACACTCCTAGCCTGCCCTAGAATCTCCATATCAAGAACAACAATGACAGTTTTAATCAGTCGTATTATAAGTCAATTATTTTAAAACTATACACAGTTCAGTAACTAAGACCCACGCTATGCATCCTGCAGAACAGGGCTGCCCTTTGCATGTGTGTTTTGTTTGATATGGGTTTGGTGGTTGTTTTCTCTTTTTAATTGGTCTTCTTATAAATTGTATCCAAATCTGTTTCTCAATAAGTGAATAAACCACCAACTTCAATGAAGCAAACAAAAGGAAAAGTCAACTCAGATGCCAGAGGAAACCATAGGAAAAGATCTGACGGTAAGAATTGAATACATTTTATGACAGAACTAAGTCTTCAACAAACATAAAGATTAGGATGGCAATTAAAAATGCAAATGCCGTAAGCCCTAAGAAAGTCACAAGGAGTCAACTAACAAACTGAGAGAGGAAGGGAGAAAAGATGGGGAATAAGGAGTGTTAGGTTTCAAGAGCTGCCGTGACAAAGGACTGCAGTCTGGCAGGCTTAGGCAAGGGGGATTGTCCCACGTCTGGAGGCTGAAGTGGGGGGCAACATGTCAGCAGGGTTGGGAAGATGGATCTGTGTGCACCTTTCTCCTTGGCTTGTAGATGACTCATTTCTATATCTTCATAATATCTTCCCTCTGTGTGGCTCTTCCCAAATCCCCACTCCCTTTAAAGCACACTGTCGTGGAATTAGGTATCCATGGAATCACTTCATCTTGAACACCATTGGAACCACATTCTGAGATCCTTGGAGTAAGGATTCGAATTTCAGAGGACACAACTTAGCCTATCCCATACATATTGCTTTATTTGTAATACCCAGGTGTCTAAACTATTATTAAAAACAGAAAAATCCAATAGTAGAATTTTTTGCATAGTATATATGATGTATTTTTAAAATGCAAGTTTCTAGAGGTATAATAAACATACTGTAGTATTTGTTGTTCAAGCATATAATTCAACTATTTTGTCAAGTGCATGCATTCAACACCACATAGTTGAGATGTAGAATGGTTTGCCTGTCCCTTCAGCTCCTCTGTGCCTCTCCATTAATCAGTGGTCCCCCCACCCGAGGCACTGGCAGCCACTCATCTTAGTCACTTCCCTTTATTTTTACCTGTCGGAAAATGTCACATGAATGAAATCCATTTGTATCAGACTCCTTTCACTTAGAATATCTTAAAATTCATCCCTGGGGTTGTGTGCTTAAGGATATATTTGTTTTTATTGCTGAGTTTTTATTGTTTTATCACTGTATGGATTCACCCTAATTGTCTCATCCATTCACAAGTTGATAGACATCTGGGATGTTCACAGTTTTTTACCATATTGTGTAAAGTTGCTAGATCAACATTCATATTCATGTTTGTGTGCACACATATTTTCATCTCCCCTCAGTGAACACTAGAGTTGAGTTACGTGGTAAAGTATGTTAACTATGATATGAAATGGATTTCTTTTCAGAGTTCCTGCAACTTTGTGCATTCCCACTATCCGCCTCTGAGACTCCCACACCCTCACCGACACTTGGGTCTCTACACATGTATTAGTTTTCTATTGGTGTTGGAGGAAACTATTGCAATGTTAGCATTTTGAATCAACACAAATATGTAGTCATATTCTTCTGTAGGTGAGAAGTCTGAGGAGGCTTCCACTGGGTTCTTGTGAGTGGGCTGCATCCCTTTCTGCAGGCCTGAGAGGAGAATTAGTTTCCTTGTCACCCAAGGTGGAGTCCCTCTCTTGCTCTAGACATCACTTGCCCCTTCTATTACTGCATCCTTCTGAGAAGCTCTTTTGCCTTCTTCTCAACTCTTAAGGGCCATAGGATTTCCTTGGTTCCACCTGGACTGTCCAGGATAATATTCCTGTGATAGAGTTCATACCATTAAGGTGTGGAATCTTTGGGGGATCCTCACTGTTCTGTCTGTATAACACATACACGTGTCCATCATTAGACACGTGCTTGGAGGATCGTGCTAGGTCTTCAGTTGAAGTCCTCTAATGACAAATACTGTGTGACATCATCCAAGTGAAGTTTTTTTTAAATTTTGTTTTATGCTATCCTCATCTACTAAAAAAATTTTGCCCACTTTTAATTGTTTATTTCGTTATTAGCCAATTATGAGATTTCTTTTTTTATATTCTGATTACAAATCTTCATCAAACGTGTTTTGTAAGGGTTTTCTTCCTGCCTCAGCCCTGCATTTTAATTTCCTTCTTATTTTCTTCTAATTTTTATGAAGCCTAATTCATTATTTTTTTTCTTTTTATTAGTTGGTCTTTTCATGTTGTAGTTAACCAATTCATAAATGCTTTTATCCCTGTATTTTATTTTAGAAATTCTATAGCTTCGTGTATTTTATTTAGTGCAAATCTACTTTTTATCATACAAGACACATGCTTATGTCTGATTTGGGGTCCTTGGGTTTTCAATTGTTCCAGGATCTTTTGTTTAAAAGGCTGTCCCTCACCATTGAGCCATTTTGATATTCTTAACAATCAATTGAACACACGTGTGGTTAAACCCTGGAATCTCCCTTGATCAATGTCCCCACCTCTACTTTAATTCCACCATTTGTATTTATACATTAATATTAGTACATTTGTATTAATACAAATAATATTAATATAGTTTTATTGGAAAACTCGAGGTCAGGTTAAGTAAAGTCTTCAGGTTTCTTTCTCCTTTTCAACATGATTTTGAACATTCTTAGTTGCTTTAAAATGCACTTTTAAATTTTCAGAACAAAATACTTGTTAGGATTTTGATTGTGGTAGCATTGAATCTATATATCAGTTGAGGAAAAACTGACATCGTGACTACTAAGTTTTCCAACACAAAAAGACAGAATTTCTCACCATTTGTTAATGTCTTCCTTAATTTTTCTCATCATTGTCTTGTGTATTTTTGGTCATGCACCCCTTGGCCACATTTGCCAGATTCAACATTCATCCACAGCTTTTGTAAATACATTCTATTTCATTTTCTAATAGCTCACTGCTAGATATTATATGTAGAAACATAATTAACTTTTGAATAGTGATGAATGCTCTTAGCAGTCCTGTAAGGTTTTTTGTTTTGTTTGTTTGTTGTAGGCTGTGGGGTTGCTTACACAGTATATCACATAATATATAAAATAGTTTAGTATGTTTTATTGATTTTCAGTCTGTTTGCCTTTTATCTTTTTTCCTTGCTTTGTCACACTGGTGTAAGGGTCAGTTTTCTTGTCAATTTGGCTAGTTGACAGTCCCCACATGAGTCACTGATCTTGGTACTGCTGTGAAGGTGTTTAGTCTGTGGCTAACAGCTATTATCCTTCAATTTTAAATAAAGGAGTTCCTGTTATATAGCTTCATTTTTATGGCTATGTCTTTGAATAATTTCTGTGGTGTTGCTGGACCCATGAAATGATATTGTATTCTTCATTTATTTCTTGGAAGAGCTGAAGTAGACTTGGTATGATTTCCTTCTCATATATTTGTTAGGTTCACCAGCCCAGCCATCTGGGATGGACGCTCTCTCTGTAGGGACATCTCCACATGTGAATTGAAAGTCTTCCTCATACCTGTTCTCTACAGCTCTGCCAAAGGTGAAGCAGTTTGTGTGACCCCATGATCTCACTTTGCTGTTGATTGAATTCAGTCCACAGCATTGTCTCATGACCTCAGTTCTCTGAGGGACCCAAGCAAACTCAAAATTTCGTAGATTACCAACCACATCTTGGGGTAGGATGGCTGCAGTGTGCCCTTGCTGCTCACTGTATCCCCAACAGAAGTGCAATTCTAGTGACATAACATTCTGTAAGTTTAAATTCATCAGGATAAAAGAAATCAATGCAAATTCATTGTCTACATTGGAGGAAAAGGAAAAGAAGTTCTGAAAAATAAATTCAGTGAGTTTATCAGTCCTTCAATGGGGGAATTATCAGATAGTCCCAAAAGAAACAGAGGACTTCAGACACAGTTGAGAACTCTGACCATCTGCTCCTGTAGAGCTTAACCATCTGTCAACTCTACCATCTTCATCAGCTCAACCCTACCACTTCAGGAAACTCCAGGCCAAGAGAACAAATGTTGCAAATAACTTTATTATTCATTCCAGGATCTTCCTGAAAGAACTATCAAGTCTGAAATGAAAAGCATCAGTGGAATATTTATACAAAAGTCCCTTTGCCTGAAAATCCTTATCTAGCTGTATCCTTTAATCCCATACAAGATCCTTACCCATCCCTGACCAAGTCCAAGTCCAAGGCTGAAGCTAGACATTGAGTTTTTATAAACTATGATCAAAATGAATAATATAGGTTCCAAAAATTGTGTGTTGGGAATATTAGTCCAATTTGTACTGCTATAGCAAAATACCTGAGACTGTTGTTTATAAACAAAGGAGATGTTATTTCTTACAGTTCTGGAAGAGGGTAAATTCAAGGTCAAAGGATACACATCTGGTGAGGGCCTTTTTTGGCAGGGGGTACTGGGGAATAAACTTGGGGTCACTCAACCACTGAGCCACATCCCCAGCCCTACTTTATATTTTATTTAGAGACAGGAGTGATCCTCCTTCCTGCCTCCCGAGCCTCTGGGAATATAGTCACACACCACCTGGCTGGTGAGGCCCTTCTTAATGTGTCTTCACCTGGCACAAGTAGAAGAGGACAGATTGAGAAAACAAGGGCTCAGACTCACAGTGTTAGGTGCCTTCGTGTTTGGAATTAATACATTCTTGGGGTACAGCCCTCATGACTTAAACACCTCACATTAGAAGCCAACTCTCAATGTGGCTGTCTTGGAGATTGCTTTCAATACTTCTTCTTAAGGGTGCACATTCAAACCAGAGCATTGGACATACACAGCTAAAAATAAAGACAGGTTCATAAAATTATTTGAATAGAATATATTTTAAACATTTTCCCCAGTGATATTCTTTATCTGATACAAGATATTGCCAAATATTTTAACTTTTCAAGTTAAATATTTGAGCAATCAACTTGTAATCTAGAAATTGACTCTCCCCACACATGAGAGAGTACTTCTGTGCAATGATGATACCCAAAGACCAGGCAGGAAGCTGACCTTGGGAACCCCCTGCAGCTGTGTCTGCTTCAGGTCCCAGGGGCATTCTGAGGCTAGAGGCTGGGAGGCTACACCACCAATGGTGATCTCACCCTGGCTCCTGAGATGTTATTTTGCTCAGCCCAGATGTGGGCAGGAGGATGGGAAGCAGATGGAACTTAGGGGTGTTGCTCACCCTAATCCACCCTAAAATGTTCTGATGCAGCTTCTGTCATTGCTACAGTCACTGCCCAAGGAGCATCCATCCCTTCTCCAAGGAGGCTGCCCTCTCTTCCGGCCTTCAGGAAGAGCACTCAGTTTCTTGCCCAGTGTCTTCTGCTGCCTGTCTCTGTCTAGACCTGACTTGCACCTGTATGGTTCTCCAGGTATGACTGGTCACCTTCATTCTGCTCATTTAGATACTTGTCTTATTTATATGAAAGAAATCTCCTAAGGCACATGGTGAAATCGATGCTGTAGAAATGAACTATGGTGAAAGGTGATGCTCCACAAATGGTGTGTTAATATGTGTAATAAAATGGAAAGGCACTGAGTTCCTATAGATGCTATGCTCCAAAAATGGTTCATGTCGAACTTGTAAAGCAGTTCCCTTGATGATCCTTAGAACTTTCACTCAACTTGAGGGTAAACAGGATTAAGGATTTTGCTGGCAAAAACTTCTGGTGGGTAGGAGTTCATTTCCATTTTACCTCACTCCAAGAAGAGGAACAGGGACTAGTTCCTGTCACCTTGGTGAGAAAGTCTTGGAGGAGCTACTCAAAGAGCTGGATGTGGGGCTGCTCACTTCAGTGGAGGACACAAGAAGACATAACCAACTGGTTAATGAGGTAGAGGCCAAAGGGAAACTATGACCAGTGAGTTATCCCAGGACTACAAGTGCAAAATGTGTGTGTTTCCCAGGAACATAACTGGGCAGTGTGTAGAGAGAACCTGCCGAGAGGCCATGGTAAATCCTGCCCAGTGCTCTGTTCATCGTAAGATTGAAGACACAGAGGCAGTGAGAGTCCGAGACAGACGGACCTCAAAATACTGAGTGTTGGGGAGACCTGGCCAGCTGCCCAAAACACTTCTTACATTACATGTTCCTGAAGTCAGGAATATGGAGAAAACACAAAAGTCACCAAAAACAAAGAATTAATCTCAAACATCTGACAGCCTCGGAAAATAGGTCAGATGAGAACTTTCCTGTGACCTCTGTACTCTCTCCCTGTCACTGCAGAGGTAAAACAACAGCTGGGTGGAAAGGAAAGACCCCAGAACAAAAGCAAGGGCCACACCTCCCCTGATTCTGGGGACCCCAGTCTAGCCGGTCTCCCCCATCACTTGTAACACAGCCTGGGGTGGACCTGCCCACATAATGCCTAGGACTTCACAGAGATGGAGGGACAGCTCAGGGCAATGTCCCCTTCTTATAGCAACACTTTCTAAAGGTTTTCTGAATACACCTAAGACAGAGAAGCCTGCTCATTTTTAATGTATTGTTAGGGACGAGAGAATGAAGATTAGTTATGAATGGTCCCATTGGGCCAGTCATACTGATAGAAATAGTAATTTCTTCTCCAATTAAGAAATTGGAGCAAATTTATATAAAAGTGAGTTACATTAACAAATCAGCACACACTTTTTTCCAATTTAGAATTCACATTTTTTTTTAGACTGTGAGTTAGACTTCAATCTCGACAGATTTAGGGGGCAATTTGTTACAGTATGAGATGGCATGGAATGTATTTATTGACATTTCAAATTACAGCATTTTCAATGAGAAAGATATCTAATTTTGAGCTACTAAAACAGCATGTTGCAGCCATATATTTCGTTTTGAATAGCAATCACTTAGATGCAGGATCCTTATTTATTGCTGGTACCTAAGTGGGAGTACTGTATGCAAAAAATGATGTTAAATAGACAAAAAAAGTTGCCATCATGATTATTAACATGCTTCACTTCTACTTTAAAGTGCCACAGAATTCTATGATATTTCTACACTTAATAATTGTGCCAGCTCAATATAAAATATGAAATCATTATTTTCTGACATTAATGAAGTCAACTTTTCCAACACCATTTGAATAGGCAATTGAACAAGGAGACTCAAAAATGCATTAAAACCAGGTCAGCGAGTCTGTGTTTCCAACAATACGTCCACAATTCCATGAAGGGTAATCTTAAACCATTTTTTAGAGCAGCCTGTACATCTTTATCTTAAAATTCCAAATGTTTCAACAATAGACGATTGTTAGGAGCTAGACAATTATTCTTCAGCACTCATTGATTAATGACTTAGTCTATGACACAGGGAGAAACTGTAGAACAAAGGAGTCCATTATAATAATGCACAGGCATTAAACCATCTTCATTAATAGGATCTTCTGAATTCAGTTTAGCATAAAGCCAAATACGCCATAAAGAAAGTGGAGAGGTAAGGATTTTAAATATATTTGGAAAACTTGCTTGATAATAAGAAGATTAAATAATATTATTGTCCTCTGCTCAAATTCTCTTTCCCTCGCTTTCTCCCTCCCCCTTCACTCAGCCCCAGCTTCCTTCCCCTCCCCCCTGCTTTTCCCTCCCCTTTCTTTCTCTCTCTCCTTCTCTCTCTTTCATACACACAGACACACACACACACACACACACACACACACACACTCAACCCAGTAAAATTTAAGATAAAACTGCATTTTTAATAATACAAGAAATTAGTAATTCTTTTAAATTCACTCACTCTTCATTGTTATTAGCATTCAGGAGACCCATATTTTATGTAATTACAGTCTTTTGAACAAAAAAAAAATGCAATCTAGCAAGTGAAAAGATTCCGGTTATCTCATTTGAGAAACCTCACCCACCGGGTCATTTATATAATCATAGCAGGGAAGACATGGTTTTAGAAAACAAGATTTTTTAAATGGTATTTGGGGTTGAATTATGTCAATTGAATGTTGATGACAGAAATAGTGCAAAATATATTATGATTATCATATGATTCAGCTTCTTCTGGAGTCTTACTAGGCCCTAGCTTAGCTCCCGGTCAATTTTATTTTTATGCTGGTCAGTTGTTTTGTTTCAACTAATGAATGCAAGAACCAAACTCAGAGTAAATCCAAACAAGTCAACTATAGTAATCCTTATACCTAATATTTAAGAAACTTGCAATAATTGGCCCCCACCCTGAGCACTCTTCCTGGATGATTCCATCAGTCCATAGGAAAGCCCCAACAGGCGGGGACTACATTTTGCAGGAGAATAAAGCCAACATTAGAAAACTCAAAATAAGTTGTGTGATGTAATGACTTTTTAATACAGCTACTAGAAATTTTGAAACTGTGTATGTGGCTCAGATATATGACTTGTCTTATATTTCTACAGCCCTGGAACACACCAGAGTAATTTTGAATTTCCCATTGTTATTGTATCAGTTTAGTTTGTGTCTGTTTTTACTTCAACTAATTTAATCTTAGTGTGCAACTAAGCATCTTTTGGAGACTGTGCCGGCAACCTCCCAGACAGCTCTCAATGATCTTTGCCTCCTGATACTCACACCTGTACCAGATGTGATCAACAGCAAACAGGGGACTTAGGGGCTGCCACTTCTGAGACTCAGTTATGGGATACTGCTGCCCCATCTTTTATGCTCTATCCCATTTTCTCCCTTTTCTCTTTCTTCTCTCTCCCAGCACTTGCTCTAAGGAAAGCCAGCTGCCTTGTTATAAGGACGCGCTGGTAACCTGAGAGTTTCAGAGAGTGAGGAACTGAAGTCTCCACCCAACAGCCAGCAAGGACCTGCCTTTGGCCAGCAAATACTGAGGTGAGGACTGCTGGGTCTCATCATCCAGGCCTTGGGTGAAGGTATTTCCACCCAAAACCTCAACAAAAGGGTGAGAGAACAACTGTTGGTCATGTTAAGCTTCTGAGTTTGGATGCATCCCTCACACATGATGGAGAAGGGAAGGATGGAGGTGCCACAATCTGAAAGTGTAGAAACCGGACACCATTTGATAAATATGATGGCTTTTAAGCTTCATACTATTCTATGCAGAATCATCATCATCTTGTTACAGATGAGAAGGTCCATGTGAACCAAGCATGAGGACTGACTGTGGGGCTGGGACACAGGACAGGGAGGACTCAAGGTAAAGATGCAAGGTCTTCTTGCTTGGAGTTTGGTTTCCACTCTAGCAGATTGTGTGTGTGTGTATGTGTGTGTGTATACAAATCATGAAGAGATTTCTAAAGACATCAGACTGCTGGTCCCATGGGATTGGAGAGAGAACACTGTTGAGATGTGAATTTTGCCTTACTGCCCTGGACCACTTTTCTTCTCTTCCAACCTTGGGACATCAGCTTTTAATCGAGGTGACCTAATCCGACCTTGAGGTTAATGATACAGAATTCAATTAATTCATGAGATTTTCTGCCCATGTAAGGCTGAAAGACATCCGGTTGCCTTTGTTGATCTGCTGAGGATGATGGTCAGGTGCTAGTTTTCCTGTAACAGGGGAATTAAGACTAGAGGGCAAGCTTGGACAAAGAGAACCATTTACTCTCTCCTGTAAAAGACAGGAAACAATATTTGACTGAAAACACACAGGGGTTGAAAGATGGAGTGGGGAGGATGGGCAGTGGAAGAAAGCTGTAGAATTCATAGAAAATAATCAACAGCATCAGTCCAAAAGCTATCTGTTTTAACCTCCAGCCGCCAGCACAGAATCTTTTCTCTCCCAGTTCCCTCATCTTTAAACATGAACAAGCAAACTTCTAGAAAGGGTGCTGTTGCCTCTTCCTCAGGTCTTGTTAAATCAAACCTTCCCCTTCTTTTGTGTACTCTGGCCTCCACGTATCCATAATCAACTGAGTTATTTTCTCCATTCCACTCCAAGCCTTATTGTCACTTTACAACTTCCTGTGGATACCTCTTGAGAGAGGAAGTCTCCGTGCTTCTGTTCTCAGAGTTTGCTTCTGCTTTTGTAAGGCAGCCATCAAGTAACAGGATCACTACTGATGAGGCTGCCATGTTTGTCTTCATCATAAAGGTGGTGAGGACAGGGCTGTGTCTGTCCCTAGTTTCAACTCTAGCCCTCTAATAAGCATAGCGATGAACACAAAGATCAAAGAAAATTGATTCCCGTTATGGTCAGTGGTCATATTCTATAAAGTCATTGGAAACTAGAATGAGCCTAGGCCATTGCTCCGGAGGAAATACAGTGTCCAGTTCCTGAAGTGTCTTCTCAGATGGTTTTACCAATCAGTGCAAACTGGGGACTTAGAGGCTGCCAATCGGTGCCTAAACTTGCTTTATGTGTGTTTCTGTTGAAAGGCACCAGGTTTAATGGACATTTGTATTCACTGACATTGAATTCCCGGTAATTGTGGACAGTTTGAAACTCCTGGTTTGAAGATTTGTCAATAGCAATAAAACATTTGAATTTTAGGTACCAGCCTTGTTTCTTTCTTCTTTTCTGGCCCTATGGTCCCTCCACAGGATGCACAGATGACATTAACTTTGACATGTCACTGACCCGAAGAAAAAAATCACGTTTTAAGCTATTTCTACTTGTTCAAACTTTTCTTAACTTTTAAGCAACAAAATTATATTCCTCCCAAGTAGCCAACATATGAATGGATCTTATAACTTTTTGTGTACGTTTGGATATCTGCTTTTACCCAGCAATTCTTATTGTTCCTTATATCACAAGCTGTTAAAAATGTAACTTATCTTGTGATAAATAAATCTGAAGTGGAAGAGTGGGGCTAATAAAGTGAGGTCCCTTCTGTGTATATGGCTCATCTCTGTTGGAAAAGTGCTGGGCAATAGACACATCAGAAAATCACTTGAGTTAATATTTGTAAATTATTGACCGAGAAGTTCATGGAGCCTTTTAAAATGTCTTCCTTAGTCATAGAAAATGGCCTCTCTGGGGCCTGATGAGCACCTCTTATGGGTATTTCTTCTATTTTTTCCCATCTTAATCTCAGATACTGAAAAGGCATACACCTGTTTCTGACCTTCATTGTATTTGAGCCATCTACAGAAAACTAAAGCTATTTTTAAAGGAAAAAACATTATATCACTTCTTCTATGATTTTGTGTGTCCACTAAAAAAAAAAAAAGAGCATAATTGTAAATTTAATTCTGATCTTTGTACGAGAAGATTTGGGGGTAGAAACTCCTGAAAAATGCATTTCTAAGTTTAGAATGTATAATTCACACCTGGACTTAGGGTTTCAAACATTACGCCACATTCTTCACCTGAATCTGGGAGCAAAATCACTGTTTTATGAGATAGTTCTTGAAGTTTTTCACAAGATTTAAACATGTTTGAAAGATACATAACTCACTGATAGCTTATCTGGCGGGGGTGTGTATGGTCGAATACACAACCATCACTGTGCAGATTGCCCATTTTTCATAACACTAATTTGCTGGTCAATGTTTAATAGCAAAGTGCTGTAACATCTCATATGTTGGCTGTAAGTGTATTGATAAGCAATACTGTTCCATCTTCTAAACAGATAAATTGTAAAAACTTCCTTTTTTATATGGTTAGGCTGTTTCCATTGAATCAGATTTGCAATTATTAAAACATATGGCTACAGTGGAATAGCCAATTAATTTAGGCGTTAGTAAAATTCAAATATTTTGCACAAAATATTCGTATATTTATAAGTATGACTGGTCACAAATGCAGCCTTGAAATGCTACAGAAACAGTAGACAAGAGTATTTTGACAAATAATGTATTCCAACATCCATTACTATTATATCTGAAAATACACCATCATTTTCTCTTCATATTACAATGGGCTTCGGATTTAGCCACATCAGTCCCTTTGGTCAATGGGAAGTGATGGAGGCAGTATATGTCATGTCTTAGCAGAAACTTTGAAGATTGTCTCAGGGCTCTGCTATTGTTCTTTTCTTGCTACTTTGAGAGGAGCAAAGTCCTATATGGGGGACTTTATTACACTGTTGAGAAGGAGGAAGATCTAGTGGAGCAAAGGCTCAGTGCAAATCAAGAAACAAACCTAACTCTTTGTGAGCCTTTTAGATTTGGGGATTGTTTGTTACTGCAGCACACACTAGCAAATGATGACAAATACAGTTGGCATCAACTTGGGAGACGTGCAAAATCACTAACCCCATCATTGTTTCTGGGAATCCCCCATTCAGAGCAAAATTGGAATGAGTCAAAAATGATTTCTTAACAGAGAATTTTGAGGTAGCTCATCATCTCTGTTTATAACAGTTAATTATTCTACTAAAACATTTTCTATTGTTCATTTCATTTCTGTACAGAATGAAATTCAAAGCTTTATTCTACAAATAGCCTTTCCATAACTTCTCTCACTCTGTCTATATCACCTACCTATTTCCTCCACACCATCAAAGCCACAATAGCTTCCTTGGAATATCTGAAACAAGTAGATCATCCATATCCCTCCTCCACTGTGCCTGAAATCTCTCTCCTGTCTCCAAACATAGAAATCTGCCGCAGGAAGTAAAATCGTTTTCTTTTTTAAGGTTATTAGATACTCAATAACTGTTACTTGTTTAATGAAAACCCACCGACTAAATGAAGAATTCCCAGACTGCTCCAGTCTTGTCTGCCCTTAATTTTAGTTTACAATCTTTTCTTATTTGTATCAAAATTAGCAGCATTTGACCTCAGGTTATTATGAATTATTGGTTGGTTAGCTTTACAAATATCCTGGTATCTCATCACTTTCCAACCTAAACTGCTTCTTTGTGAACAGCCATGATGCACATACTCCCTGTAGAATATTTCCCATGTCCTTCCTGACAGGAGCACTCAGCTTTTCTTGATTGATTTACATGAGCTGTAAAACGTAGCCTTAGCAACTGAAATTTCTCATAAACATACTCCACTTTTCTGGCCTAAAGTGAATATTTTCCTTTTCTCTAGCTTTAATTCTTTATTTATGTCTATGAACGTCTGTGTGTGTGGTGGGGGTAGTGGTGGTTATGATAGCATGCATGTGCTTGTTTGAACGTGCGCACATGCACAAATGCTTTTTAAGCCACTTCAGAGTTCTGGTTACCCAAGTATAGCTCTACCTACCAAATTGAATAACTCTACTTCGCCCCCTTGATATAGTAGGTTACACCAAAAACTTTAATAAGGAATTCTTTTCCCTCATACTTCAGGTTTTAGATTTAGTATTTCAATTTTCAACTTCCTTTCCCTAGACAAGGCACAATAGTTAGTATTATGCTTTTCAAATTTGTTCTCTAAACAGGGTCTTCCTTCCATTCATTTGTATGGAATTATTTTTCCTTTTAAAGTATTCCCTTAGCATATAATAAAACTACTGCCTTTTTATTCTTTTTAATTCTACGGCCAAATTCGTTGGCACATTTTCCTCAGTTCTTCTCTGGGATTTCAAGCAACCCAGGCACCCAGGCCACCAAAACTGCTGTTTGGCATCGCATCTGGAGAGAAGTTATCTTCACACAAGAATTTATCTCTAAATCTGGTTCCCCTTTATTAAATACTTGGATTCCAACTTACATTTTCTTGCTTCTATTTTGTTTCTAAACCTCTTCCTAATGAGATAATTCTGAAGCAAAGCAAGAGTGTTTCTGATAACTTAGAGGATGCTTCTGTAACAACAGCACCGCTCTCCAGTGACCTCCTGTGGCTACACAGGAGAGACTCCATTTTCTAGATTCACATGTATCTGTTACTGGTGTAAACTGAGTGATGTGCATGTGTGTGTGTGTGTGTGTGTAGACAGGGCGAAGACAGAGATCACAATTAGTTACACTAACCTGCAAAATATGACTATGTTAAAATTGATAGTACTATTCTCTCCTAGAACCCAATGACAGGAAGCAGGCCTGGTCTGGGACGTAGGATCAGGAGGTTTAGAGTCGAAAAGAGATGCCAGACTGACTGGCAGTGAAAGAGGAATGAACTATGTTGCAGAAGAATATTTTTGATCTAGAATAGGAAAACAAAACAAAACAAAAAACCCTAGTATTATTTTAAGGAGAAAGGAAAATCTGATTTAAATAATGTGGACTCATTTATCACAAAGCCCAAGTAAAAATCAATAATTTACATCCCTATTACAAGTAACGATAAGCCTGGAGTTATGGAGATCCTTTCTGATACATTAAAATGGAATCTTTGGCTTCCAGCTCTTTTCATTATTTTGCCTTGTCTGTGGCTGAGTGTTTGTTTCCTGGTACCCTCCCCTTCCTCTCCTTAAGCACAGGCACCAAGCTCAATGAGAAGACTCAATCCTTACTCCCCATGCGGGGCTTTTCCATGCAGCATTGCCAGCCTTGGAAGGAATGCAGAAGCCATCCCTTCACCAGGGCCTGGCAGGCCTTCAGAAGTGTAGGGTGAGGAGAGCAGGAGAGGGAAAGAAGCAGAGGTCAGAAGAAATAGTGCTTCTCCCTAGAATACTGGAGCTGCAATCAAAATCTCTGTTTCAGACACAAAAGAAGGACTCACGGTCTCTTCCAGGAAGGAGGCGATAACCAATAACCAGGATTCTGATTGCATCTCCTAAGTCAGGACTCTGAACCCTGAACCTACCCCCACAAAGCCCACTGAGAGACCCGCAGCTCCAGCCTGTTCACATTTCAGTCTGTCCTCTGACAGCTCACCACGTTTGACCCCAGCAGCTTGCTCCAGCTCAGCAGGAGTAAACAGCACTTGAATTATTGCTCTCCTGCCACATAACAATCCTATTGTTATGACCCCTTGTGTCTTGCAAAATACAGTGGAGCAGTAATTGTGGATGCTTCATGTACCACGCATCACGGTTGGCAGGGGTCAGCATTAGCACTGTGGCCTTTGGCTGAGGCTCAGAGGTAGCATCTCCCCTCTTGCTCAGTTGATACAATGTTAAATAGCATCAACATGACACCGAAAAAGACAAAATCATTTTACACTGGGACTTTGTTTTTAACAATGAGGTAGAACTGAGATGGATAGCCTCACTATCAAAAATGCTATTTATCTTATGCAAAAGAGCATAAGGCCAGCCAACTTACCTCATGATTCATTTTAAGAAACACAGATGGTTTAAGAATAAAATAAAAAAAAATAAACTTCCCTCATTGATCTTATCTAACTGGGAAAAATTAAAAATTACGCCCCCAAAAAATTGTGCATAAGGGAAGCTTAGAAATTACGCCTGAACCTGTTCATGTTCACACATGTATAAACACATATTGAAGGGTGGTTTTTGATATAATCATTACTTATTGTAGTGATAATGACTGAGAGCAACAAAATCCGTGCACTCTGAGAGGCTTTCAGTCTAACATCTGAATTCTAATCTTAAACTTTGTTTTTCCCCAGAGAATATATGGATCATTAACTTGTAAGAAAAAAAATAAAATACAAACTAAATAAAAAAGAATTGTACATACCTAAGGCAAATATTTATGAACCAAGCAAAATGTATAGAAATCATTTGTTTGAAAATATGTATTAATATTACAAACGGAGAGATTTGAAAGGTTTTTTTGTTTTGTTTTGTTTTTTTGTACCAAGGATTGAACTCAAGGGTGCTTTACCATGAAGTCATATCCCCAGTCCCTTTTTTGTATTTTACTTAGAGACAGGGTCTCTCACTGAGTTGTTTAGGCCTCACTTTGTTGCTGAGGCTGGCTTTGCATTCACAATCCTCCTGCCTCAGCCTCCCAGGACACTTTGTTTTTATTTATACCAAAAAAAAAAAAAACCTTAAGATAGAGTAGATAAAAGTAAAAGTATAGCATAAAGATGAAACAAAAGTCTTGGTAAATAAACACACAGATGTTAATAGTTCTTCAAAAATTAACCAGGTCCTTCCACATATGAAAATCATGAAAATTTCTATTTTGAGTTATAGAGAAGATTAGTTAGAATAATGTGTTTAATGTCCACAACTAGATTGTTTTAGTCAATTTTTTTTTCTTACTGTGGCCAAAAGATCTGATGGGGACAATTAGAGTATGAAATGTTTATTTGAGGGTTCACAGTTTCATTTGGGTGGATCTCAGTCCATAAGTAGTTTGCTCCATTCCTTGGGGATTGAGGGGAGGCAGGACATCATGGCAGAGGGTGTGGTAGAGGAAAGCAGCTAGGGACATTATCAGGAAGCAGAGAGAGAGAGACAGAGAGAGTTCTCCTCACCATGACAAAAAATAAACTCCAAAGACACACACCCCCCCATGACCCACCTCCTCCAGCCATACCCCACCTGCACAAACCCCCAATCAGTTAATCCCATCATAAGCTTAACATGCTGATTGGGTTAAGGCTCTCATAACAGAATCCTTTCACCTCTAAGTCTTCCTGTATTATCTCACACATGAGCTTTTGGGGAACACCTCACATCTAAACCATAACACAGTGTAGTCGGCATCAAATCCCAAAAGGGATTTTGTCCACAATTGTAGAAATTATAATATATAATAGCAGTGGTCAGATGCTTTTGTTTTCATAGAGATGTGAGTTTATTGTTTTTCCTCAGTGAAGTCTTTAGAAAGTTGCCTGCTTTTTCTAAGTCCTCTGGAACATCCTGCTGAGAGGTATTGTGGCTGTCACACCATGAACCTTTCCATAAGGAAAAGTCTCAGATTCATTGGAAAGCACTGCCAGGAGGTGACATCCAGTGACCTGCTCAGTAGCCAAGCCACTTCTCCTTTACCAGGGGTCAGCTTGATGACACTATCTGTCTCCAGGATTTTCAATGACAGACAGATGAAATAAATACATAATTCTTCCTCTTTTGTATCAATGATTTAAATATGACCAACCTCACAAAATTCCCCCCGACACACATACACAGTAATTTATAGAAGTCCTAAAAGAAGTTCCTGGTCACTCCCTGCCCTGCATTCTTCTGTGGGGAGCCCTTTCTAGCAAATCTCTTTCACATAATATATCTGCTGAACCTGATGTCAGCCTCACCCTTCAAGCTGTATTGTAGACACAGACCACATTTTAATCCGTTTTTATCATTTACCCAATGCTTCAGATAATGCCTAGCATGTAGATTTGTTAAATGCATGCCTTTCCATGAGAGACACCTTGAAAAGAAGACCACAGCATCTACCCTTTTGAGATGTAGCTACTGCTTATATTCATATTCTAATGGGTAATTTCTGTTCATTCTTGTGCTCAGGCTTCAGTTCTTAAATAAGAAATTGGTTGTAGTTGTGGTTAATCACAAAAGGTTTAAATAACTAGTATATTCTTATAACAGTTGTCCCAGCTATTCAAGAAGAACAGCAACAACAAAAAGTTAGAATTAGGAATCTGACCAGAGATTAATATCCACAGTATATAAGGAATTCAACCAACAGAACAGTAAAAGTCAAATAATCTGATTTTTAAAAATGGCAGATGATCTGAATAGATATGTTTCAAGAGAAGATACACAGAAGGGCAACAGGTTTATAAAAAAAAAAAGTGCTCGATCATCGGGGAAATACAAACCAAACCACAATAAGATATCATCTCTCCCTAGTTAGAATGGCTATTATAAAAAGAAAAAAATAAATAAAATGCTAGAAAGGATAAGGAAAAGGGGGAATTCTCACACACAGTGGGGAATGTAAATTAGTGCAGCCATATGGAAAACAGTTTGGAGATTCCTCAGAAAAACTAAATGATCCATGAATACCACTACTGGGTATACATCCAAAGGAAAGGAAATCGTTATATCAAAGTGATACCTGCATCTCATGTTCCTGGCTGCATTATTCACAATAGCCAAGATAAGGAATCGGGCCATCAATAAATGAATTGAAAAAGAAAATGTGGTCTATACATATACAATGGAATATTATTCAACCCTTACAAGCATGAAATCTCGTCATTTTTAGTAACATGGATAGAACTGGAGGATATTAAGTAAAATAAGCCATGCACAAAAGGCAAATACTACATGTTCTCACTCATATATAGAAGCTAAAAATTCTGATCCCATGTAAGTTGAGAGTAAAATAGTGGTCCATATAGACTAGGAAGATTAGGGCTGAAGGGAGATGAAGAAAGGTTGAATAATTGGTAACAAAATAGAGTTAGATCGGAAGAATTAGTTCCAGTGTTCTATAGCACAGTAGAGTAATTACAGTTTATAATAATTTATTATGTATTTCAAAATAACTAAAAGAGTTTGCATAGAGATGAGAAATGTTTGGGGAGATAGAACTGCTAATTACCCTGACTTAAACATTACACATTGTAAACGTGTATTAAATTATACTTTTACCCATAAGTATGTGTAAATATTTCATGTCAATTTAAGGATAAAAAATTAAAATAAATTGAGGCTAGAGGTTAGCAATATTTGGTTATTTCAGCCCCTTGCAAGTAAAAATGATGTTAAACTCCAATTCCTGCATGCATATGCTAAGTTGCTAGCACACTTTCCTACCTATTTGGGAAGTTTATGCTTTTCAGTTGTTGCTCAGAAATAAATTGCTCTATGTAGATGGTGTAGATGATGCTGATCAAACTTCCCCAGGTAAGTGATACAGATTAATGATTTCTAAACGCCTGTACACATAATACAGATCAGTGGTGTCCACCTGCCTGAGTAGAGGGTTCAGAATAGTGATCCTCAACACCCTGTGTAGATCAGTGCCCTCAACCTTTCATAAGTTTGGACATTTAGCTTACATTTTTAAAGGTGCTAATGCTTGGACCCCACCTTCAAGTTTATGGTTAATCAGGAGAGAGTTCTTAGATTGCTTTTTTCATCTAAAGTCCCCCTTGAGGTTGTTTCAGGAAGAATGGGACCATCACCACCGCAACTCAGCAACTATTTTAAAAGACTTGAATTTTTTAAATATGACATCTAATTGTTTTCTGGCCATTTTTTCTCTGGATTTGAATATCTAAGTACTGAAAATTATTTTAGTTAACTGAAGGATCTTGTGGTATAAGCTCTTTTTAAACAAAAATTGAGCTATGATCAATCAATGAACTGTATTAAACTCTACTAATTCAGGTATCTAAGTAAAATGCTAATCTATCAGCAAAGTAGTGTTACATAATATTTTAAGTATGTGCATAATTTAACAATACTTTCATTTTTAAGAGGAGTCTATATTCAGTATCATGAAATACTAGGCCTCACATTCAGCAGAAACACTTTCATTATACAGAGAGCTTAGAGAAACATGTCTCTTGTCATATATCATCATCCTGTGTTTAAAAAGGGTATCTGTTAATCCTGCATACTAGAAAATGTTGGTAGATAACTATTTTTTTCTATTCCAACTCACAGACTTTGTACTTAAGATCAGTTTTTGGTAAACAAGCAAACAAACAAAAATAGTGGAAACACAGAGTTGCTCTCTAATCTCTCCACATCTCTCAATATTGCCCTAGATCATTATCACCCAGAGTTCATAGCAATAGATGTTGCATGTTCCAAGGTGTTTGGACAAAGGTATGATGACCTTGTCACAGGCAATTGGGGAGTGGAAGATTCACACCTTGGTTCTTTTACCCATAAGTATGTGTAAATATTTCATGTCAATTTAAGGTAAAAGTATAAGTGTTCCAATGAAAGAAACTTTAAAGTCAAACATGAAAAGCCAAGCAAGAGAATTTAATTATAAGTGAAAGTAAGGTGCAGAGAACACTCTCAAGAGAGTGGGTCATTCCTGAGGAGAGAAAAACTAAGGGGCTTAAAGCTACTTCCAAGTTTATTACTTTGGGATGTTTGCCAAGACAACTGGGGTCCACCTCCAGCTATCTTCGCCAATCCATTGTTGAACGTCTCCTTGTGGTGGGCAAGGGAGTTCTTGATCTTAGTTGGTAATTTCTGAAACTGTCATCCTGATCATCTCCTTGTGGGTTGGGGAGCAAAGGGAGTGTAGCTCTTCTGTGACTTGATATCTTATGTTAATTAAGTTGTGGGGAGTCAAAGGTTGGGCAGAGCAGCCTTCATCTTAGTGCATCTGTGCTACTAAAGAACTCCCCTACTGGTGTTTTATGGCCACAACGCCCAACTGCACAGTGATCCCATAGACACTGTCAGGAGTGACCTTGCTGTTTTTCCTTTTTGATATTTTTCTTAATTAGCTCCCTTTGTTTCCACCTGCTTACTCTCAGGGTTAATACGCCTATTGTTTTCTGCAAGTTACTTGATTATTCATTAGTCTTAAAAAGCAATTTCAAGAAAGCCCATGAGCCTGCTACCTGACAACGTGTACCCACCAACACGGTGTCACACAGAGTGGTTTACTACCCTGAAAGTCCTCTGTTCTCTGCCTAGGCATCCTCTCCCTACCCCTCACCCTGAGAACCACTTGTTTTATTGCTGTCTGCACAGTTTTGCCTTTTCTAGAATATCCTATTTGAAATCACAGTTTGCAGGCTTTTCAGACTGGCTTCCTTCACTCTGTGATATATATTTGTGATTCCTCCATTTCTTTTCATGTCTTGAGAGCTCATTCCTTTCTATCACTATTGAATATTCTGCATAGGGATGTACCTGTTTGTTTATCCATTCATCTACTGAAGGGCATCATGGTTGCTTCCAAGTATGAGCAACTCTGAATAAGGATTCCATTTTTTATTTCCACCTGTAATGAATGAGTGTCTCTGTTGCTCCACATCCTTACCAACTCCAATGTGATCATTTGGAATTTGGTTATTCTAATAGCACATAGAGGTAGCTTATTGTTCCTGTAGTTTAAAATTTCCTAGTGGCATGTGATGTTGAAAACTTTTGCATATACTTATTTGTCACCTAGGTATCTTCTTTGTGAAAGTGCCTATTCATATATTTAATCTGCCTTTTAAGATAAGTTGTTTGTTTTCTTATTGTGGAGTTTTTAAAAGTGCTTTATACATTTTGGATACATGTCTTTTATCAGATGAATCTTGCAAAAATATTTTCTGTTGGTCTGGAGTTTCTCTTCTTCACTTTTGAAGAATAAGTCTTAGATACAAAATTTAGATTGATTTTTTTTTCTTTCTTAAAATATTTCAGATATTTCATCCTACTCTCTTCTGCTTACATGGCTTCTGAAAACAAGTCCAATATGATTTACATTCTTGTTCTTTCAGATAATGTGTTTTTCCCGCTGTATTAGTTTAAAACAGACTTTCCTTCTCCCTCCCACCCTCCCTTCCTTTCTTCCTTCCTTCATTCCTTCCTCCTTTCCTTTCTGCCACAGAAATCTAGGTGTCTTTTTTTTGGGGGGGGGCTATTTATTCTCCTTGGTGTTCTCTGAGCTTCCCAGATCAATGGTCTGCATTAATTGTGAGTTTCATGTCGACTTGACTAGGGCTCAGGCTGCTTCCCATTTCTCTAGCTACAGGTATCAGAGGCTTATTTCCTTATTTTTGTCTCCTCTATTTTCTTTGGTTTTCCCTCGAGATTTCTTCTTAAATAAGGTCTGCAACATGCAACTCTTTTCACTTATTCCCTTGCTACCACACTGCAGTACTACTGATAGGAAAGAAAGGGCAAGAAGAAGGAAAGTATTTTATAACCTAAAAGTGAGATCTCAGTCTTTTTATATTTTTAATTATTGATTATAGTTGTACACAGGGGTTCATTTTGACATAATCATAAATGCATATTGTACAACTTGCTTACTCTCCATCCCCAGTACTTCCCTTTGTCCTCTCCTCCTTCCTCCCCTGGTCTCCTTCCTTGACTCTATTGATCTTCCTTCTGTTTGTCTTTATTTTGTTTTTCTTTTGCTGATTGATGAATTCTACTTATACATAAAAGTGAAATTCATTGTGCTGTATTCATGCATTTGTGTCACATAATCTGGACAAATTCACTCATATTCTCTGCTTCTCCTTTCCCTCCCCTTCCCCAGTATATTGCATGACAGTTTGCCCGGTGTGACCTCACTTCTCTGAGGGCTCTAGGAAGGCTTGCTGATTATGTTTTTTTGTTTTCAAATTTTTGTTTGTTTGTTTGTTTTCAGGACAAGAATAAAAACTTTGAGCCTCTTTACATGCTCAACTAAAAAGTTGAAATCTTATAATAATACAAATAGAAAAAGTAATCAATATTTTTTGTGTCATTTTCAATCAGGAATCTAACTTATTTCTCGTTTCTGAAGAGTAAATATCTTTCAAGATAGTGACCACTTATAATTTTCCTGCCTCGCACAGGCAGAGAGAACGGAGGTCAACAAGCCCAGTGATGTCTGTGGCCCAAGGTCTAAAGGGCAGAAACCACCAAAGTCAGAAAGTAGATGAAATGAAGCTTCATAAAATAAGTTTCAATTTGATTTTAAAAGAAAAGTAGATAGAACATTTAGAAACAATGCTTATTAGGTAAAGTTCCATGGTTGGTCTACTTGGGGTTAGTTGAGGAAGTTCATGGGTTCATTTGCTCAACCTTAAGACCTTGGTTTCTCCATCTATGAGTCAAGGGGAGGGGACATTGAGGCGGATGACTGACAGGTAGTATACCTCTGGGAACTACAGGGTGTCGAAGTCTCCTTGGGCAGCAAGGAGGCCCTGAGTCTGCCACCAGTGCAGCAGCTCTTTTTACAGTGAATTGAACTGGGAGCCTTCAACATACAATGTCACTTGAACAGAAGTCTCTGTGTCGCCTAAAGATTTAAACATTCATTACTCTAGGTGATCACTCAAGGCTGCTTTGGTTCTAAATTTTGGTAAAATTCATACAATCTTATAAAGAGGATCAAATTGTTTGAAAAAAAAAGAGAGAAAAGTACCATCTACTTAAAAATTTTGGACTCAGATTCCCTTAATGGCCAATGCTGCCTGAGTCAGGCAAATCCTGCAGCCTTTTCCTCAACCCTTTCCATTGGCTTGGTTGCTTTACTTGGATTTATTCATCTGGATGAACCATAAACCCTCTGAGTCCTGTCTCAAAAAATTGAGATTCACTCAAATATCTGGTCCCAAGTAGACAGGAGAATAGTAGAATCTGCATCCTGCTCCACCTTAGGGCCTTTGAGAGTTTAGATATACAAAAAAAATGTTGGAGAAAAAAAATCTCTGCTGTATACTGATACATCTGGGTAAATAGTGTGTAATTCATATAATACTGGCTATACTTAAATAAATACTGAGTGTGGTTTAGAAATCTTTACAAAATTTATTTTGTTATAAATATGAAAATGAAATGTGTTGTTTACTAAAGAGGAAAATTTTTGTCAAGGATTTATTCTGTTCAAATGTATATTCCTTTCTGCCATAAAAAAAGAAAAAAGGTGTGTGTTCATCATGTTCATTGAATGAACTTTATAGTGTTGGCTTCAATGAAATATTTTTCCAAATTGTGTGGATAAATCAATGTTTATTGAAACATAATAACTGTCACATGCATGCCGTTTGAAAAGCAAAAATGACTGGCAGAATTTGTGGCTTACTGTGACGCAACTGAGAAAGGGCTAAAGTGAGGGTCCAAGATTTCCGTCTTTTCTTCACTGTCACGAGAGCCCATGCAGGCCAACTCATCTCCTGTGGCATCCTTATCTATGAAGCAGAAAGCTTGTGTTTGATCTCCAGTTGCCGTCCAGTTCACGATTATATGTGACAAGGTGACCCACTTGAGAGCAGAGACCTCATCTGTTTATTTTTGTATTTTCAAAATTTTTTGAATACAGATGTTATTACAATGTCACAATTAAAAGACATATTTCAGCACATTTAAAGATTTAAACAACATAAAAATTTAATAACTAATACAACAATTTTCACACAAAAATAATCATCTCCACCATAAAATTCTGAGGCCCAGTGTAAAAGTGCAGCTACGGCTGTGTCTAGTAATATTCAGATATAAACTAAAATTCAACAATCATAATTTTAAGAAATGAGAAGTGCATAACACAAACGACAGGGATCATGAGGATCTACCTATTAAAATTATTAAAGTTTGATATCAAAATTATTAACATTTGATATCAAAATTATTAAAATTTGACATCAAAATTATTGAAACACTATTGTCTGTGTAGTTGTAAATGTGAGATTGATTTTTTGACTTGCATCTTCCACATTCTCCCTTTTTTAAAAGAAATACCATATTAGCATATTTTCCTTCATTTATCAGAGACTGTTTCCTAGATACTGAAGAAATTGAAAACATTTTAATAATAGCCAAAGTGGTTTTCCATTTTAATCCTTTTCCAGGCGAGCCAGGGAATCCGTTATTGCTTTAATGCCAGGCCTCTTGACTCCGGCTGTGAGGAGGGTTGGTGTTTGCTGTGGTGTCCTGTCCGCTGGGAGGTGGTCACTGACACTACGGATCAGCTGGTGGTATCCAGAGAGGATTGCAATGCAGAACAAATGCAGGTTGAATACATGCCCTCGGAGAGTCCAGCCAGCTCTGCTGCCACTAACAATTACAAAGGACAAGAGCACAGACACTTGAGCAGCCGGAAAGCTTGACCCGAGCATGGCAGCTCATTTGGCACCGCACTTATTCAATACAGTACTGCCCTGTAATTTCCCCTCCATTGTTATCTGTGCGAATTTACACAGTCTCACCTTCATTATGTCCCCCGTTGCCAGCATTGGCTGTTTGTCACATCTATTGATTGCTCTCAAAGTGCAATTTACATGAATTGCTGGTGACTGTCCTCAGAAAATCCTATCTCCCTCTGAAGGGTTGGAAGCTGGCTCCCGGGACCAGCAGCCATCTCTAGATGTCCAGTGGAAACCAAGGAGACCTTAAACAGCCCGCTTCACCACAGGTCCACAGCCAGCCTGCTCCTGGCCCCATGGATGTCAAGGTACCATGACCACAGGATGCCACTTAGGATCTCTGAGCTTCCCCAAAGCTATGAACTATGCAGTGGAAAACTGTTTCCTATAAAAACATTATGCCAGAAGCTATCACAGGAAAGTATGTCACAATGCAATAGGCTGTAGGTGACATGTCCTTGATCTTTGTGTAGCAGCAGAGCAAGCACAGAGGGACACAGGTTTTCCTAGTGAGTGCCGATGAATAGGATATTTCATATAACTAATCTTTTGATGATCATGACGTTAAGACATAAATACATACACTGCCATTTGGCTGATGCGGAGAACTTGGCAAACACCACATAGCCAATAGGTGACAACTGAAATTTAACTCAATTGCTTGGTTGTTGCCCATGCTGTCTGTACCCCATACACATCTGTGTGGACACATCTCAGTGGAAACCCTCTCTGTTTCACCAGCTTAAAGGTTCCAACATACTCGGTTGTGTTTCATGGAATGTTCTAGAACAATCTATCTTTTCTTCCTGCATCTTCTATCAACTGTGACTATCTATCTCATAACATTGTTCAGATCTCTGAACAGTTTTGTAGCATGGGGAAAGATCTTAGAAAAGTGAGACATGAGCTAATGATGTATTCATATTCTCTTGTCCCACCTTATTCTGGTCCAAAAAAATTTACCTAGGAAAGGTGCTCCGTCACTTAATATCAGTAGCATATAGTAAAGGAAAAGAATCCAGCCATTGAAGAGTGTGGCTGAAAAATCCCCAAGGTACACAATGGATATGAAAATTGAAGTTCCAATGGGGCTGGTCAGAGGGGATGACAGTCACTGAGTGTTTCAGTCATTAGTTAGCAAGCATGGACCATCATTCAGCACACGCCACCCTCCATCTAACCCTTGGAGGGCTGCTAATGTTCTTTTTTCTCTACCAATGAGGACAGTGAAGCCACAGACCACTGGCTGGGAATCTATCCAGCTCTATTCTCTCTAAGCTGCAAGTTCTTGCCACCATCTTTCTTGGGTCTGGGAGGAAGGAGCCAGGGCCAATGGACCTGCAGGTAACTGAGACATCAGTTGGTTTGGGTTATTTTTTTATCCCTGCACTCAGATTTCCATTGTTCTAATATCTTTCTAATCCTAACTAGTTGGATCTTCACCCAGACACTCTCAGGAGAAACCATCTCCCAGGGCACAGAAGGCAAGCCAAGAGTCAGAGGGTCTGGGCTCTTTAGTGGGAACCGGCCGTGGTGGGATTTTTGAAGTCATGGATTGACATATAATTAATTTAGATGAGTATTAAAATGTGAAAAGGAAGCATGGGAATAGATTCCTGACACACTGAACTGTAGAAGGATGACTTCATTCTCAGAAAAGGTGAGAGAAACCCCAACACTCCAGTAAAATCATAAAGCTGATGGGGTCAGGATCATGGTCCACACTTGCCAGAACTGAGCTAAGAAAGGCTTCCCCAGAAGAAGCTTGTTGCTTTCACTCTCAAACTAGAGGGAGAAGCCTGTGGAGCTGTACACTGTGGCTACCAGGGTTGGTGTTCATTTCTGTCCTCTCCCCTGTGCAGGAGGCTCTCCCATGAGCCTTGCCTGGCTCCATCTTCTCTTGGATTTCCCTATTTCTTCTGCTGATGTGGTGGTGATGTGCTGGGAGGTGTTTTGTTTTTTTCACAGAATCGTGTGGACTGCGGGTTATGTTCCTAATACACAGTAGTGCTAAGAGCTGAGGATTGTTTCGGTGTGGATCCACGGTTTTGATTAATAAGAGAATCAGGCCGTGTTTCATGGAATGCAGATCTATAGCCTATGATGCGGAATTGACACCTGAGAGCAAAGCCACCTTCCAAGGAGGGCAGCTCTGTGACAGACTTTATGCCAATCTGTCCTGGTACACACACATCTCTTGATAATGCATTAGGTTACCTGTCATGAGATCTGCATCCGCTCAGGTAAGGGGAAGTATTACCTGAGAAATACTTCCCACCCCTGCGGTGATGGTCCGCTCTACCCACATGCAGGCTCACGAAGACCAGACAAGGGGAGGCTCCTGTGAAGGAAGTCCTTTTGTTGGCCCCCTGGGAACTCAGTCAGGCACAAGTCCCAGGGGAGACCAGGAGGCTATCTGGAAAGCAGGGATCTAGAGTCACCCAGCTCCCCAGTGCTCATCTCTGCTCAGAACCCAGCATCACCCTCTGCCTACATTCCTCCTAGTGATTCCCCAGCTGTCCTTTCTCTCCGGTGACCCTATGTATGGAGTGATAACACAGGGATTTTGAAATCAGTGCCACAAGTCGTTAAAAGATGGTGGTTCAAGCCATTTAAACACTATGATAAGCAGCTGTTCATTCACTTCTCTGCACTTGATCATCTCAGGCTATTAGAAGAAGAAAGGGTAGATCACACATTAGAGTTTCATAATACACACACAGCCTGTGTCTCTGATAGTGGGAGAATCAAAAACACCAGAAGAGGACGTGAAGTGTTTGGACTTTAAACATCAGAGTAGAAAACTGAAATAAACCCATTACATCAGCCTAGACCAGCTTAAATAACAGAAATGTATTCCTGACAAGCTCCCATCCCTTCCTTTCAATTTATTACATTGATTAACATCCCAAACCATTAATTCCATCTGGGTTTTGTTTCCTTCCTTTTTTCATGCTGTCACACAGCACTCTGGGGATATGACATCGTTCGTTTTGAAAATCACTGGTTTCCAAGGAAAGATTTGGAAAGTATGGAGGAAAAAAATTAACTCTTTGAACTGTATTCATTTAAGACTCAAAGGAACATCTAGGGTAGGCTGTGCATTAATGTGGCTTTAAATAATGGTAATTCTTTATGATTCAATAAAATGTTAAGGTTTCACATTTCAGAAACTAGCAACCAAGGGCATTTTAAATGTAAATGTAAGTAATTGAATCCATCTAGAATGTTGAGAAGGATTATTTCATGCCATTACTTCTCATACCCTGCACAAATATTTAGTAGTAAAATACCATACTTTACTCTATCAAAAGGTCACAGTTATCGTAAAACACTGATTCTGCACATTGTCTCTGTAGCTGGCAGAACCAACTCAAGATGACCTGAGTCTGTAGTAAGAAACAGAATCAGTTGGTACAATTCACCTTTCTTTCTTAAGGATTCAAGGTCATCTACAGTTGTAGTAGTTGTGTCTGGAGCCCATGAACCCAAGCAATGGAGAGCTGTCCACCCACAGCTTCTATGGATTTCAAAGACTGTCTTGATTTTAATGCTTTTTCTTTTTTTATTTTTTTTTTTAATTTTTTATTTTTTTATTGGTTGTTCACAACATTACAAAGCTCTTGACATATCATATTTCATACATTAGATTGAAGTGGGTTATGAACTCCCAATTTTACCCCAAATGCAGATTGCAGAATCACGTCGGTTATACATCCACAATTTTACATAATGCCCAATTGGTAATTGTTGTATTCTGCTACCTTTCCTATCCCCTACTATCCCCCTCCCCTCCCCTCCCTTCTTCTCTCTCTACCCCATCTATTGTAATTCATTACTCTCCTTGTTTATTTTCCCATTCCCCTCACAACCTCTTATATGTAATTTTGTATAGCAATGAGGGTCTCCCTTCATTTCCATGCAATTTCCCTTTTCTCTCCCTTTCCCTTCCATCTCATGACTCTGTTAAAAGTTAGTCTTTTCTTCTTGCTCTTCCTCCTTGCTCTGTTCATAATTGCTCTCATTATATCAAAGAAGACATTTGGTATTTGTTTTTTAGGGATTGACTAGCTTCACTAAGCATAATCTGCTCTAGTGCCATCCATTTCCCTGCAAATTCTATGATTTTGTCATTTTTTATTGCTGCATAGTACTCCATTGTGTATAGATGCCACATTTTTTTTTATCCATTCATCTATTGAAGGGCATCTGGGTTGGTTCCACAGTCTAGCTATTGTGAATTGTGCTGCTATGAACATCGATATGGCAGCATCCCTGTAGCATGCTCTTTTAAGGTCTTCAGGGAATAGTCCGAGAAGGGCAATAGCAGGGTCAAATGGTGGTTCCATTCCCAGCTTTCCCAGGAATCTCCAAACAGCTTTCCAAATTGGCCTCACCAATTTGCAGTCCCACCAGCAATGTACAAGAGTACCCTTTTCTCCACATCCTCGCCATCTCTTGTTGTTGTTTGACTTCATAGTGGCTGCCAATCTTACTGGAGTGAGATGGTATCTTAGGGTGGTTTTGATTTGCATTTCTCTGACTGCTAGAGATGGTGAGCATTTTTTCATGTACTTGTTGATTGATTGTATGTCCTCCTCTGAGAAGTGTCTGTTCAAATCCTAGGCCCATTTGTTGATTGGGTTATTTGTTATCTTATTGTCTAATTTTTTGAGTTCTTTGTATACTCTGGATATTAGGGCTCTATCTGAAGTGTGAGGAGTAAAAATTTGTTCCCAGGATGTAGGCTCCCTATTTACCTCTCTTATTGTTTCTCTTGCTGAGAAAAAACTTTTTAAGCCAGCTATTAAAATCAGTGCCAAGTCTTACATGGCTTTGGCATCTCGAGGTCCATTCACAAAGACCTTTGTGTGCCTACTTGATCTTATTTGATCTTTGTAGCAGTTCTGTGCTGTTCTCTTCCCTCATTGTACAGGTGAAGTTCAGGAAAGTTCAATGTGTTTAACAAACTGTAAGATATAGGACTGACAGAACGCGCATTTGAAATCTGAGTTTGTGATTATAAATGTATTTGTGTCTTCTAACTACTGTCCTTTTAAATATTAACACAGCATTCAAGTAAGTTCTCTCTCAGGGATGAAAATATACACAAGGAAATTAAAATCTGTGTAATATTCGCCCATAAAATCCCTGCATGCCCAGATTACTTTACACAGGATCTCTTTTCTCTGGTAGTTGTGTGGCCTTGATCAGCATCTATGGAACTCGGAAAAACACATTTTGCAAATCTCGTCACACTGTGCTAAGTATACATTTGGTGTTCTCCAACCATAAGCATGCCTGGGAGAAAAAACAGGAGAACAAAGGGAAAAATAATTTTAGTGAGAGCATTGCAAAGAGCATTTTCACATTTGAGACTCTTCTCTGCTCCCCAGGACCTCTCCATTGTCCCACCCTGCTCACCAGCCTTCTTCCATACCCTTCCATGAGAATGTGAATGAGAATGCATTTGATATTGTAGACATTATCTCAAGATACCATTTTGCAATACTTCAGGTCTCATATCCAAGTTCTTTGATGTGAGTTATTTAAATTTAAAAACAATGGCTGAAGATGAAAGAGTAAAAAAGCTCTCTTATACTATTCCTTTATTTGTAAAAAGTAATAACTTAATGCCATATGCGATGATACAGTGAGTCAGCAAACATGAATATCTTTAGGGACAATTTAGCTGTGCTATTTCCCACCTAGTAAAGTGATTTGATGGGTGCAGGAAATATTAACCAAAATTCTGATTCTAAATAAATGATGTTTATGTCAGTCAGTGTTATTGTTTGCTTTCAGGAATCAACAAGAAACCAAGTTAGCCATACATGTAAGCTAGCCTTTTTGAAATGCAGATTTTATAATGAATTAAGTACTGAAGTCATTGTGAGTTGATACGAGCCACTAGGACTCTAAAGAGTAAGTGCATAGTTTTGGACAAACCAAGGAGTCCAAATGAAAGCCGTCTAGAAAAGGAATACAATTGGAATTAGGGTTAAAATGTTCCTTCAGTCTACGTGGATATGCCCCTTGGTGTTTGGACCTCAGGTCTCTCATTTGCAGAAATAAAAGTTCAGGTGAGTCTATGGAGTTAACAGAATTTCTTGTAAGTATTCTTTTTGGACTACATTGGAGCCTTCTATTCAAGCATGGTTCTGCCACAATCTCTCAATGCACCATGAGTTTAGACTTAAGCACTCAGAGCTTGGGTGACCTCAGCAGGGTTAGGGGGGCCATGTTGTAAACACATCTTGAGAAAAGAAAGATAACTCTGTGTGCTTAAGCATTAGAATACAGGTAAGGGACATAGCTATTGCTGCATTCAGTTATAGTGGAAGTTAAAGCTATGTGAATGAATATATATATATATATATATATATATATACACACACACGATTTCTATATTTTATATAATTTTTAATATATACACATATATAAACTTACTGAAGCACTGGGTCACCATTCAAACTATTTTCCTCTATCTCATAAAGGCTTGTAGAAACTCATATAATTAGCTAATTTCAGGCTCTAGAATAAAAATCTGTGAAGCACAGTGATATGCCTTCCATGCTGTAAAGTTAGAATGGCCTGAGTGTGAATCCTGACTCATAGTCCATGTGACTTTTAGGAAGTTACTTAAGTTCTCTGAGCCTCAGCCTTCTCATCTCCAAAATCAGTATCATTTCAGTTCTGCTCTCATAGAGGTTTTGTGGAAATTAAATGAGAATCACTGCCATACTTGAATTTTGTGATGTACTTGGAGCAGAACAGGCACTGGGGTAGATATTATGAGGTACCTTGGAAAGCACTCATGCCCCAGGCTCAGCGTCTGTGTAGTGGTGAGGGGAAAAAAAACCTGGTCTGGGCTGGTGTAGGATAGAGATTAAAGGAATAAGCAAAAGCATCATAGAAAGTTGCTGGACTATTCCAAGTCTGATAAGAACAATGGTGGATATCATGGTATGCTCCCAACCATGAAGACCCAACCTGGATTTTGTTGTAAACACTCCTTCCTAGTGTCACCCAATGTGTCAGTTGGGTATAATGACAAACTGCAGAGACAGCGCTGTCCCTCCAGCCCAGTTGAAGGCTAGTTTCTATCCCTCATCCAGCTTTCTAGCTGATGGGTTCACACTGGGCTGCAGTTGGCTTTTTGGACAGCCCAGTGGCTCCTTGGAGCCTCACTGCTAGTTCTTTGTTCTGTGGGAAGAACAGGGCCTGAGCTCAAACCAGTCTAGGACACGTCAGCGACATCTCCTGATGGGCAACAGGGTGATATTGGCTTCTGATCCTAATGCCTTGTCCAACTGCTGTTCATCATTTCAGGCTGCCAAGCTGTGCCGAAGTGGTCTAGGGAACAGACAAAAAAGCAAAAAGGCTCATCAGAAGCATGGCAGATGATCAACATTGCTCATTCTAAGCCCTGTCTGCGACACCAAAACGAAACCTATTAGGAACCATGTTTGAGTATAAAAATGTGTCATTGTGAACCATGTCTTTAAAAGCCTCTGCTCCCGGGGTGAGAGATGCACATTTTTGTCACCCTACCCTCATTCTTGTATCATCTCAAGCAATTGCATTATCACAAACATAATAAATAAAAGGAAGAAAAAAACCCACATATTTCTGCTAAAATAAAATTTTCATAAATTGCATGCAAATAAACAAATTTAGAAACTTCGAGAAAAGTGAAGATTTGTTGACTTTGGCCGTAACTAACTTTTAAATCAGGATCTAAACCAAGCATCAAAATACAGGTTTCAGTTTTATTCCCCTTCCCACTAAAATCAGAAGGAAAATATTACTCAGCCATTCTGTTTTCTGCCTACCCTCTCTACTGTCTTAATAAAACAAAGGTCGATATGTACGCATCTCAGAGGCAGCAACTCTGCTTTGGGTGATGATGGGGACATGAGAGGGCCATTAATAATTCCAATCTTGCGGTATTCTCTGAAACATCTTCCTTTGGTGACTCAACACCGTGGTGAGTTTCAAGCAGACACCTAAGTAGGGCAGCCCTGGATTAGTGCAGGCATACCGTACAGAGCTCAGAAGTTTCCAGGGCAGAGTCCCACAGCTGCATTTCTGGGTATATTTAAACATTATATTCTTCATAGTGTAGGTTAAGTGGGCAAGCTATATACTTTTTCAACATTCACTAGAAATTACCAGCAGTAGTAAGTTGTATTGCGGTGGGATGAAAGAGTTGAATGAAGTGCAAAAGAGGATGTAGGTTTGATTGAAGTCATTGGCCTACAATGAGCTAGACATTAGAACCTTCTAAAAGAAAAACATACCAACAAACCCTACATCTCTAAAGCCTACCTGTAAGATTCTTTCAAAATCACTTGCTAAATCAACTTCTAAAAAATTATGGAGTAATTAACACATACCAGTTACTGTTTCTACTTATTCAAAAGTATGAATGAACCTATGAAGTTGGTGCTGCTTTAAATCTCATTCTACAGATGAGGAGCCTGAGGAATAGTTTAAATAACTTGCCCCAAATCATAGCAGTAGAGTCAGTATTTAAAATCAAATATCTCTCTCTCTCTCTCTCTCTCTCTCTCTCTCTCTCTCTCTCTCTCTCTCTCTCTCTCTCCTCTCTTTGGTGAAAACTGAGCTATGATCTGTCAGCTCACCACATAACAACACATGAGTATGCTAATTATTTCCAATGTTCCTCGGAGGAATTATTTTTTTTTATAAGGAAAGTTACATGGAAAGGTTTAGGCCTATAAAGACTGTACAAAGCAGTATACATTATAAATATTTGTGTGCCATTCATATCAACAGGATTATGCAAGCTAATGAATTTTGGAGTGCATGGTTTTCAAACTATGATTATTGTAACTAATAGCTCATGTGATTTAAATATGATGCAATGATGATTGCTGGATTATATTCCTTCTTATATTTTATGTTAGAGACTTATGGTTCCCTGGGTATAGTCTTGAAATCCAGGATATCCCTGAAATAAATAAATAAATTGTATAAAGCTATTTCAATTTGCAATCCACCTCCTGGTAAATGCTACTTTCTTTCATCCAAATGTCACATTTGGCAATAAAACTCTATCCGATGAGAGCACTGTCTGCTTTTCATGTCATTGTTCCCTAAATAAAGCAACACATGAAATCAATCGCTCTCTGTAAAATTCAGACTCAGATCTTAACACCTCTGTCTTTACACAGTATTTTTCTTTTGCAAAGGGAACAGCCCAGGGGTATGAAGCGGGGTGGGAGAGGGGGACAATAAACAAACCAAACTAGCAAACAGAGAAATGCAGTCTCTGAGAAATAAATATCCCTAAAGAGATTGTCTCCTGGGGAATTGCAAATCTCAACCCCTTTCAGAGGAAGTGAGGTCTCCGTATTTCTGAGTTATTTCCCCCTCGACACAACAAGCATTATAATGAATTAACTAGTTAGAAACTATTGGGTCAGAGAAACGTCTCTGCCTCTTTCTGAGCAGAGGGAGCCGTCCAAGTGACTGCAGTAAGAAGCCTGGTCATCCCAGGATAGGGTCCCTCCAGTAAACCGCCCCTTAGGCTTCTCCCAGATAAACCAGCCCTGTGCTGTGTGTCCCTCTGAGCAGCCTCTCTCCTTCTACCAGGTCCTGGGCAGCACCATCCGTCCAAATGGGAGCTGAGTTTGCAAGCTGCCAGGGGCGGAGGGGCTGGTGCTGCTGATGTCAGAGCGAGGAGACAGTTGTGATTGGATCTAATTAGACTTTGCAGCAGCAAATAGACAAGCTCCCTGCGTGATTGGCTTCAAAGTGGCTGGTGCCAAACAACTAGCAGAGGTGCAAAAGTGGCAGCCCTGCGTTGGGAGCCCAGATGAAGAGGCAGCCCGAGGAGAGCTCCGGGGCGCTCAGGACCTGCGGGCGCACCTTTCCCAGCGCTTCCTGCCCAAGGAGAGGTTCCGCGCTCCGACTCCCATCGGAAGCTCTCACCCAGCTGGAACCAAGTGACAGAGAACAAGTAGCGAGAGCGCTCAGTTCTGGGTCCTAAAAAGTGATCCTGCTCTCGGATTTGCAGAGGCAGAAGCGCCGCGGCGGCGGCGACAGCCGGAGAAAGAAAGGTGAAATTGCTTAAGGAGGAGCTCCTCTCCCGTTCTCCCGACTGGGTCTCAGCCATGGCATCCGTCCTGGGGAGCGGCAGAGGGTCTGGAGGGCTAAGTAATCAACTCAAATGCAAGTCCAAGCGGCGGCGGCGGAGGAGGTCCAAGAGGAAAGGTAAGGAGGCTCGTTCTGCGCTCGCCGCAACTCTCCCGGCTCCCTTCGTCCTTCCCGCTATCTCTGGGGTTTGTCTATTTTGAGCAGCTTCACTTTAGGATGCTGGTGGGATGCCCGCGCATATCAGGGCGCAGGGAGTTCAGATCCTTTTGTAAATGACTGGGGGCTTCCTCAAGCTCAGAGGGGACAGGGAGCCAGCAGCCGCTCAACCAAAGATTTTTGACAAGAGGGCTGTGGTCCAGGAGCAACCATCCTTGGACAGGAGGATGTTCCCCTCTTCTAGGTACCACCATGCCCTCTCCGTACCCGAGGCTGGCACCGCTTTAGACTCTCTTGGAGGCCACATTATCAAACGGTGCCAAAGGAAACACTCACTTAAGCCAACATACATAAAACCGAGGGAATGAACCTTCTCGCCAGCTCTTCCCATCCAAATTGTCTCAGAGAAAGGAATGGGCAGCCCCTGACGATCGCCTCCCCCAAATTGGCCGGCTAGTTTCTACTTAGTGTGGTGTCCCGTCATTTTGTAAACACTGGGATGTACAAAGAGCACAGGGCTCTCCTTCTTGGAGAAATATGCGGAAATTAAAACATGCAAAGAAATAAGCATTCTGTCTTGTTAGCAGAGAAATACCCTGCAAGCACCAGGAAAAAAAAAAAGAGAAAAGGCAACTGGGTGACAGGTTGCTGCTGACAATCTGTCATGCTGTGCCTTGTTACTGATATTCTTGGAGATCGGCTGCACTGAAGTTAGTCAGTGTCATCACAAGCCGAGGGCTTTCACGCAAGGGCTAATTTTGTATAAAATTAGTGATTGCTAATATGAGAGGCAATGTCTTTAAAATGCCATCTTAGACTGAGTCCATTCCACAGAAGGATTCAAAGAGCATTCTAATGTTGCCTCTTGTTTCTCAGGAAGGAACTTGTATTATTGTTAGTTTCTTATTATGAGTTTGCAATTATAGGAGAAAGTTCAGGTCTTATTATTTGAAATGTGTTGATTTTTCTTTTTTTTTTTTTTTTACAATAGTGAATATAAAGCTCTAATGAACAGCTGGAAAGACACAACTCACATGTATCAGATTTTCCAGTTTTCTATGGCAGAACACATTGTTAAATGTAGTTGTGATCCTACATCCTCCCTGGAGAATTTTCATCTTTGTAATGGCTTAAGATAAGTTTCTGTCAGATTGTTTCCTAACTGCTCTCCAACAGTCCCTAAGTTCTTGATTACTTCTTCCAATTGTAGAAATTAGCCAGTCAGTTTGAAGACATAAATGTCAATAGCAAACAGTCATTAATTATGATCACACGTCAGGACAACTGGGAGAAAATACAGCCTGATGAGTTCCTTAAAATGTTTCAGAGGCTACAGTTTTAGGGGTGATTTTGTAATTATAAGCTTAACTCTTAAGTTACTAAAATGTATGCTTGCTATTCATATTGTTACTTGAAAATATTTTGAAACTGACATGTTAGTGTCTTTTAAAGATAATGCTAACAAAGTGATATTTAGAACATGACAGGATTGCATAATGAATATAACTTTGAACACAGATAAAAAGAAACATAATCTTTACACTTGTTCATGCTTCCCAGTATTTTTTACTAAGTCCATTTAGATATTTAATATTCAAGAGTCTAGAATAATATTTTCCAGTAATGCAACCTATAAAAATGTAAGCTGAATGGAAATTGTTACCTTTCTTCAAATTCATTTGCCTTACCATTAAATGTCAGACATACTAACTTAGAAAGCATTCATATTCATCGTGGGGGGAAAAAAGAGAAGAAACCTGAGGGAAGACTTCATTTGCTGTAAACCTAACTGCAACAATTCAAAATAGAATTTTTACAGCAAAAAGCTCTTTACCTTAGTAATTTTGACAAGACCAAGTCTCTTACTTTTTACAGCCAAATGTTGAAGGGGGTGGGTCATCAGGCTTAGTATACCAATTCACATTATGGGGAGACGTGTATGGGGCTGCCTTTCCTCTGGTACCTACTGACAGATATCATGGCTGGAAAGTCAGATTGCTAAGTAGTCACTTTGCGGGGGCGGGGGGGGGGAGTTAACAATTGCAAATGTACAAGAATCAAATAAAAAAATAACATAACAAACTATGAGACACATTAAATAAGTATTTACATCTTTCTGAGAACATAACACAAATTTATATGGGGTTCCTAGCTATAACAGATGCCTGTTTTTCTGTTCTACGAGGAACAATGGTGAGCTTAAACTTATCTTAATAGTCATGCGTCTTCACTCTCCCTGAACCAAATAGCCTCTATTTTTAAGCTTATCTAATAATTAAACTCTGTCTTGGTTACAATTTAAATTCCCCAAGTTCATGGGTGACTGTTAAAAAATTCTAGTAAAGCTGTACTAACTGAAGATGCTGACTATAAGTACAAAGTATGCTTTTCATAAGTGAATAATACAGTTAGATATATGTTGACCTTTGGCTTATGAAATTTATATTTTCACCTATTTTAACAGACAAGAGTCATTTTTGAAGATGCATCCTAGCATTTAGTTTCCCGGTGTCATAAGATACTCTTCATTTTCTCTACATCTACTCTGAGTGGCTTTAGTATGAGATGCCTTCTATTGTCAGATCTATTTGCAGACTCTGAACGAAACACTCTAGCCACAGCTGAAGTGTGAGAATGAAACCACACCTTCATTATTGTTAATTACAATCCCTCATCATTCTGGAAATGAAGCATTTCCTCTACAAGGTAGATTTTAGTCACTGCACTACACAGGAACTAGTATGTATCTTCAAAACTAAAAAAAAAAAAAAATAGGAAAGGAAAAAAAGGTGGTAAGGGGAAGAACTCCATCACAGAATGTCACTTTTAGGGATTCATTGGCAGAACCTGAATTTCTTTCTCAGATAAACTTTGAAGAAAATTCTCAGAATAAATCTCCCCACCTGCCAGTCCCACTCTGTTGTTTTATCGGACATAGAGCTGTGCACTTTTGCATTTTCTCCTTGTGACATTGTTTAGTTGGATTTTTTTCTTAGAAATTATTTGCAAAAGATTTGTATTTTTAATTTTCTATAGAAATGAGAAATATCAATTTTTAAAAAATTTGGAACAAAGTCAAGCAACAACAACAAAAGTGTAAGAAAGACAGGGAATATCTTATGTTTACATACATGGCAAAGCACACATCCTACATAACATATGAAAGACATCAATTTATCTTGCTTCTATTTCATTTGGAGGCTTTTAGAAAATAATAGCAGCACGTGCAATTTGTAGGGACTATTTCCTGCCATCTCTAAATGCCAACAGACTTCACTACTCACGGAGAATATGGGAAAATGCTTTTTTCCCCTAATTCTTAGTAGAATTTTGCAAGGTGATTTTGCCCAACCAAATCTGTTATGTGGTTATATAAGAAAATATCTATTTGTATTAGAAAACAACTAAGTATGACTATTATAAAAGTAAAAATTTTAAACCAAATAATAAACGCAAAGGGTGAAGGTTTTATTATTATTATTATTATAGTATCAGCTCAATCAGGTGGTTTAATAGAACTCATCAAAAACAATGCAGTACATTAAAACAAATAGCTTAAAAATTGATCAATCTCTGAGCCATGGGATAATGTCAGGATAATATGTTTAAGGAATCTCATAAATATCTTTTCATTTACTACTTTACTCAAACTAGTGCACATATTCTGTTTGGCATAGCTGGGGTTTTCTACCTTTTATAAGGGTATTCACCCCCACACACAAAGTTATGCACTGGCATGAAGCATTTTGTAAATAACATATTTCTATTATCCTACCCGTTACTGCATATAGTGTGTAAAATGACTGAGGTTTTGGGAATTTTTTCTTAAAGTCTCTTTCAAGACAAACCTATTTGGAAATAGATTGAGAACATATACAAATTCAGCCATTTTCATAAGATAAATTGCAGGATGGAGTTTTAAGTGAGGTATCAATCATTCATAAACCAGAAAGAGGAAGGAACTTAGGGGAACTCTTTGCAATGCTTGTAAACCATCATTGGGTGAGTCAGTTCAGTTGAATTTGAGCATTGGCAATGGGATATGCCCCTTTTTCAGGCATTTGACAGCAAAACACGTTAACTCTTCACATTTAGATAGTATTCCAGGGGGATTGGTTACAGAGTTTTAGAAAACTGAAAATAAATGTTGAGAGCACCCATACAAGGTAGCTCTCTAAACGGGAAATGATGAATCACGGGAAGGTAGTGGGGAAGAAGCAGGTTGCTGAACGTTGTGAAATGCAAATAAAAGTTGGCAAAAGAGACAGAATAAGTCGAGCAGATGGATGGCAGACGCCTGCTTGTTGTGAAATGAAATTCCATGAAAAATTAATGAAATAGAAAGACTGTGCCCTGGATGAGGGTGGAGCGGCTGCGCGACTCTCTGTCCCCTGCAATGCCAGCATCACCCATGCTGCTGTCACCCGGCTGGCGAGGGACACAGCCCTTCTACACTGCTGGCTCAAGCCCCGACACACTCTGCTTATCTTGTGCGCTGACAGCTCAAGAGGAAGAACTGGATTTAGTGATACAATCAAATTGATTAAACCGTTAGCCAGCATCTAATTGTGTGGGGCTTTTTTTTTTCCTCTTTCTTTTAAAATTTATATGGGTGCCTCTGGTTTCTAGTGACCCGTGTAATAACAGTAATTTGAGATTGCTTCGAGGGCATTAGATATGATGAGTGAACTCGAATTTAGAATAAAAATGTGAGATTCATGCATTCGTAGCTAAATAGTAGTGATTGGGGTATGGCAGAGAAGCCAAGCTAGATAAGTGTTATATAAGGAAACATGGAGAAGAAAACTGTAATTTTCATTTTGGAGGCATAGAAAGGTGGCTTATACTGTGTAATTATTTAGTTTTCAATTTTAAAACTATATTTAGATGCTTTCTGTACACATATGTATTGTGCATGTGTATATGTACATTATTTTGCTCTCTGTGTGTGTGTGCACAGGAACATACACAGAAAAGACAACTGACATACTTGTGTAATTTTCATACCTGCCTGCTTCTTTTTCCAAAATGCTAGAAAGTTATGTCAGTGTCTTTGTAGTACAAACAATTTTGAACAACTTCTAAAATCAAAAATAATTATATTGCTCTTCGTCGTTTAAAAATATTATATCTAAATAGATGTTTCTGTGAGAAATTTGACTCCTAAATACTTGCAAATAAAAATTTTAAAGGGACAAATTTCCACATCATAATCAAGATTTTCAAAGCATTTACCCATTTTTACAAACTGGTACAAAAGCACAAAAGAATAACAAAACTCAACTTAGCAATGTATGCTGGTTCATGTATTACCAACAGCCCCAATTCATGTTGCTAAGTGTTTTTAAATATTAACCTAAATCAACCCCATCTTCACAATTAAAATGTTTTCCTTCACTCAGAGAAATATATGCTGTAAATATTTGGTTATACAAAGACAACTATTTACTCCTAGCTGTTAGTACATTAAAAATCACATAAGAAGGTACTAATATCAAATAAAGAGGCATTTCTTTCAAAAACAGAAGGAAAAGTTCTTTTTAAATTTTCCACCCACATGTAAATCTGAAAAATTCTTGTGAGACTTTAGAAAGCAGAAATAGAGAGTACATTTACAAACTGACAAACTTAGAGCAAGGACTACTACTCTTCTCCTTGCAAACAATACTGTCTTGACCCCAGGACGGACATCTCTTCATGATGACCCAAGTTGAACTTTTACTTAATTATTTATTTGTTTGGGAGGAAAGAAGGTCAGGGTTACTGCATCTGATTTCTTGGCTGACTTAGTGTTCGCAATGTCATAGCAAACCTGGCTCTTAGGCTCCAAATGTCCAGTTGCAAATTTATGAGTGAATCCAGTGGCCCCAGAATCACAACCAAAAATTTATAACTTGGAAATTAATTTGTTTGCTGTTTAAGAGATCTGTAATTTTTGCAAAAAATAAATTTGGCCCTTGTAGAGATAGCAGACTGTTTTTGAACAACAATATGTATTTGAAAATGAAGAGTTAATCATCTGCGTCTCCGGGGTTTTCTAAATACACTGTGGATATTTAATCATCTTTTATTTCTAGTTATAGGTATTGAGTATGAAGGGCAGGAAAATAATTATATTTTATTATGTTATTAATGGGGAATGAATACAATTAGTAGCTTGTTTCTAGTGAGAATATGGCTAATAAATGTCCTCATTGTGTTAAAATATACAAATGTATTGAAATTCACTATCATTCATTTTAAATTCAAAAATTGCCAATACTGAATGTTAGCTTTTTAATTTCAAAAAATAGAAAGCAAGCCATATGCACATTTAATGTTCATATGAAGGAGGGGATTTTATACTTGGTTAAGAAATGTGTCTGATAAACAAAGCATTCATATAAACAAAGAAAAGCAGCGTTTACATTTAAGATTAAAGAGAAATACAATACAAATGCTCCAGTGACTTTTAGATTTTAAGGTAATTTCTTTTGATTCCTAAGAGATGAAAGTCAAAAGCTTTTTTGAACTGTGTACACTTACAATTATGAGATCGAGGTGGGCTTTGCTGAGCTGCTTCCAACGCAGGAGAGCATTAGAACCAGCATGTTTGTGTAATTGCTAATTCGAGACCATGAACATTCACCCTAACAGAAGCCTCCTCACACCTTGTGAGATCCAGATCTCCTACAAAATAGAAAGAAAAAAAAAATCCAGAAGCAATATAAATTCAAAGGTTCAATAGGGCAGGTGTTATTTTTAGTGTAAGTACCTGCTCAATTGTCTTAACGCTATAACTCAAATCTGGTTACATTCATTCCATTGAGCATTTTTATAACAGTGTCAACAGATAACTCATTTACCACATAGAGGAAGGTTTCTTTCCCTGACTGTTGTTTTGCCATTTGGATAATAAATAAAACCGATACTGCTCAGAATATCTGTAAACCTCTTTGCTGGGGTCTGTAATAGAATGAGTGACTCTTAGGCCTAAATCTTAGCTCGACACTTTCACATGTTGTGAGCATAGTGGAAAGTATTCTTTTAAATACCTTCACCAGGACGTGCTTTGGAGAATTTTATAGATTTAATTAACTTTTGCTGCTCCATTTATTTGAGATGAAATCCCTGATTCCTGTGTCCTACCGCCTCATCATTTTGTAATGTCTTACATGATTTCTCAAATATGTCTTATCAAATGTGATATTAAAATAGACAGGGGTGGGGGACTCAGTTTGCTCACGCCGCACCTATCTCAAGTAGAAAATGCTCACATGAGTCGGATCCGTTCATATGATTAAAAAGAAACACAAGTGAGCAGGCTGCTGTTTCTAAGAAGCAGGACTGGGGGCTCATAATAAGCTTGGGCAAAGCGTATACCTAGGATGCCAATAACTGATTACAAAAGCAGATTGTGCTAGCCAAAGTCCATCGGAAGTACACAGCTTTCCTCGCTTTAAAATCAATGCAATATTTCCTAAAAGTTTAATTGCATTTGGAGAAATGCAATTTAATAAGCATGACAGAAACGTCAGCAAAATAGATTTTGACCTCCTTGAAACCCCAAGTCTGGCTGAGTTCACTCATCCCTGTCTACAACAGATGCTGCGCTCACATCGGGCTCCTGGCTGTGAAAATAGCCGTGTCCTTAAAGGAAATGCCCACCCTCTCTATATTAGACTGTGTTCAAGCCTAAGTACTGAAACAGAAAATGCATACAAATGTTCACAGGCTCAGACACTATCTGAAAAGATATAAATTTAGAGAATGAGAAACAGATTATTGAAAAATAGCATGTCTTACTAATTTTTAGGTGAAAAAAAATGATGTAATTTATCCGCAGGCATGAGGATATTTTGTTCATGCTTCAACTCTAAATATTATTTCTGTAGTTAAAACTTATAAAAACACTCTTCAGATTCTAACACAGTTCTAACAGAAAGCAACTTGTTAATCCAAAGCAGAGGGTTCAAAGAGAAATTTTTAAAATTCAAAGAATTCCATACTTCCAATTTTCTCTCTAAAGAAGAAATAATATTTAAATAAAAATCATTTCTTAGATACCTAGGGAAAAGACTAGTAATATTTGGAAAACTCTGAAACAGTTTATGGGGGATCAACTAACTTTGATAGTCCTTGAAAGATACTAACTAAAGGCAGCCACTTTTCAAGGAATCTTTGATGTGTGTCTGGTAACATTTTACTCCAATACCCGTACCCCACCCACTGTTGGGACCTGCAGATGGGTATAAATTCACTATTTGTTGAAATTGAAGGTTTATTTATTAAACATTTAGATAAAGTTATTTATTTTGTAAGTCTAACAAAATTGAGAGTTTCTATGATTTCATGTAATCACCTGAGATTTTAATCTAATTTTCCTTTTTCAAGAAAGTTAAGTCATGACATGGACTTTTATTTGTAGCTAATTAGTAAAATTCATTCGTTAAAATGTGCACTTGTGTGTTTTTTGGTAGATCCCCAATATATGTACATAATAAATAGGGAAGGCAGACTCAAGATTTAAAATACATGAGCATTTATTGAAATATTGAATATTGAAATGTTAAAAGATTCTCTAACTCTAGAACAGCAGCACTCTAATATGAACTTAAAAAAAATAACATAGAGAAAAAAAAAATCTTGCCTTAACTTCTGAGGGAACAACTCTTTGAGAGAGAAAGTGGGAAACGATGTTGGTTTGTGACTATGGTTTTTAACATAGAACACTAATCGCTTAATTAGAAAACTTCCAAAGCAATATCAATTGAGATTTCCCTTTGTGCATATTTTACATGAAGCAAGATAAATCATTTTGTATTTATCACAAATATCTTCTTACACCATCACACAAGAGAGAAACAACCATGGTAGCCTAGAGGAGTTTAAAGAAGAAGAGGAAGAGTCAGAAGAACTCAGAAGATGCCTTTTTCTCATGCTTGATTAGAGTTCATGGCTCCTGAGTTTTATTTTACATAGCTTTTGATATCGAAAGCATACTTGATTTAAAAACCATGGTGCATACTATCCAACACTATTCTGTTTATGATGTTCCTTACACTAGTGTATGTGTTCACACAAGATCTATATTTACTGAGGTTTTTTTTAAATTAAATTTTCAAGTTTCAGTAGGTCTCCAGTGCCTACTATGGGTTATGCAAAGAGTTAGCACAAAGACACAAGAAAAATAAGTGGACATGGCCCTTCTGTCTGAGCTCATATTGTGTTCTCGAGATCAAGCACATACATATGAAGTCAAAATGGAATGAAAATGAAGTACCATCACCCCGACATAATATTAGGTGTCATGGTAAATTTTTAAAAATACGAAATAGTTCCAGTTGTTTTTGCAAAATTTCGAATACATTGCATTTCCATTATTTTTTCAAGTGAAACTCCCAAATAAAATTAAGCCATTAAAATATAAGTTCCTCTAGGTTTGAACATTTTTATTCCTTCTACCGTGCCAAAACATCATAGCTACTGAATTAAAACACACTAAGAAAATTGATTTAGTTTTTGAAAGAACAATTTGTTAAAGAAATAGAGCATTATAGGAGAAAGGAACAATTTCTGCAGTGATTGTATATAGGTGATATGAGCTCTAACAGCCGAGGCAAGGAGCAGTTAATATAGAGTTCATGTGTGAGGTGACAGCCACAAACCATCTTTGGGATAACAACGTCTAGGAAGGAATAGTCTCTTCAGGTCTTTCTTTGTACTATGTGCAAGTTTGCACACCAGGTGCTGTGGTCTTCCTGTCATTTCCCAAGGCTGGTGTTTTCCTGTTATGCATCTTTGCATTCCCAAATTTAGCACAGTGACCATCTTATGGTACATCAACAATAAACGTCTGCTGTGGAGTTATCAGATTGTGGTTGTAAACTTGTAAAGCACATTGACTTATTTTTAAATCATAGTTACACAAATTGAAGTTTATTCATTCAACAAGCACTTATTGAATACCTTGATTTGTGAGCCACTATTGCTGAATGGTAAGGATTAGGCAGTATTGGAAGCTCTGAAAAATGGTGTAAAATAGCCAGAAAGCAAATCTCAGTATGGTTCTGCCTTCTCTATAGTCTATGTTGAAGAAATATTTTGCAAAACTTCCCTTTCAGAAAGCATGGAAGGCACTCATCTCTTCTTTGCTAAATCAGGCCCCTGATGATTGGCACTCTGGTCTCTCATCAGTATTTCACATGCAAGAAATGAAAAGAAATCCTCAGGACCAAACATATTCAAACAGCCTCACATCTCTCTGAGGGAGCAAGCTTTTGTAGTCATCCCTGAGGATCTCTTCTCAGCCTCCTTCTTTTACTTCTGTGCTTCCCACATGGTCACCTGCCATCTCAGTTGGACGAATGTGCTTCCTTTATGGATGCAACCACCTGTCAATCTCCTACATCAGTATCTGGCTCCCTGACTTCCTCCTCTAGGCAGTCCAGGCACTGCCAAGGGCTTAGCTACCACAGTTGCTGGAGGCAAGCATCATGCTACTCTCTGTAGTGCCAAGGTCTGGAGTCCAGCCCAAGAAAGCAACTTAAATTACAGGCTCTTACTTGTAATATAACCTGAAATTTATTTTTTTTTTTTGACCAAGGATGGTCTTTGCTGGAGATCAGATAAAGTAGGATGGACACCCACCTGTCTGATACAATTTAAGTAGAGCTCATCTATATAATTATAGACGGTGCTGGTATGCCCATGTCTGCTCAGTACTGTGATGCAGGATGGATGGTAGAAAAGATGATTGTCACTGAACTTGTTCCTTGCTTCTGTGTAGACAATGTGTTTCTTGCTCTCTTTTATCTTGCTTATTAGATAACTTATGAATCATATTTATCATCTATCTATCTATCATCTCTATACTCTTCATACTAAGCAGGGGACATATATAGAACACATATCCAAAATGCAGCATGACAAGACAAAATAAAGTGTTTGGCAATTACTGTTGACCTGCTCATTTTCAGCCTGAGAAATATTGGCTCCAGTAGTTAGATGTAGATATTTCTCTATGATCACGCTTGGGAATGTTTGAAAATTTGACCATCAGGGAAACTAAAAATTCAAAACCGACAATTTAAATCATACAATGGATTGGATGCTACATGCTTTGCACATATTGATGCATAATAAATTATAAACTTCCCACAGTGAAATTCTGGCTCGAGCATCCATACTCTGCATTTTGTCCTGAAGTCAGTGTGGCTGAGGAAATCATCCTCACGCTTGGACTGTTCTGTGTTGGGTGTTTAGGCTGTGCTATTCCCTCAGTGCTTCCCAAGAGGGCTTGACTTGTCTCTCTTCCCTCTGAAAAGTTATTTCCTTATACCAGAGCTCTGATGGCCAATCCCGATAATTATCTATGACTGAGAAGACTAATTTCAGACACAAATGCAATGACATTATCTTCCATATTTAAAGGACGTTCCCTGTGACTACACTTCATAAAAATACTGAAAAAATAAAAATGGATAAATAGAAGAGAAATAAAAAATAAGTAGAAATGAGTCTGTCGTCGCATTGATACTACTAAATTTGCCGTTTTCTCCTGTTGCAGACAAAAAGTACATTAACTAAAAATGTATGAAATCATATTTGTCTAGTTTACAAAGTGTTAGCCTAGCCCCAAAGGTCAGCACAACACAAGTGAGGTAGCATCCTGAAAGACCCATTGAGTTGAGACTCTTCTTTAGTGTTTTCAACAAGATTCACTTGAGAATCCAAGGGTAAATCAACAACCCACATCAGAATTGTTTAACCAGCTGTCTGTTTGGCCCTGGGCAACATGATTAAAAATTCTAACTGATATTTATGGAGTACTTGGACTATCTTAAGAGCTTAGGGCACATTATCTCACTTAATTCTCCAACAACATTATAGTACAGTGAAACATATGGTCTTCATGTTGCAGAGAAGATGCCAGAACACAGGTTAGGATATGCACCTGAGGCCACCCATTCAGGAAGTAGCTACATCAGGCATCATGGATGTCCATGGTCTCAGCAATGACACCCTGGTTTATAGAAAATTCTGCTGCTGCCTTCCTGGGTTAAGTGTTGATATTCCACAAAGGGTGGAGGGGGTTAGATTTTCCTAATTTTAATATGGAACCCCTGGGCAAATTTATTCTTTCATCTGGTTTTTCTCTTATTGCTCTATGGGATCCCAAGCTGTGCCAAGACCCCAATAGACTGGATGACTTTAGCAAAGAATGGAATAAAACCAAGATGATTAGGATAAGGAAGACCCCACCCACCGTGCAGCCAGTGACCCCAGGACTCTGGCACAGCACCTGGAGGAAGCTCGGTGGGTGCCGGTCACTTGGTCATCTTGGGGGTACCATTTCCTACACAGATGCTTGTGAAGCCCTGAGGTACTTGATTCTCAGGAATAAAGATAGTTCCGGTGGAAGATGTGCTCTAATCTAAAGATACTTTTGCCCAATAGCATGATGGGCTTCTTTTTATAATTAGAAGAGTTTACCAGTCAAGGATCATTTGCCTCGTGAATCTCCATGGGCTATGCATAGAGATGGGTGTAACCACAGGGAGAGTAGCAAAAAAGCCTCATGTGTATGCGTGAGCAACATATATATGGCCACATGTTTATCATCTCTTAAGTTCCAGAGATTTCTCTCTGCTGAACCACTTCCTTATCTATAAAATATGACAAGTTTTGAATTATAAGATTGTGATATGTGTCTGTGTGTGAATGAGACTTTATTTTAACTTTATCACCCCCTAAAACATGCTGTCTCCAAATATGGTTCCATTTCTGAGGCCCTGTGCTTACCTGTGTTTGGGGGAGACACTATCCAGCCCACAGCAGACAGAAAGCCACAGTTCTATTCACCTTTGGAGACATTTTCTAAACTCTAAAGCGAACAGTCAGGCACTCTTTTCCAGAAATGTTATTTTTACCTCAGTAAGTGCCAAAAAAAAAAAAAAATCATGAATTTCACTGTGTCACTGTAAAAATTCTCATAGATAAACCACAATATTCCAGGAGATAGAAAATACTTACAGAAATGAACTCACATCATATTTGATGAAATAATGTCCAGAAAATCGTCCTTGATTATTTGGGCTAAGTGTTGCCATCCAGCAGAATGAAGTAGACCTCCGCAGAGGCTTCTGTCCTGTCTCTTCCTCTTCTCCTGGCCGGCTAATGATGCATGCTTCTGGCTTAAAGTCGTGGGAGTTGTCAGGGATTCTAAGAGTTACAATGTAAATGACAGCAGGGTTTTCTTTTTTCACCTCCCACTGATGGCTCTTTTTACAACTTGAGTAGAATCAGTCTTGCATCTTTGTATGGAGAGATAAAAAGGAACCTAAGAGATGATTAACTAAACACCTTGCCTATGGATAGGCAAGTGAGACCCAATTAACAAATGTGGCTACTTCAGAAAGCTAGGGAGTGAACAAGCTGGATTAGATCCAGATCATTTCAGCTTCCATCAGATGTTCTTGACTTGAGAAGTGATCATGGCCCCGGTGTGGGATGAAACACACAGGTACTGAAAGGTCCCTAGGGGAGCCCAGGCCTCTGGAAGGATCGGACTTTCATTGTGAGGATGCACAAAATGCTGGAGCAGGTGTCCTCTGAGAAACATGGAGTTAATTTGCACATAGGAGATGCCCATAGATACATTTCCACGTTGATTTTTAAACCAGCATCTCAAAATCAATGTTACAAAATCCCTGATATGAAGCCATATTACAAAGGGCTTAGAAGGGAAGTTCTGTACTTTGGTTTCCAGGATAGCATACAGCCAAGCTCATGATGTCTCTATGAACACGCAGGTGGGTGCATGTGTGTACCCGTTGTTTGTGCGTGTGATTGTGCAGACAGGTAAAGGTGCACATATTTACATACACTTTCCACTCTGCTTTGACTTGGGCAATTTTCTGTTGTGAAAATTAAAGGAAACCTTAGAGATTGTTGAATTAAACTCACATTTGCAAACATCTTCCTTTTTCAGATGTCTCTATAAAATGCACATTGAATTTCAAAATAATTATTAATTACCGTACACTTAAGGAATTCAATGAACTGAGATTAGAGAATAGAAATTTCCAAATTCTATTTCCCCAAAAACAAATAGAATAAAAGGAAGCCAACATGCCTTAAAGATGCCCACAATACACATATACAACATTGTGCATCACAAGATAAGACTAGATGAATACACTGCTGTAATATTCAAATCAGTTAATAGTTTGTAATTAAATAAAGCATGGTATTCACAAAGCAAAACCCTGGAACCAAATTTAAATATTGTGAAGTGTACCTATCAGATTTAAATGCATTTGTTTGTTTTTTATTTTTTTGGTTATTGTGTATCTAGGTTTACAAAAAACACTCTGCATTACCTTGTTTGTATGTCTGTGTCTTGTGTACAAAATATTTTTCATCTACTTTCATGCATAAACAATGAGCTTAATGTTCCAATTTCCTAGATTAAGCTTGTCCAGATTCTATGCTGGCAATACAAAGTCAAAATCAAATTCAAATCCCTGGTAAACATATGTAGGTAAACATATGTGTTCTGTTTCAAATTTAGTGAGTAAATGAATGAAAAGTAGATTAAGAAATAAATTTGGATGCAAAATAGTCAAATGGGACATTTGAACTCACCATATTGTTATTGATTCTCAAAGTGTTAACTTAAATAAAAAAAAAATCATTAAATAAGTGAAACGCTCCTAAAAAGTCCCACTATGCTCCCCAGAATAACAAAATGATATTCATCTTTAAGTAGAATATGCATAAATTGCCTAAATGACTTCTCATTTGTTCAAGACCTTATTTATACAGTCATTTTTACTTAAACACCTAAAGGTAAAATTTCTCGGTTTTAAAATTTTTAAAAACAAATCATTAATTCTTGATGGCTTTTTATTTATGATGGCCCATGAATATGTATATTGAATTTCAAAACAATTATTAATTATAGTAAAATTAAGGAATTCAATGAACTGCGATTAGAGATCAGAAATTTCTAAATTAGAAATTCTATATATTTTTTTTTTGGTCAGGGATCTGACAAACAAAAATGGAAATATGAGGCTTCCTCATGCCAATTAACTCAAAGAAGTAGATTGTAGCAATATTACTTAGTTCTATGCTCTGGTCAGATGTGTGGAGGTGAGGGACCGTCTAGATATAGGACTGGAAGAGACAGGCATGCTGCGAAGACATAGATACCATTACATGAACCTGAGAAACAGCCTCATCAAACGTGAACACATCATGTGGCAACGCTATGCACTGGACTGGGGTGACACATGAAAAGTCTATACATCTGGGTTAAATAGGATTCTGTGGATTTCTCTGTTGGTGTGATAGCAATGCATAAAATTCTGGAAGCAATCATCCCTCAGTATCCACAGATGATTGCTTACAGGACCCCCTTGGATACCAAAATCTCTGAATGCTCAAGTTCCTTATTTTAAAAAATGGTTCACTATTTGAATAAAACCTATGTATATCCTCTCCAATATACCTGGAAATCATCTCTAGATTATTACTAATACCTAATACCAAGCCAATGATACATCAATAGTTATTGTACGGTACTGTTTAAGAATAACGAGAAGCTTCAAGTCCCCATGTGTCCAGGACAGATGCAATTTCATTTTTTAACATTTTTGATCCACTGTTGTTTGGTGGATGCTAAAGCCTCTGACATGAAGATCCTACTGTATATAAAATTCCTTTATTTTTAATGCCTCGATGACACGTAACAGTTGTCTCTAAGCTTCCTACTTAAAATTGAATGTGTGTGTGTGTTTTTGTGTGTCTTTTCACACCATAATACAAGTGTAGGCACCAAAGTCAGGTTATTTATTATAAATAGATTAAAAACTGCCTGGGCAAACAGAAAGTATGTTAATTGTCAGTTTGTTTTGAAGTCTGTTTTTGATACTTGTTCCTTTGAAATTATTTTCTATCAACACCAACATTTCTTCACTCTTATCTTACAACATATATTAAAAATTTAGCTTCTAGCCATATTTTGGATCATTTTCTTCTCTTGGTCACTGAACATTTTCTAAAGCGATTTTCTGTCTACACAATTCAGACGATAATGAGTTAATTATGATACGGACATCATGGTCATTCTCTCTGCTGATATTACCTTCAAGCTGCGAAAGGCAAAAGGCTTGAGCTTGAAATTTACGTTTGTTAATTAATCTCTTCCTTCGTTCAAACAAGCACTTGTTTTGCTTTCAGTTATGTTAATTGTATTTTTTCCTTATAAAATATCACATTTGTATTATATTTTTGGAATCATCTTTATCAAAATAGTGGGAAGGTCAGACAGATAATGTTCAATAGAGATTGATTTAAGGAAAGATAACAGACACCTTAGCTCTCCCATAAGAAGCATCCTACTGAGTAAGTGCTCCTACATACCAGCCACACAAGTTTAGAAAAGAACAATAATCATTTAAATAAATTAATAAATGTATTTATGCATAATATATATTTATTTATCATATATTTATTAATAAATTCATTATATGTATTTATATGATTTCCTCTTCTTTTTTTCAGTAATACATCGGTTGCTATCCCAAAATTGGCTTGGTTGAACTGTCTAGCTTCACTAAATGTTTCGTAAGAGGGTTTTCATGTGTCCAGAATTGCTCAGGTCACCCCTGTGTACACGTGCAGTCTATGATTTATTAGGAATAATGTGCCAATTCACTCATAAGGATCCTGGCTTGATAGTAAATCATACAGTCATATGTCCCATAACTAACCAAACCATACTAATAATTCTACCACATACTCAAAGATCCACCAAGATTTCTCATTTAGCAATTGTTTGTCAAAAGGCTAACATATAAAAGTAAATAAATAAATAAAAGGCTAAAATATTAAATGCTTCTCAAGCTATGGAGCTAAGGGGGGGGATAGCTTGATCTGCAGAAATCACATGTTTATTACAAGGCATTTTTTTTTCCAAAAATTAAAAGATTTGAAATGTTGAACTAAGTGAAAGAATAAGTGGCTTAAAGTGGTGACATTCGCAGGTTGGAGTGCAAGACATGGGGCACACTGGACTCTGACACTCTGGGGTTTTCTAGAGGACCCCTGGGAAAAGAGAAAAACAAAAAAAACTAAGTTTTTCAGTAAATAATATGGTTAAGATAAGGAAGATAAGGTCTGCACTAGAGTCAAAATAAATTTTCAATGTCTTGTTTATTAGGCATCAAATGAGATTGGAGGGAAATGCTTATCATCTCAACAACACGCACAGGAACCTCTTGCCCATGGCATCAATCTCGTGTCTCAAAGCCTGGGACTTGGGTGCCAGGTGAAAAGGCTCAAGCTGACCACCCATGCCAGGAGTGTGAGCCCTGGAATGCATTGGTGACTGCGGGGTAACCAAGGTGTCACATGGTCCACTAGGTGGAGCAGTCTGTGCCAGACCTCCTGGCCCACCATCCCCACTCAGGGATGCTCAGAGCCAGATCCTCCAAATAGCCCCTCCAGGTCCCCTTCTTCTACACGGTGATGGCCCTTGTGTAACTTCCAGCTAAGGCACAGGAACAGCCCACAACTGACCAAGGGATTCAACTGTGGACTTCCCTGGGTGTTTTCAGGTGGGCAGTGGCTGCAATGACCAGCACATGCCAAGATGGATTAGCAACCTTGTGATGATGAATTAACACAGGCAGACTATAAGCATGAGATTCCCACAAGGGTTTCTGGATGGTCCTTCCTGGTCACAAACCAGGAATGTGGTATTCAGGAAAGCTTAGCCCCGGAATCAAGAAAATGAGACAGATGCAATTTCTCCCAAATTATAATTATTTGTGTTCCATTTTCCACTTTCACAATGTCTGCTATCATGGAGCAATTTACTACTTGTGTCAAGTTTTTTTTTTTTTAATTTGTTCTTTTTAGTTATACATGACCATAAAATGTATTTTGGCAAATTATGCATACATAGAGTACAACTTATTCCATTTAGGATCCCACTCTTGTAGTTGTACATGATGTGGAGTTACCCTGCTTGTGTGTTCAAATGCTAGGAAAGTTATATCCAATTAATTCTACTGAATCAAGTTTCTGTTTATGTTTGCCTGGATGTTTTGTTGTTGCTGTTGTCCTCCCTCCATTCCTCCCTCCCTCCCTCCCTCTCTTCCTTCTTTCCTTCCTCTTTCCCTCCTTCCTTACTCCTCACGTTCCTATTTATGGATTAGATGCTCCTGATTTGAATTCTTCTAACTCTCATTAAAGCGTAACATGGTATTTAAATTTTTATTAATTCCTATCATTTTAATTTTATATTTTAAAAATTTCAAAGGTTTTCACATACCACTGCAAATCAACAGGCAAGCTTCTGTCTGTATGCTTACCGGGAGTCTGGAGTCATTTCCAAAACAGCATGTGAGTGGGGTACATGGACATATGCCTGTAATCCCAGCAACTCAGGAGGCTGAGGCAGGAGGATTGCAAGTTCAAAGCCAGCCTCAGCAAGGTAGTGAGGCTCTACATAACTTAGCAAGAACCTGCCTCAAAATAAAAAAGGGCTGGGAGTGTGTCTCCGTTAACCACTCAGTGGTTAAGTGTCCCTGGTACCAAAAATAAAGAAATAAATAAAGCAGGATGTGTTAATGGGGGGTGAGAGCAGTGAGCTTCCTGGGGAACCAAGGGCCGCACTGGCCACTGCTGGAGAAACAAAGAACACAGAGGGAGATAGGACTTACAGACCCCACTGTCAGAGACCATGGCTCAGATCGCCAGACCTGCTGCCTGCTGAGTTCCCTTGGCAATCTCTCAAGTCCTGGGAGAACAGTCAGTCCCAGTGACAAGACGCTGTGGTTTCTGCCCCAAAATTGTTCCCAAAAGTAGGCCAATCTCGTTCTGCAAATGGGAAGAGCACAGAGATTTTCCAAAACAAAACTAATGTAAAGAGCATAGGGCCAAAGCCAGGTAGAAGTATAGGAAAATTTTTTCTTGATAAAAACAAAGGTAGCTGGCCCCATTTTCTTTCTTTTAAGAAGAGGGAAAGGTTATAATCAGGATAAAATGAACACATTTGAAAGAATGGACTCTCCAGGGAATTTTAGGAGTGCTTTTAATCCACAATATTGCAGTGAATTAAGGCTTACGTATATTTTATTGTTATCCAAGGTGCGTGTGAACTTTAGGGTTATTTCCTAGACATTTTGTTCTTGGAGATATTCTCTATGGTACCTCCTTGATATTCAAAAGAGATATATCCTCAGAGATTTCAGAATCTTAAATCTGTCAAAACTTTTATAGCATGCCATTTCTCCCATGGAACGGGGTAAAGTAAAAGTTCCAAATGGACTTCTATGCAAGATGGATTTGTGTTTTTTTTTAAAAAAAAAAAAAAAGTTGGAGGTATTTTGATTTACATATATTGAACAGGTTGCTTTGCTGTAATACTTCACACAGCTAGTGCATCTTGAAAATCTCTGAAGAAGAGACATATGCTATATTTTCTAAAGTTATTTCAACTATAAACAATTGGGGTGTTTGATACATACATTGTATGCACACTAAACATTAGCATCTAATAGGATAGCATTTAGGAAATACCCACATAATTAATGAGTAACACCCACAATGTTCACTTACTAGTTCACAATGGAATTCGCTACTAAGTAATTGACATTGCAATTTTCAATTTATCAGAAATGTCTATTTTCTTCTTAAGAACCATAATATTTTTAGAGCCTTTAACACCTTCATTACTGTCACCAGCTATATTGGACAAGTGCTTATTAGACTATTATTTTCTGGCTATTCAGAATCTAAGTAACCTTTCTACCTGGGGAAGCCAAAGTGGCTGGCCAGCTTGCTTCTGGAGCTGGGGCCGTGGTGCATGAGTGCCTGATGGAACGCGAAATGGCACACGGAATCATGAAGGGTGAAGCTTTTGCGAAGCATAACAAAAATAAGTAGCCTTATTTTTGTTCAGTAAAGCATCCACAGTTTGGGGGCAGTGGCTGAAGGAGAGGGGAAAGCAGCACTGGCCTATTGTAGTGTTTGCCACCTGGCTCTGGGACTTTCTAGAAAATTCCAGAGCCTCTCATTTTTTTCAGCTGCAATAGCCTTCTTTCACTCAAGGAATCTTCTTTGTGCATGTCAGATATGCTCCTTCAGTTAAAACTAATGGACTATTCAACTTCTTACAAATAAGAAGTACCATATTATTTTATTATCAGGACCTTGTAAAGATAATAGAACAAAAGATGACATAGGAAATATTGGTGAGAAGTGGATTTTGAGCCACTGGTCAGAGCATCTACCAGTTTAGTTACTTTACTTCATCATTTAGGAGACAATTATTTTTCTGAATTTGAATACTTACATAAGTTCTAATCCACAACTTTTAGAAAATCATATTTAATATGAGATGACCTTGAAAGTTCATCAATCAAAAATTTTTTATTCACACAGTAAAAGAACATTAAATGCATATTTTATTTTTTTTTCTTAAGCCATACTTACTTTGAAAAAGAATTTTCCATGATTGCCATAAAAGTATGGATAAAGTTTTACAAATAAAAATATAGTTCCAAATTGAATGGAAAAATCTGCAAGATATCATGACTACTATACCTAAACATTATGTAAAATGCTAGGCTTCCTGGTAGCCAAGGCAAAAAAAGGGAAACACAATGAGTTGGAGACATTTTGTTATCTAATAAAAACAATCAAACCACAGGAGGAACAAAATTAGATTATTTGATTTAGGAAAGAATGGAAACAGATGTAACTAATTGGGTATCATGACTATTGTTTTAGTCAGTTTTTTTTTTTTTTTTTTTTTTTTTTTTTTTTTTTTTGCTGCTGTGACTAAAAGATCTGACCAGAACAGTTATAGAGGAGGAAAAGTTTATTTGAAGGCTCATGGATGGTATCAAAGGACTCAGTCCATAGACAGCCAGCTCCATTCCTCAGGGCTGGAGGTGAGGCAGATCATCAGAGCAGTAGAGTGTGGCAGAGGGAAGCAGCTCATGATCAGAAAGGAGAGAGGGAGAGAGGGAGGGAGGGAGAGAGGGAGAAACGGAGAGAGGGAGGGAGAGGGAGAGAGGGAGAGGGAGGGAGAGAGGGAGAAACGGAGAGAGGGAGGGAGAGGGAGAGAGGGAGAGGGAGAGAGGGAGAGGGAGAGGGAGAGAGAGGGAGAGAGGGAGAGAGGGAGGGAGGGAGGGAGAGAGGGAGAGAGGGAGAAAGGGAGAGAGGGAGAGGGAGAGAAGGAGAGAGGGAGAGAGAGAGACTCCACTTGCCTGATACAGATATATACCCAAAGCCACTCCCCCAATGCCCCACCTCCTCCAGCCACACTCCACCTGCCTTCAATTACCTGATTGGGTTAAGGCTCTCACAATTCAATCATTTCCCTCTGAACCCTCTCACATCATCTCACATGTGAGCTTTGGGGGGATACCTCACATTTAAACCATAACAACTATAAAAGAACTTAAAAGTTTCAATGAGGCATCTGTTTTTTAAGTAGCTGGTTTCCAAGTGGCCGGGCTCTCCAAGGAGAGGTAGCTATGCATTGTTCTCCTGTGTAACTCAAGAAGCTCACAAGCTCTGTGGAGCCACTCTCTGTGGTTCAGCTGGCACCATTGTGTCAAGCCGGTGGCAGGTATTAATCTTTTTATCTTCTATGGCAGCAGAGGCTGCATATAAAAAAAATGAAAGATAATTCAAGTTAAGTACCAAATGTTAGAAGGAGTTGAGGATCCAGACCTAGAGTTTACCAGTTAAGGCTGAATTTTGAGGGTACCAAGTTTACATTCTAGATGGACAGGAAGATTCTGAAAGGCACTGAATGGACCTGGATATAGTGTACATACATGCCCAAATGCTAGCTCTGACCAGTGAATGAAAGGCAACACACAAATTAGAAATGCTCATGAAGTGCATTATTTTTAACTTTGGTTTTTAATAAATGAAATAAATATTAGCATTTAGCCTTTAAAATTTGTGCCTAAATCTTCTGCTCCTTATGCCCGTTCTACATGGAGACAACCATATCTCAATTTGCTGAGGCTCCTTACACTGCCATTTGTAAACTCAGTCTAAGCTGTGCAACCCTCCTCCCCCCACTGCACAACGGAGTGGACACTGACCTCCCATGCCTTCAGATTCTACACCCTAGTTTTTATGAACTGCTTAAACAATTTTTTATTTTTTCTGTCATTCTAGCTCAAGAAAAACCTTCCACTGCTTAAATTTTCTAGACACATTCTGACCCACCAGTTCCAACAAAATAAATTTTTAGGTGATGGATTGTCTTTTCATTGAAATAATAGGTTGAGTCTCCTTATTCAAAACAAATAGCTGGAGCTGGAAATTAGCTTAGTAGAGTGCTTGCAGCTGGGTCAAGCGAACATGGATTGAAACTTGTGAAACAGAGCCAAAATAAGCCTTTCCTTCTCCTTTAAGTCCCTGGTATTTTGTCAGGGCAATGAAACTAACATGGCTTTTTTTTTTTTTTTTTTTTTTTGTTTGGTGGTGGTGGTGTTGAGGATTGGACCCAGGGCCTTGTGCGTGCAAGGCAAGCACTCTACTTGGCGGGTGTATGACTGAGGGAGACAGAAGCAAATGGAGAGAAAGAGCTGGGGTCTGTAATCAGCTAGAAAGTGATAAAAAGTATGAATCTGGTCTCTCCGTGTTCCATATGAGCTCTGGAACACGGAGTTTCTCCTGCAGGAAAAATTCAGTTGATGCATGTAGCCTGATGCTGTTTTCGAATCTAGGCATTCTGGTCCTTTCCTCTCTCCTCTGTCAACTCTACTTCTTGCTAATCAAATTGTAACATCTTAAGAGCAATGTGGCCTGGCTTCATTTTCTTTTCCTAATTCTCTGTGCAGCCAGGATAATTTTGTCAACAAGGCGATTGGGGCTGGTCAGGCGCGCTGAATATTTCATTTGAAAGGCTGCACTAGTTAACGTAAACCTTTCTGAAATGATTAGCTGACTATGACTTTGCATATTCCATACCATGCTATATCACCTGTCAACCTCTCCAGGTGTGTGTGGCAACCTACTTAGTACCCAGTATCTTCAGTCTGAATTCTGGTGGTCCAGAGCCTTACCCTCCCATGTCTTTCAACAGCCGGACTTTTCCTCTAACTGGCCACTGTTCAATCTGATGTCAACTAGTTGGCAACTGGAAACACAGGAAAGTGCACATGGTGTCATGACTAAGGAGTCTCCTGTAGGTTTGAAAACAGTTTTTGCCTGATGCACCTAAAATAACCTTGGTTTTAGTAACTGGGGTAGTTTTCTAGGTAGGTGAAAAGGGGGTCTTCCTGATGCCCTTGAGTAGCACCCAACAAGCTCCTTCAGTATCTCCTAATGAGAGGGACACAGTACAGTACGTTTTCCCCACACCTACTTTCTCTTAAAAAAAAAAAAAAGTGTGCAAAAAAAAACGTAGGGGGAGCTACTCCTATAATCCACCAGTGTTTCTTACCTCTGTATAGACCAGAGTCCATCAGACTATACACTGGGTACTTGCATGAGAGCTGTATAAGTTCTTTCCCAAACTGGTCATTTTTACCAGAAAAAAAAAAAAAAAACTACTGCATTTCTGTTTGGTCAGGTTGTATAAAATGATTTTTGAGCACCTGTGATGTGTCAGAACACAAGCATAGATTCACTCATAAGTAAGGCATTGTCGTGGTCACTTTATGCCGAGGAGGCACTTTGGGGCATGGATAATAACATCTGAACATCTGTTTGAGACCTGGCTTATTACGTTGTTACCTGCACACCTTCTCAATGTATCTTAATCATATATAATTTGTAAACTTCTTTATTTTTTAATGAGTTTATTTTGAGTCACAAAAATTATGGGTGGTTTGAGAATTCCAGAGAACCAAAAGCAAACATCAGTCTAAAGATAAATGACTAAAACCCCCCCAGAGAACGTATCTATGTTTTAATTCCTCGTCAGCATGCCTTGGTGGCACAAAAGCAGTTCTGTATTGTATTTAATTCTAAGTAGCAAGGAGAATTCTACTACAATCTGGAATAACCTAGAAATGTCACAGCCCCTTTCTTCTTATTTCTTATAAAGAAGCTGTACATGTAAGCATACAATAACATGGACAGAAAAGAAACACTTTTTTATCATTTATTTACTTGAAAAAGATAAATAAGCCATCAGTTTCAAGGGTGTTGGTATTCCTCATAGCTCTTGATTACTGGAAGATCCAAAACAAAACTAAGTTACTGAAAAAGTAAGTGACTTGTCTCAGATCAGCTGGTAAATTTGCTCAAAATGTCTCAAAATCTCTTACTGTTGTCACTCTTTCTTCTTTGTCAAGTGTAGAAAAGCACTTTGGTAAGGCCTTCTTCATCTACCTCAAGGAGAAAAGAAAAGAAATGTGTGCCAAGTTTCAATACTGAAGGTGTGTTCGTCAGCTATGACGACATTCCAGGATCAATACTGGCCCTGGCCAGGAACGACAGCACCCTTGGGGCTTCCTTCAGACCTGGGGCCTCATTGCCACTGCCTGAGCAGTGTGCAGAGGCCGGTCCAGCCTGGGTGCTGAGTCTGGTCCCCAGCACCCATTGGAGACATTGAGTTCTGGCTTTATGTGCCGAAGGTGTCACTCAGCTCCCCTCTGAATGAACAGGAAGAAGTGGCCTCTGAGAGCCAGCTCACAGCTGTCAGACAGGGCTGCCTGGTTCCCCAGAAACCAGGGTTTGGATTCAGTTGTCCCCAGCCACAGTAGCCTATTCGGGACCTGTTAGACAATGTAGTGGCCAGGCTCAGAACAATGGTTAAAATGCCCTGCGTGATGGCAAGCACTGAATGTCCCATACAGACAGAAGCTAACCTGAACAAGAATGGGGTTCCAGAAACTGGATCCTCTGTTTGCTCATATTTGACCTTGCAGTGCTCTTGGGCAGTCCTCAAAGCTGTCCCTGGGTCATAAAGAACCCCTTCTCTTCTCCACACTGGTCTGAAAACTTGAGAGATAGTATAAGGAGTGAGGCTGAAGTCCCAATGTAGTCGTTATGGCCAGTAAAGACATAGTTAAAGGCAGGCACAGGTGTGAGAGCCAGAGCGGCCGCAGGACCTCAGAGGTGGTGATAGATAGGCACCAGAGGGCAGGCCACTGGGTGCTCTGACTCATGTCTGTCAAAAGTGAAGTCCCTCCACTCCCCCATGGGTGCCATGAATAAGGGCAGCAAGAGGCCAGGAGAGAGGGGAAGGAGCCCCTCCCTCCCATACACTGGGGGTACAGTTTCCAATTGCCATTTTATTCTTATTTCTCCCACTTATCCTCTTTCATGCTTGTGTCCTAATTGCAGACGCAGGGCCTATGTCATCAACTCCAAACCCAGGGAGACTCATAACTCTTTTTATACCCATGATATTTCTTTCAAATAGCAACTTTTTAGGAGGAAGGGTGGTAATTACCAAAGACGCACAAGATCCATGGCATGTATCCAAGCATCACAGTTTACTATGGAGGATTTCAAAACTCTGTATTTGTTATTAAGATTCAGAGTCTCTGAGTGACTGGGAAAATATAACTAGATATTTATAAATATATTTAAAAAACGATGGTTGGCATATGAAAAATTAATAAACAGAATCTATCACTAGATGAGGACACCAGTTCCCCTTAACCATCTCCAGTGCTTGTTCCCCTTTCTGGTGAACTGCAGACCATCTTGGGTTTGGGATGTGGAGGTTTAGGACAGGCTGTCCTCTACCAAACACGGGGAGGGAAGGTTATTAGCACCGTGCGGGGACTGTGCTCTCAGGAGAGTCGCACGTAAAATGACCAGGGAAGAAAATAGCAGCAACTTCTCAAATTAGCATAATTAGTAATTATCTCTTAATAGCCCCACTTGGCTTTAGAGACTTGGCACTTGAAATTCTGCTTAAAGTTCAGTGAGGAAAAACAAATTTCATGCTAAAATGTCTCAATAGCACAGCTGAGCTGCCAAGAGGGTCGCTGGTTGAGGTTAGGGGAAGGAGGGGACCGTGGTCGCATACCTATGTTCTAGGGGTATAATCATGTGTATTTTGAAAGAAAACCTAAATAGTACATAGCATACTAGAACATCCCTATTTCTATCTCTCCCTTTCTGAGTTCAAAGATAGTTTTAGAATTGTTCCTCCCCTGAAAATCCAAGTCATTCCCTATGCTGAGGGTTATTCTATCTAATTAAAATATAATCTAGCTTCTCTTAGATTAAGTCATTCAAACTAAATGGAATATCAATAAGAAAAAGATACGGAAGAAAGGAAAGAAACTTTCACACCTTTCAAACTTTCACATCGTCAGCAGATAATAAACCTTGCTATTTGCTTACTGGAATTAAAATCCAAATAAGATTTACAAATAAATTAGAGTCTTCAGCAAGAAAACAGATTCTAGCAAGGAATACTTTGTAACGCTTTTGTTGTTAATTAGCTCTACTTATATACATTATAGCCATTTGTACAAAGTTTAAGCCATCATCTTACCAGACTGATCAGTAAACCACACTGGACAGTAGGTTTATATAGAAACATAAATAGTTCTCCACTTGGCAACTGTAGCACAAAGTTTATTCAACACATGGGTAAGAAGCATATGAAATGGTGACTCTTTCTTTAGGCAATCTAGATAGAGGGTGAAAAAGTTCATCCAGAACTTCTACTCTCACTTCTCCTGGTTTAAAATGCTCCATTGACATCCTCTCCACAGCCCTAGCTCCGTGAGCTCCCTCTGTCCATGATCATACCCTCTTTGTACATCTATCCATACCAGACTGCAACCCCACCCTCAATTAGCCAGCAGCAGGTGTTGGTTTTCACAGACATGGCTCAACGGCTGGCAGTTCGATTGTGCAATGGCTCTAGAGAGAAAAAGGAGGGAAAAGGAATTTAATATTGGGAGGATTTGATATGATCAAGTGTTTCCATGCCTCTCATGGCATTGAATCCTCATAAAACCCCAAGGAAGTAGATGCTCTTATTTCCATTTTTCAGAAAAGGAAAACCTCTTCCAAAAGTGATATAAAATATGGCAAAAAAAGCAACTGAACCTAAACATTTCCCATGATGCCAGGCTGCCCCTCAGAACCTGTGCTGCTTCTTGAATCATCTGGCAATGTTAAAGCAGTTCAAGGGCCATCCATGAACAACACATGCAAATTCAACATCACTATCTTGAGTAGACAAGTCTCAGCCCTTGTTGGTGGCCAACAGAGTTCCTTTCTACAGGATTCTGAGCAGGGATTATGTACACATACACATATATTCACGAACAGAGATTGATTGCATATTTAGTCATGGTTGACTGTTGTCATGAATTACTATATAAATGAGCACATTATTGCATCATCTTTGAGGGACAGTTTGTGCTTTCTCAGGCCAAAGTGTGGTTTGGGGGTCTACCATAATTAAATTGCAAATAAGTGGTTTGGCTTTGGCAGCCTGAGATCCTTTAACTTTGTCCCCTTTAATTTTCTTAGCTCACCTCTGACACAAAGAATTTTCCCTGAGTTTCTCTAATCTTCCACTTTGTACAGGCACTGAATGATATTGAGTTAAAGTAGTATCTCTGTCATCGAGAAACTGAAACGCCAAGAGGCAGCAGGCAGCCAGCCCTGTGCAGAAGCTAGAAAGAATTGCTACGTGCCGTGAGGTACCAAGAGCTCATCTCTGTCATTTCTACCTTAACATGAGCATGAGTCAATCTGGCATTTTTTTTTCCTAGAAAGACCTGCATTTTAGGCTTTAGCACACTGTAGAATGTTAAAGACTTCCAATTGGTACTTTTCATGATGAGAAATAATTGTAGTCAGTTCTTGTTCTTAGAGCCCCTGCAATTTCACCTGTTGGTCAAGAGCCGCCTTCTCTGTGTGCACAGATCAGTCTGGTTTCCTCTGCAGGCAGAGTATAAATCAGGAAAAATCCTGAATTTTGTGCTACCTGGAGAACAGTTCTTTCATCCTAAACTTTAACTTCTTAGTATTGTAAGCCAAATGTCTATTTAATGTACAACCAAAGGAAAAGTCTAACTATTTCTTATAGAAAATTGGAAGCAAAGCCAAACCAAGCGCACAATGCATCTCTATTAAGTTGCTGATTAGCACACTCCAACAAGTCTTCCCAGTTTAATGTCAGACATGGTATTGAGTACTGGGTACTCCCTATTACACAGGCCAGATTACTGGAGCAATTTTCAAACACTGTTTTAAAAAAATAATAATAAAATTGACTTCCTAAATCAGGAAGAGTTGAAGACTGAAGAAAGCAAATACTAGGAAACTGTATCCAAGTGATGATACAATAAAAAAAAAATAGGTTGTGAGAAAAAGATGATAACATGAACTATCTGAAAATCAGAGATGAAACTGAGGCATCACTGGGTAATACAAACATTTACAGATAGAAGAAAATTCTAAAAAATGGGACTAATTAGAATCTGAAAAATGATTTGTGGTGCTTATCAATTTCTTCCTGGTCCTTGGAGCTTTCCCTCTGCTGTCTGACGTGAGGTAGATATGAAATGGAAGCAATAAAAGGAGTATTGTGTGGGAAGGTCAAGAGCAGATTGGGGTCACAAGTGCTGAACTGTGAAATTATAGGAAACCAGGACACCTTGAGAAGGAATGCTTTGAAGGATGTATTTTTGGAAACCATGTTTGTTATCATGGAAATCATTTGTTGTTGTTGTTGTTGTTGTTGTTGTTGTTGTTTTTAATATTTTCTAGTTGTAGATAGACACCATAACTTCATTGTTTATTTATTAGTTTGTTTATTTCTTAGGTGGTGCTAAGGATCAAACCCAGTGCCTCACATGTGCTAGGCAAGCGCTCGCTCTACCACTGAGCCACAACCCCAACCCAATAGAAATCGTTTTGATATGAAAATTTAAAATCCTAAACCTTTTTCTACTGAGTGTATTTCATTTTTCATGCTGGAGTGGGGAAGGACAGAAGAGCATGAAAGTTATAGTGGAGGCTCTGGGAGAAACCCTTTGGCCCGATAAGTGGGCCACTGAGATGTCACTAGGGAGAATATACTTTTTTTTTTTTTGTCTTTTAACAGCTTCCTATTAAAATGTCAGTACTCTGATAAAGTTGTCTTTCTGATTAGTGTGTCAATGTGTGAATCTTTACAGGCTGGGGATCTTTGACCTCACATATGGGAAGAAAATTATATTTGAGGAATCAGACTTTGGATTCTCCAAATTGCTGTGTAGAGCTATGCAGTCCCATAGTTCACAGTCTATAGAAGAGGCCTTCGGTTTGTTGGAAAGTAGGACTCTTTGTCTTTGAAATAAATACTCAAGAGACTCAAAAAGAACTGGTAAATGCCCTACTGGAACACCATTGGATTTGTTATCATAAGAAGAATTAACTTCAAACCAGAATGTGCTATTCAAATACACAAATGCCTGTGGGTTGACTTCTCCTGGTTTCTAGAACAGAGAGAAGCCCCAGGGAGATGTGGCCAAGGAAGGCAAGATTTTGAAGCAGGGGGATATTTTCCTCTTTTGCTTCTCTTTTACTCTCCATCTTTCCAGTTCTCTTTCTACCCATTTCTCACCACTTTTCATGCATGGAATTTTCTGCTTCTGAGCAGCTAACAACTTGATGTTCATAATGTCAACAGGCACACCTTTGACCTGAATCAAAAGCTGTTCAGGACAGCAAAAGTGCCAGGGACACTTCAGAACAGAGTGAGAAAACACCTGCAGAGTAGCAGACAAAGTAAATGAGAGCACCTGGCCGTCCTGTACCTTCTTTTCTTTTATCCAATAAAAGCAGGTCAGTGCTTTATGCCACTCAGAGCGGCGCCATTCACTTCAGCTTTACCAATAAAAGCTAATGGTTGGTTAAGCATGTATGTGGACTGGAACCACAGGTAAGGAATAAAAAATAAGAAAATAGAAGGGCATAAATAAGAATATAAATTTTAAAATAAGACATTTAACTACTAAAAATTACCCATTCAGTATTTTGCAACTTTGGTATTCTAGAATACCTAAAGAAGAAATTTTTAGGAAAAAGAAAATTTTGATCTCCAGATTTAGATGACCCCAGATTCTTTTGTAATAATTGGTATTGTCCCTTTGACTCTTTATCTATAGACATCAGAGCTAGTTATTGACAGGAACCTTCAGCGTGACACAGTCCCAGGAGGCATCACAGTGTTCTTTCTTTGTAAGATGGCTTTGGGTGGTGACATATAAACCCATCCAATGGGGAATGTGAGAAGACAAAAAGAGAGAGAAAGAAAGAGAGGACTGCTTCAGCAAGTTTCCTCGACTGCCACTCCATGCTTTTGAGGGCAATTATATTCTGAATTTTCAGCTTAATCTTCTCTGCAAATCTTCGTCTAAACATTCTGTCTCTGCTAACCCCTGCTTAGCCTCCTGCCTGACCTCCTGTGACCTCCTTTGTCTCTTCTCTTACACCCCTTCTTTGGACAGCCAGATCACATGCTATCCTTATTCATACTTGGTCTCTCCCGGTCCCAGCTGCCTCTTTGTCCCCTTAGTACTACTGCTTTGGGTCTCTAAGCAGTACTGAAGCTAAGTGATGTGGTCCATCTCCTCCTGCCCCCACAGGCTTTGCCTTGTCCATCCTTCAAGCAACTCTTCTGATCCACAGCTGTCCTCCACAGTCACTGACCCAGAAGCAGACCTGGCCCTGTAAAACACAGCGACCTTGAGCCAACCCACCACGTCTTCCAAACTTTGAAGCAGCCACTTCATTAAATGTGACCGTCATGGCAAAGCCACTCTAGGATTGCAGACGTTTGGGAAATGTGAAGAAATTGCTGTTTAAATTAAATAGAAAAATCAGTCTAATTTTGTCTCCAACTTTTATTGGAATTATGGTATTTTAAGTATAGTTTTTTTGTTTTTTGTTTTTTGTTTTTTTTTACCCAAATTGAAAAAAGTTCAAAATGACTTCTACCAGTCCTTTTTTCCAATAGCTTCATGCTCACGGACCCAATATCTGTGGGATCTATGCCCCCGTGTCCTCACCATCTCTTCCCACCCAATCATAACTGACAGGCTTCCTAGGAGGAAACAGAGGCAATGGGGCCTGGTGTCTCTACGTTCCCCTTTCTCAATAATTCCTAACCCAGGAACGTCTTGATCTCGATGCATTCTACATTTCCAGGTTCTCTGGAGCCCTGCCAACTTTTTCTTTCCCTTATAGTAATATCTCTGACCCCAAATAATTCCAAACTGCTTCACATGTACACCTCACAAAGCCCCAAAGAGACAGTCTTTTACTGATCCCATTCTGCAGAGGAGAAAATGGAGGTTCAGTAATGTCTCCAGGCCCATTCACTTGTGAGTACAGAGCTGGAACCAAACCCAAAACAAAATGGGTACATACTTAAAATAGAAGTCCAAATTATATCACGGTGAATAGGCAGTTATTTGTGTTTTGATCTGTTTCCTTTCCTTCTGTATCAGAAATTCATAGCAAATGGGGAAAAGGAGATAAAGTACACTGCAAGCTGAAGGAAGAGTTACTAAACCTGTTTGATCAAAATGCATCTCACTGAAATGCCTCTGTGACAACACACACACCAACACACCCCTGCAGGGTGAGCTGACCTGTGACACTTCTAATGAAAGCACATGACAAGAGTGAGGGGACTCCTCCCTGAGGCCCAGAGCAAGATAGTTGTGCTCCTCTCCTGCTAACTTCTCAGTTGGCTCCCTCAGCCCACCGGAAGCAGGTGGCCATGCTATGAGTGCCCTTGGAGGGGACAAGAACGGAGGGGCCAAGTCTCACCTGAAGCACCACAGTGAGCCTGGAAGAGGACCAAGTGGCCAGGTCTTCAGATCAGACCACAGCCCAGCCAGCGCCTTCCAGCTGCCTTGGGAGAACCTGCAGGGAGGCAGAGGTGGCAGACAGTGTGTGTTCTTCCAGTGTCTTAACTTTGGAGATAATTCGTCACAAAAGCAGTAGATCACTGAAACAGCACCCAAAGGGACACCCGCAAACAAGGCCAGTCCTCCTGGACTAATTCTTCCCCTAAGGGAACGCTGCTTCTTCCAGTGGGCACCACACAGGTTCAGGTTCCCATAGTCAGCCTCCTTTAACAAACATTCACTCAGAGTGTAAACCACATGTAACAAACAGAGGTCAGAGCCTTTGTGGACTTTATATAACCAAATCCTGTTTTCAAAAAATGCTCCTACATGTACTAACCATCTGATTTAATATGCATTTTATCTTACCTAAGACAAACCAAGCTATAAGAAAATATTTATCTAGCTATTTAGTCAAAGTCATCTGAAATATTTTCTAATTTTTTAAAATTATAATAAACAGCCTATTTCTTTCATTGTACTAATCTGATACAAAAATTTCCCCATTGCATTATTGGAAGGGATGCTCCCCCAAATACCTCACGCTTTACCATTTTCCCATCTTCTTTCATATTGTTAAATTTTCTCAGTGATACCAGTCAAGAAGCTCACCTGCTGCAGTTCTCCCTTTAAAAAAATTTCCCCTTTCTGGTTCCCAGACTGTGTCCCAACCACTCTCATCACTGCTTCCTGAATATTCCAGATCTCCCAGGCTTTTGCACGGCTGCATCTCCTTCCAAATGCTGTTCCTCCTTCTCTCCATGCACTGCTGTGCACTGAGGCAATGATGTAAATGTCATTTTCCCCAGTGTAGGTGGAGCATTCCAAGGAAAACCCTTCTGACCCATAGCCCTCAGCCCACTCGCATGTCCCTGTCCTTGCCCTCCTAAAAATGTTAAGTCCCACTAAGATAGGAGTATTTGTCTTTATTCTTATTAATTATTATATCTCAGGAACCCATGAATATACAGTATACAGTAGTATACAGTAAGTGCTTAATATTTTTAATGAATTAACGAATACATCTGTCTTCCCACGTGATCCAGCATTTTACACTCAAAATCAGTCTGCATTTGTTCTGTTTTTCTGATTTTAAAATGATTGAAGTTTCGTGGCAGACATGTCTGCAACTATAGAAAAATATTGAAACGACAATGAAAATCAATGATCTGACCATTTAAAGATAACAGCAGCTGATTTTTTACCACGTACACTTCCAATCTTTCTTGCAAGGATTCTAATTTGTGGCAAAGAATGCATCTTGCATTATGATCTCCTTTTTAATAATAATCCTTTTAATAATCACCACTTGTCATTGAATATTGTTGTACAGGAGGGATAGTCAGGGCCAAGAAATCCGAGCTAAACCTGTGGAAGGAAACCAGGCCTAGAACTGTTGGCACAGCGTACACTCCCAAACACAGGTCTTGGGAAAGCTTTACGGGAACAAAGGCAGAATATCTTGCGGGGCTTTAGTGGAAGCAGGGCCACTGAGGTTCAGCATTTTGAGAATGGAGGAATTGTCCTTGTGGATTAGTAGCCATTGTTTGGACCATCTGGATTTTAATCAAGAGAGATAGAAGCAGGGGCAGGAGGTAACAGAAAAGATAAAACTCTCCGTGCTTCTAGGCCTCCTACCAACCCCAGGGCTTGGTGGCTGGCAGATTGAGTGCTGCCACCTCAGGAGGGGAGGAGTCAGGAGGAAGAAACTCCCTCTCTCCTTCCCTGCCCCACAGCCCTGTCATTCCAGAAGAGTTTGAGAGCTTGTGCTGAGCTGTAGTGGCTGCGAGATAATTCCATCCAAGGAGCACGGCTTACTTATTTCCTTATGACTATAAGTAATTGAGTTTACGTAAAAAAAAAAAATGTAGCATTTTTATGGTATGTTCCAATAATTCTCTGCCCTAGTGCGTCAGTCTTCATGTGTATGTGCCTGAGTCCTTTTAAAAGTGAAAATCTACCTATCCAAATTTGATAGTTTTAATCAATCAGAAATAGAATGCTCGATTATGATTGCATAGACTATGTCAACTTTCATTTGGTTCAGAGTTGGAGAGGCCTATTTGTCAACAGGTGCAATATGTACCTTACTTTTGCCCTTCTATTTCCTTATCATGGTTTTTCTTTAACTTCCAGTCTTCTTTCGCTTCTCACAAGCCAAGG